>NC_058080.1:215172668-215543918 GCF_014858855.1 Bufo gargarizans | reverse complement strand
TGTCGCGGGGCTCCTCCGTGTCCGGTCGCTCCACAGTGCAACTTCAGGTAAGGTCCAGCCGAGTGGCTGCTTTTGCGCTCCGCCGCAGCGCAGAGCTTTCATTCATCACAAGCCTCCATTCCTAGGTCTTCAGCATCGCCTGAGAATTTGGCAGCATTCTCCGTTTGACTCGGGTAGGTGGCGATCCTCCCTATTCCATGTTCATTTCCGTCGCCCCTCTGCTCTCGCTCGGTCGTTCGGACACCGCTGAAAAAAATTAAATAAAAATGTGTTTATTTTTCGGGGGGGGAAGCTTTTAATCACTTGAGTATATGCTTACCTCTTCCCATGCAGTTTAAGATGTCCCCAGCTCCTGAATCGGATGATAACTTGTCCTTACCCGGGTCTTCAGTGTCGAGGCGCGCCAGTAACCCTTCCCTGCCAAGCTGGACCATCCCAAAACTCATTGAGAAGCTTTCAGGAGAGGAATCCGTCATCCCGCGTCTGCTAGGAAGGCGGAGCTCTACCGTCTCCTGATGACGGAGCCAGAGGGTTCTGATGACCAGCCCTCTCTCTCCTCCATCCAGCTGTCCCTGCTGCAGTTGCAGTCCACCATCGGCAGTCTGGCCGGTTCGGTGGCTAATATCCAAGCCAGAATGGGGGAATTGGAGTCCCGGCCTCTGGCGGCACCACCATCTCCAGACCCTCCTTCCATTCCTTCAACATCCCAGGACGCGGCGCCAGGTACGGTCCGTACCAGCCCCCAGATTGCTCCCTCGCACTTCATCCTGGAGAATTTAAAAAGGGATATCCTGGCAGGGAAAGATGTCAACTTGGCTTCTATTCTCATCGCGTCTCAGGACGTGTCTGAGAATAAAATAATGAATTGCGGGGAAGTATCAGTGGTTCTCAGGGCCAAGGACGCCCGTTTGAACCGAAAGCTATCCATTACAGAATTTGTCCTAGCTTTCAGCCTCTACCGAGACACCATCTGCTCCATCCAGCCACACAGGCATGAGGAACTGGACTCGTACTTGTACCGGGTCACCGACTTGGGGTACAAGTACGGCGGGACCAATTTCTATGACTACCACCGGTCATTCTCGGCCAAGGCAGCCGCTGCCCTCGCCCAGTTTCAATTCATCACGGACTGGGCAAACCTCGACATGGAGTTATTCTGTCGTCATTTCGCGGGGTTAAGGGCTCCTACTTGCGCGGCTTGCCAGTCTATCCAGCACGCCGCATACTGGTGTCCCAACCCTCCCACCCCGGGCCGGGAGGGTTCCCTGCCGGGTCCCTCCAGCGCCCAGCGATTCCAGGCCTCAACCGATAAGCTGGGTAGGCCCATCACGTATTTGGGTCAGAGTCAGGTGTGCAATAACTTTAATGCTGGGGGTTGCGGGTTCAATAGTTGTAGAGCGCTGCATATATGCTCCCTCTGTTTCAGGGCCCATCCTCGCCCCAGCTGTCCGAAAAGGCAGCACAAGAACCTATGACTGGCCGACATCAACATCAAGCTTATGGGCGTTCTATTGCAGGACCATCCCGATCACCAGTTAGTCCAGTTCCTTCTCGCCGGATTCGAGAGGGGTCTCCACACGGGTTTCATTGCCCTCCCTCAAGTTTCCTGGGAGGGAAGGAATTTGCAATCGGCTACCCAGGAGCCGACGGCAGTGGCCACCTTATTGCAGGACGAGGTCCGGAAGGGGTTCCTGCTTGGAGGGTGAACCCAATCCATCCCCTTCACCACGTTCCAGTCCATCCCCTGATGGACCCAATTGGCCTGGTCACCAAGCAGTCCTCAAATAAAAGGCGTTTGATTTATGACACATGTCGCCTATTCACAGCCTGAACTCCTTGATCCCATCAGAGGAGTTCTCCATGACATACTCGTCCATCGATGAGGCCATCCAGTATGTCCTGCTGGCCGGGGAAGGGGCTTGGTTGGCAAAGGCCGACATAGCGGACGCCTTCAAATTGCTCCCCATCCTTCCCCAGTTATGGAAATATTACGGCTTGCTACTACTTCGCCACTGGCTCACTTCGGATCCAAGAGCAGCCCGTGGCTGTTTGACAGATTCGCTTGCGCTCTGCATTGGATCCTAGTTCATCATGGGGGTCTGGACATGGTCATCCATTATCTAGACGATTTCCTGATCATTGAGAGGCCCCAGGGCACCCCCTCAGGGTTGGCAAGCTTGCTCCAGCTGTTCGCCAGCCTCGAGGTCCCCATGGCGACTGCTAAGATGTAGGGTCCAGGTACCAGGGTTACCTTCTTGGGCATTATCTTGGATTTGGTCCACATGGAGGCCAGCCTCCCCGCGGCAAAGCTGGCTAAGATCCAGGCCGCCGGCTCCTCCGTGGCTTTGTCCAGGGTCCTGTCCAAGCGGGAGCTCCAGTCCCTGTTGGGCTACCTCAACTTCGCCTTCAAGATCATGCCCCAGGGCAGGTCGTTCACTTCCCGGCTCCTCAGTCTCCTTCCGTCAGCTCCGGACCAGGATTCCACCGTCCAACTGGACAGGCATGCCATGGCGGATCTCCAGATGTAGCAGGCTTTCCTGGCCGGGTGGAACGGCATTTCCTTGTTCGTGCCATTCCCGGATGCCGCATCCCCCACGGTCTTCTCCCACGCTCCGGCCTCCCGTGGGTTCGCGGCCATCTTCCATCCACAGTGGTTGGTCGGCAGTTGGCCGCTGGAACTCACATCCGAGGCCGATTCCATGAAATCATCCCTGTTATTGGAGTTATACCCAATATGGGTTAACAGGTCAGTGATTTTTAGGACGGACAGTCAGGTACTGGTAGAGGTCATCACGAAAGGTAGGGCCAAGTCTCAAAAAATTATGTCCCTTCTGTGCAGGCTCGTATGGCTGTCTTTAAAATTTCATATTTTCACATTCCATATCCAGGGGGCAAAGAACGTGGCGGCCGACGCCTTATCCCGTTTTAATTACGACATCTTTTTTCAGGAACTTCCAGAGGCAGACCCCATCGGTATTCCAGCTCCGCCGTTCAGCTCCCTCCTGTTGGACTAGGGCCCCTGATAGCATCCGCCCGGACCTTAGTCCAGCATTCTCTGGCCACCAATACCGCCAGGAATTATGATGCCGGGTTCAAAGTCTAGAGTCAGTTCATAGACACCCATCCGCGGAGGCAGGTGGACAAAGTCACATTTCTCATGGCATTCATAGCTCATTGCCACTCTCAACGCCACCTGTCGTTCAATACCATCAAACTGTATTTGGCAGGCATTCAGCACCATCGGATGCTCGGTGACCCCTCTGCCAAGTCCATTCTGGCTAATCAGGCCATCAAAGCTACCCTCAGGGGCATTCAGAAGGTTAGCACGGCGGTCCAGGTGCGCAGGCAACCAGTCTCAGGCGAGCTATTCCGCAGATTGTCCGTAGCCCTAGACGGTCTCCCTTTTGGGCACTCAGCCAGCATTACCACCAAGGCGGCCATGTACCTGGGGTTCTATAGGTTTCTCAGGCCTGGGGAGTTCACCTGCTGCACAGTTAATCGTTCAACCCTGCTCAGGCGGCATCTTGTCTGGCATTCGGACCATTTCACACTGTCTATCCCATCTACCAAAACCAATCAGGCAGGTCCTCCCACCGAGGTAGAGTTCTTCCCCACGTCCAATTGTTGGTGTCCTATCAAGGTACTCAATGAGCTTTTAGCCTCACTTCAGTTTCCCGCCTCAGACGGCCCGTTGCTCCCGATAAACGGTAGGCCCCTTTCTTCTGCCCTCTTCATCTCCAACATCCGCACGCTGGCAGCAGGGTTGGGGTACAACCCTAGCACTATATCTGGGCACTCCTTCCGCATAGGGGCCGCTTCCACAGCATCCAGTCATCAGGTGCCGGCGCATGTCATCCGCAAGATGGGTCGTTGGCGGTCGTCATGCTATGCAAGGTACATTCCCAACCCACCCACAGGTCGAAATCTCCAGAGCCTTTTGTTCATTAGCTTTATAGGTCTCATTTTGCTCAAATAAAACTGTTGCACCCTATTCCGTGCCAGTCCTCATCATTTTGCCCACATATTTAGGCCTTACCTCGTCTCTGGCTCTGGGCACACTCCAGCCAGATAGGTCAGGGCAGTACGTTGGCATGCCTCTTCTGTTCCTCGCTCAGCTCCTACTACAAATAGTTAAGGCTGTGTACAGCCTGTAATTGTGGGAGGAGCTCCCTCCCCTATTTATTCCCCACGGTCCAAGCAGGAGAGCGCCCGTATCATGCCCCTCCCTCCCGTCCCTTTTCTCATCTACTCTTCCTTGGGTGGCCCACATATTTAGGCCTTACCTCGTCTCTGGCTCCAGGCACACTCCAGCCAGATAGGTCAGGGCAGTACGTAGGCATGCCTCTTCTGTTCCTCGCTTAGCTCCTACTACAAATAAATATATGTATATATATATATTGAACAGATTATTGAGGAATTACGTTTCAGATACCTTATGTATTGGTTACACTACACAGGATGTTTATCTGCAGTCTGTCATGGAATGAATCATAAATAACGTTTATCTAATACCTTGAATTAATCTTTGTTCTCTTTTTTTCTTTTACATCTGTCAGTACGGTTTTATTGTAAACTGACCTTTCATTTTATGGTATGTGTAATTTCTATGCTCTTTAAAGCTGCCTTAACTTGCTGTTTTCTTCCTTTTAAAAGTTCACTGCTGTCTCTTCATACATTGAAACACATTTTTTATTAAAATCTCATATCTGCTATGTGAATTTTGCATGAAAAATATATTATTTTAAGCAAAATATTTTTTCAGGTTATTAGAAATGTACTTGAAGTAACTAATAAAAAAAAAAAATAAGCTACTGTATTTGCTAGGCTTGTTTCACATTTGCGGTAAGCAGATACGGTAGGCTGTTGTGGCTGGAAACAGCCAGCCAGATTAGCCAATACCAAGCACTACCGTGCGCTGCCGAATTACCGTCTGGCCCCATTCACTATAGTCAACGGGGCCAGGCAGTATCTCGGCAGCTCACGGTAGTGCCTGGTGTTCACAGATCTTGCAGGCTGTTCCCAGCCACAATAGCCTGCCGGATCTGCTTACTGCAAATGTGAAACTGGCTTTCCAAACTATATACAGTGATATCTCTTCAAAATACCTCTTCTTTAAGGAAACCACCTTTAAAGGGTTACTGAGTTTTTAAAAACCTTATGTTACAGAGACTGATAAAGCATTTTGAACGGTAGGAGTATGAGTGCCAAGACCTCCAATGATCGCTAGAATAAGGAAAGTGAAATACTTCTGCAGTTGGCGAGAGAGAAATATGTGATTGTTTCTCTCTCCTCCTTCTAGTGAGATTTACACCAATGAAAACTTTTGATATGTCTCTATGTCATAGTAAAAGTTTTCTGAAAACTCAATAACCTTGAGCAATCCAGACACCAATTCAAGACAAACCGGGTTCATTATGAACTTTGCAATTTTTTTGTCTGACAGAGGAACCCGAACCTGAACTGCGCACACATATTTTCTGCACATATCGGTAGAAAAAAGCACTAGGGAGAAAGAAGAAGGGTACTCACATGACCCTGAGAGGAAGTGGAGAGGAGGGCTTGCCTTGATTGGCTCACAGGTCAACAGACACCCTAGATGAGCCAATCAGTGCTGCAGCAAGCAGAGAGGTGCCCTAGCAGAACGTTATTTTGTTTTGAGCTGTAAATGAGGGTGGATGGGTCTTACAGTGTCTGTCAGAAAAAGCAATCTTAGGAAATCAGGGACAGTTAGAAATAACAATCCAGCTTGCATTCTACAGCCAGGGACAGTGAAGGGAAAGGCTAGAATTAGAAAGAAGGAAATCACAGATCTGACCAATCAACTGTCAGAAAAGTTAAAATGTCAACTAGAGGTAATGAATTGGTGGCGTCAAAGCAGAAGCAAAAATTACAGCATAAAATGCAACCTTTAATAGCAATCATAAAAATGAACCCCAGTAAAAAAAACAAAAAAAACATACTCCCTGAGGGAGGAACTTTCGCCCTCACAAGGGTGATACTATTGTTTTCTTATCTTTCCCTCTATTACCCTGATACCACTGGTTAAGATTGGAGAACATGGAGGTCTGTGTGTATCCTTGCCATACACATTCTCCTAACAACTTGCTTCCATCTGACAAGCTGCTATACTGCACTCTCCTCACCCACAAAACACACCAGCCTGTCATCCAATTTTGTACTTATGAGTCCCTGATGAACCCCAGAGCATTGACAATCTGGAGGGAAATGTGGCGGATCTGATGTACCTGATGATGTCTAGACAGCTGTGAATCTATGCTGTTTTTTAGACATGTGGACCTAATTTATATGCTGATATCTAGATAGCTGTGAACCGTACTGCTCTCTAGACATTTGAGGATGTTATGCTGGACTATGTATATACTTTGTCTCTACAATGCCCAGTGTACCAATGACTGACTAAGATAAAGTACACATATATCATGACATATAGTCATGACACAACTGGTGGAAAATTTGCGACAAATTTCTAGAACCTATATCTGGCGACCCCCTGCCTTCTTGGACCCCAGTGGTATCAGGGTAATAGAGGGAAAGCTAAGAAAACAGTAGGATCACTCTTGTCAGGGCGGCAGTGCTCTTTTAGGCAGGACGAAAGTAGGGACATGGTAAGGATTTTTTTAATGGGGTTAATTTTTCATTTAGGATTACTATTAAATGTTATGTTTTATAGAGTAGAATTAATAATAATAAGAGTTTTGTGTGTAGAATAGGGACATGCAGGGAAAGGATGCTGCAGCTGTGAGGGAGAGATTAGGAAACAATTCTGGTGTTCTCGGTGTTAAATATGCAAACTACAGAAATTATTTTTGTGGGTGCTATGCTACATTTTTGTAACCCTGAGCCCAGTGCCACAGAGAAATAAGCTTTAACCTCTTAAGGACACAGGGCGTACAGGTACGCCCTGATGTCCTGGTACTTAAGGACACAGGGTGTACCTGTACGCCCTGTGTAGTTCCAATGACCGCCGTGCGGCGGGCAGTGATCGGAACAAGGTGCCTGCTGAAATCATTCAGCAGGCACCTTGGTACATGCCAAGGGGGGTCCTGTGACCCCCCCGTGTCGGCAATCGCAGCAAACCGCAGGTCAATTCAGACCTGTGGGTTGCTGCTTTTCAGGGTTATTCGGGTCTCTGGTGACCCGATAACCCAGAATAGGATGGTGATCGGTGGTGTGATAATACACCACCAATCACTGTCCTTAGATCCTGAGAGGTGGCGGTCACGCCACATCTCAGGATCGCTTCTGATTGGCTGTCTGGGCAGGTGGGCAGGCAAAGTGGCAGATTTGAATTGCCGGAGCTCCTCTTCCCGTTAATACACGTCCGTGGAGCGGGGAGAGAGAAGAGCCTCCGGCTGCAGAGCCTGTAAAGTAAGTTTTTTGTGCCATCATGCGCAAGACAGCAGTGAGGGAGAGGTAGGGAGAGGTAGATTAGGCAGGGATAATGAGAGAGAGTTAGGAAAAAAATAAGTTTTTTTTTTAAATTGTGGTTTAGCACCGAATCAAGGAGTCTGGGGTCCACAGCACTCAGCTGTGTGACCCTAGACCCCCCAGGGGTGCTTCATCTTGCCCCTCCGCCCCCACAAACAATTTTTTTTCATTTTTTTGCATGCGCTGACTGTGGCCGACACTCTTAGTGTCCGGCCACTGTTAGCGCATCGCCCACCCCACTGCTGATCAGCTTCGTACCGCTGATCAGCGAGTTTGAATGTTTTTTATTTTTTTACACTTTTTGGGGCTTTCAAATTTTTTTTTCTTTTTTTTTTCTGTTAGGTGTAGGGCAAAGTACGTGAACACACGTCCCGCACAAACACGCTCACTAAATAAAGTTTTCCATGCATGCACACACACACTCCCCTATGGCCCGCCGGACGTTCTCAGCCGAGGATGCATACGCCCTGTTTGCCTCCGAATCTAAGAGGACGAGGATGACCCCACTTTCCTCTTGTTATCTGCGTCCTCCTTATCATCTAGCGATGATGATGATGAGCCCCCAAGGCGGCGGAGATGCCACCAGACGGAGCAAGGGGACCGCCATGCCAGGGACCCTGTGGCCCACACTAGTACAAGCTGCTCTTTATCTTGTACTAGTTTTCTGTCCCACCAGATAAGTCCACCTGAGCCCCCTACCGGTGAACTTGTCTGGTGTACCCCAGAAGATTTTGAGCCTATGATTCCTGATTTTGTTGGTCAACTAGGAATCCAGATTCACACAGTGGGCTTCACTGAATATGACTATTTTAGTCTTTTTTTCAGTGACCACTTTGTGAATCTGATGGTGGAGCAAACAAACTTGTACGCCCAACAGTTTATTGCTCAACACCCGGGCTCTTTTTTGGCTAGGGCCGGTGGCTGGACTCCGGTCAGTGCAGCTGAGATGAGGACATTTTGGGGCCTGGTGCTGCACATGGGCCTAGTCAAAAAACCTAGTGTCAGGCATTACTGGTGTGGGGACATCCTCTACCAGACCACACTTTACAGTACGGCCATGACACGTACCCGGTTTGAGGCCATTCGGAAATGCCTGCATTAGGCAGATAATGCAGCATGTCCCCCCGAGGTGATCCTGCCTATGCCCTCCTGTATAAAATCAGGCAGGTCATCAATCACTTTGGGGCCAAATTTTTGGAGGCCTATGTACCTGGAAGGGAGGTTGCAGTTGAAGAGTTTCTCATTGCTTTCAAGTGGGCGAGGTATGGCGTGAAGCTGTACAAACTTTGTGAGAGTACCTCAGTGTATTGAACCCCCAGAATGTCCACACACTCTGGGTGTTAGCGGGAAACTTGTGTGGGACCTTATGCATCCACTGCTAGATAAGGGTTACCACCTGTACGTGGAAAACTTTTATACTAGTATCCCCTTGTTCCAGTCCCTCACCACCAGATCCACGTCTGCTTGTGGGACCGTGCGGAAACATCAACGCAGCCTCCCTACCTACCCCCTCCAGGTACCTATCCCCAGGGGTGAGACCCGTGCCCTTACCAGTGGAAACCCGATGCTGGTCAGATATAAGGACAAGAGGGATGTCCTTGTACTGTCCACAATTCACAGTAACGGCATCACCCCTGTCCCTGTGTGAGGTACCACGGCAACGGTCCTCAAGCCCGATTGTATCGTCGACTACAATCAGTATATGGGAGGAGTTAATCTCTCTGATCAAGTTCTCAAGCCATACAACGCCATGCGCAAAACCCGGGCAGGGTACAAAAAAGTTGCGGTATACTTAACAGGTTGCCTTGTACAACTCTTTTGTGCTGTCCCAGAGCACTGGCAACACAGGAAAATTCCTTCAGTTCTATGAGGTAGTCCTCAAGACCCTGATCTGTTCTGACCGGGAAAGAGCAGGCCAGAGTCCCTCGGGAACTGGAGGCGACCAGATTGTCCCTGGATAACACTTTCCAGGTGTGGTCCCCCATACTGTAAAGAAGGGACAGTCCCAAAAAAAGTGCAGAGTGTGTAACAGGAGGAGGATACGGAAGGACACCACCACTCAGTGTGCCATGTGCCACGATCATCCGGGCCTCTGCATTGAAGGTTGCTTCAGGGAGTACCACACTTCCATGGAAGACTAAATTTATAATTCCCTTCCCCAATTTTAATTCTATTTATTTACTGACAATCGCCCAGAAAATAATAAAAAATAATAAGACTACCTCTTGAAGCTCATCAAGAGAATGCCAAGAGTGTGCAAAGCAGTAATCAAAGCAAAAGGTGGCTACTTTGAAGAACCTAGAATATGACATATATACAGTTGTTTCACACTTTTTTGTTATGTATATAATTCCTCATGTGTTAATTCATAGTTTTGATGCCTTCAGTGTGAATCTACAATTTTCATAGTCATGAAAATAAAGAAAACTCTTTGAATGAGAAGGTGTGTCCAAACTTTTGGTCTGTACTGTATATATATATATATATATATATATATATATACATACACTCACCTAAAGAATTATTAGGAACACCTGTTCTATTTCTCATTAATGCGATTATTTAGTCAATCAATCACATGGCAGTTGCTTCAATGCATGTAGGGTTGTGGCCGTGGTCAAGACAATCTCCTGAACTGAATGTCAGAATGGGAAAGAAAGGTGGTTTAAGCAATTTTGAGCGTGGCATGGTTGTTGGTGCCAGACGGGCCGGTCTGAGTATTTTACAATCTGCTCAGTTACTGGGATTTTCATACACAACCATTTCTAGGGTTTACAAAGAATGGTGTGAAAAGGGAAAAACATCCAGTATGCGGCAGTCCTGTGGGCGAAAATGCCTTGTTGATGCTAGAGGTCAGAGGAGAATGGGCCGACTGATTCAAGCTGATAGAAGAGCAACGTTGACTGAAATAACCACTCGTTACAACTGAGGTATGCAGCAAAGCATTTGTGAAGCCACAACATGCACAACCTTGAGGTGGATGGGCTACAACAGCAGAAGACCCCTCCGGGTACCACTCATCTCCACTACAAATAGGCAAAAGAGGCTACAATTTGCACAAGCTCACCAAAATTGGACTGTTGAAGACTGGAAAAATGTTGCCTGGTCTGATGAGTCTCAATTTCTGTTGAGACATTCAAATGGTAGAGTCTGAATTTCGCGTAAACAGAATGAGAACATATATCCATCATACCTTGTTACCACTGTGCAGGCTGGTGGTGGTGGTGTAATGGTGTACACTTTAGGCCCCTTAGTGCCAATTGGCCATTTTTTAAATGCCACGGGCTACCTCAGCATTGTTTCTGACCATGTCCATCCCTTCATGACCACCATGTACCCATCATCTGATGGCTACTTCCAGCAGGATAATGCACCATGTCACAAAGCTCGAATCATTTCAAATTGGTTAATTGAACATGACAATGAGTTCGCTGTACTAAAATGGCCCCCACAGTCACCAGATCTCAACCCAATAGAGCATCTCTCGGATGTGGTGGAACGGGAGCTTTGTGCCCTAGATGTGCATCCCTCAAATCTCCATCAACTGCAAGATGCTATCCTATCCTATCAATATGGGCCAACATTTCTAAAGAATGCTATCAGCACCTTGTTGAAACAATGCCACGTAGAATTATGGCAGTTCTAAAGGCAAAAAGGGGTCCAACACTGTATTAGTATGGTGTTCCTAATAATTCTTTAGGTGAGTGTGTATATATATATATATATATATATATATGTATATATGTGGTTCTTGGACTTGAGACACTAAAACAAAAAAAATTAAAAAATATTATTTTGCAAAACTAAAATAAAATAAAAAAAGTAGACATATTAGGTATCGCCGCGTCCGTAAGAATCTGCTCTATAAAAATACCACATGACCTAACCCCTCAGATGAACACGGTCAAAAAAATAAAATAAAAAGGTACAAAAAAAGGTATTGGTGCCAATAAAACCATCCTCTCATCTTGCAAAAAATGAGCCCCTTCATAAGATAATCGGCTAAAAACAAACAAACTGACTCTTAGACTATGGAGATACTAAAATGTTTTTTTTTTTGTTTAAAAAAGGATAATATAGTATAAAATCTAAATAAATTTTAAAAAGTTAACATATTTGGTATCACCGAATCTGCTATAAAAAAATACTCCATGACCTAACCCCTCAGATGAACACAGTCAAAAAAAAAAAAAAAATTGGTTCCAAAACAACAATTTTTTGGCTCATTTTCCATTTTAATATTTTTTTTCCAGTAACATAGAAAGGGTTAACAGCCAATCAAACCTTAATATTTATTACCCTGATTCTGCAGTTTACAGAAACACCTCATATGTGGTCGTAAACTGCTGTATGACAAAACGGCAGGGCGCAGAAGAAAAGGAACGCCATATGGTTTCTGGAAGGCAGATTTTGATGGCTTTCTTTTTTTTTGGCACCATGTCCCATTTGAAGAACCCCTGATGCACCCCTAGAGTAGAATCTCCATAAAAGTGACCCCATCTAAGAAACTACACCCCTCAAGGTATTCAAAACAGATTTTACAAACTGTGTTAACCCTTTAGGTGTTCCTCAACAGTTAATGACAAATGGAGATGAAATTTTAGAATTTCTATTTCTGGTAACCTTGTCTCACAAAAATTTAATAGCATCCAAAAATCATATGTACCCTAAAAATAGTCCCAACAAAACTGCCGCCTTATCACGTAGTTTCCAAAATGGGGTCAATTTTATGGAGTCTCTACTCTAGGGGTGCATCAGGGTGGCTTCAAATGGGACATGCTGTAAATAAACCAGTCCAGCAAAATCTGCCTTCCAAAAACCACACGGCACTCCTTTCCCTCTACACCCTACCGTGTGCCCGTACAGTAGTTTACAACCAAATATGGGGTGTTTCTAAAAACTACAGAATCAGGGCAATAAATATTGAGTTTTGTTTGGCTGTTAACCTTTGCTTTTTTACTGGAAAAAAAATATTAAAATAAAAAATTTGCCAAATAAAAAAAAAATATATAATTCTGAAATGTTATCTCCATTTGCTATTAACTCTTGTGGAACACCTAAAGGGTTAACAACGTTTGTAAAATCTGTTTTGAATACCTTGAAGGGTGTAGTTTCTAGAATGGGGTCATTTTTGGGTTGTTTTTTATTGCGTAAGCCTCACAAAGTGACTTCAGACCTGAACTGGTCCTTAAAAAGTGGGTTTTTGAAAATTTCGGAAACATTTCAAGATTTTCTTCTAAACTTCTAATCCTTGTAACATCCCCCAAAAATTTAATTGCATTCCCAAAATGATCCAAACATGAAGTAGACATATGGGGAATGTAAAGTAATAACTATTTTTGGAGGTATTACTATGTACTTTAGAAGTAGAGAAACTGAAACTTGGAAATTTGCAGATTTTTCCAAATTTTGGGTAAATTTGGTATTTTTTTATAAATAAAAATGTTTTTTTTTTTACTCCATTTTACCAGTGTCATGAAGTACACTATGTGACAGAAAAACAATCTCAGAATGGCCTGGATAAGTAAAAGCGTTTTAAAGGTATTCACACATTAAGTGACACTGGTCAGATTTGCAAAAATGGCCTGGTCCTTAAGGTGAAATATGGCCGTGTCCTTAAGGCGTTAATCAGTCTGTTTGTTAGGTGGGCGTTGGTGACCATTTTTGCAAGTACAGTGCACTTGCAACTGCATGTGTGCCAGGGACATTACTTCAATCCTGTTCTGGTAGCTCAGTGGGTGACATTTAGGGATTTTTTTAAGGACACCTGCACTACATATGTGCCAGGGGAAGAAGGGAAAATAATATATGTAATCCGTCTGTGACTTCGGGGTGGGGGGGACACATTCAATTTTTTTTCTGTGAAGTACTCCTATGCTGAATATCTGACAGGGAAAATCTATTCATTAAATCCATCTGTTAGATTCCAAGGGACAAATTCCCTTTTTTTAGCGGTCAAGTACCCCTGCGGCCTGCAGTGCATACCAGCCAGTGAAAATAATACAATTACATTAGTCTGTCACATATTTGTGTGACCTAAAGCGATTTTTTATCTTTCTTACACTGGCACTGCATATCTGACAGTCAAATAAAACCAGTAAATACTGTTACATTGTCGGTTGACAAATTCCCATTTTGTGTGCTAGAAAGTAAATTTTTTGGCCTGCTCTGCATTTCTGGCAGTCCAATAAAACCAGTAAATACTGCTGTTACATTGTTGGTTGACAAATTCACATTTTTTGTGACCGTGAAGTAATTGTATTAAATTTGCCTGTCACACTGTTGTGTGACCTCAAGAATTTTTTTCTCTTTATGACACCGACACAGCCTTACTGTCAGTTGTTGACTATTGGCGGTTACATTGTGGCCTGACATAAACCATCTGTTAGTTTGGTGGGGGAACGCAAAGAATTAGGAGAGAGTCAAATAAGGCATGTGGCCCTGGTCGTGGTGCTACTGGTGGAGCTCCTGTTGCAGGGAGCGGACGTGGTCGATCTGTGCCAGCTACATGCACAAGTGAAACACCTTCCTCAGGTGCGAGTAGGCGACAGAACCTTCAGCGTTATTTGGTAGGCCCAAAGAGAAGAGAAGATATTTCAGCCATTGACCTCCCTTGGATGTTGTATCCCTTTCTCAGGCTCCCTATCCGGCATGGAACCCTGATTCCCCGTTACCCGTGATCACCATGGTAGGCGCATAAAAGAACATCCAAAGTTGATAGGGAAGATATCCAATTGGATCTTGGACATTTACGGGGGACTTGCAATCAGGCAGAAGTTATCTAGAGTCAACAAAGCGGCAGCAGGGCCTCTCCTGTATAACGCTTTCTCATCCAAAATACCGCAGTGACATTCCCTGCAATTTTTTATTACGCCTTCCAATAACAGGGCATCTTAGGAGTCCTGTATTGTTATTTATCGTCACTACCTCCCCAAGTCGGGAGTGGGTAATTGCCGCACGCCTCCTGCATCCCTTCTATATTTCTGCTTTAATAACTTGTCCCACATCTCCACCCAATCAGATTTTAGCCATTGACCTCCCATGGATGTGGTATCCCTTTCTCAGGCTCCCTCTCCGGCATGGAACCCTGATTCCCCATTACCTGTGATCACCATGGTAGGTGCATAAAAAGAACATCGAAAGTTGATAGAGAAAATATCCAATTGGATCGTGGACGTCACAGGGACATGCGAAATGGTGGAACAGTATGTGTGCACATGCCTACACGTACTGACTGATGGGTCTGCCCCTTCAACTTCTGGGTCTCCAAATTGGGCACATGGCCTGAGCTTGCCCTTTTATGACTTAGAGGTGCTGGCCTGCCCTGCAGCCACTGTATTGTCTGAACGTTTGTTTACCACGGCAGTAGGGGGTTATCACAGCAAGCACAGCCGCCTGACCACAGCCAATGTGGACAAGTTCAGGTTCATTAAAATTAACCAGGCAGGGATTCCTCAGGACTTGTCCATACCTTGTGCAGAATAGACATGTATACCGGCCTCACCCAGCCATTGTTGTACTCTAGCACACTTTCTCTTTGTTTTATTTTTTAGATTTCCCAATGTATTGGTGTCTACCCAAATTTAAACCAAAAAAAATAATAAAAAAATAATAAAACAAAAGTGTTGGCTACCTCCTCCTCCTCCACTGCCACCTACACCGGCACATCCACCGCCTCCTCAACCTCCTACTCCATATGGAACTCCTCCTAGATCAAGATTATTATCTTTAATTTTTACGTATTTTATGTTATTTTAAGTCATTTCGCTATCCACATTTGCAGCCCTCTAGCCCTTTCCATGACTTTTTTAGAGCCATTTTAGTACTCCAAAGTTCGGGTCCCCATTGACTTCAATGGGGTTCGGGTTCGGGGTCAAGTTCGGGTCCCGAACTTGAACTTTTTTGCGAAGTTCGACCGAACCCGTCGAACCCAAACTTCTAGGTGTCCGCTCAACTCTACTCATCACAGATGAGGATGACATGGAATACATGGAAACCAGTGGACATCCAGGGTATGGTCATTGAGATTTTTTATCTTATTTGCCTTGGCAGCAGCTATCTGATGCTGGTTTCTACAGTTAGTTTGCTGTCCACTAAAATTTGTAAATCCTTTTCCATGTCAGTGTTACCCAGTGTTTTACCATTTAGTATGTATGGGTGACCTGTATTATTGCTTTGCATATGCATAACTTTGTCAGTGTTAAACCTCATCTGCGACTTCTCTGCCCAAGCCCCCTTTTACTGTGCAAGCCATCTACAAGATCATTAATAAAAAAAATGAATACAATAGGGCCCCCACTAGTGACGACGACCCAATCTGAGTGTGTACCATTAATATCCACCCTCTGTTTTCTATCACTGAGCCAGTTACTTACCCACATACACACACTTTCACCCAGTCTAAGCATTCTCATTTTATATACTAACTTTTTATGTGGCACTGTACCAAATGCTTTGGAGAAGTCAAGATATATGACATTGACCCACCCCGCTCAAGTCTAGAACTTATCTCCTCATAGAAACTGATTAAATTAGTTTGACATGATGGATGCCTCATTAAGCCATGCTGATATGGTGTTATTCGCTTATTTTCATTAAGGTACTCCAATATAGTATCTAGAGATGGCCTTGCGGTTCGCCCGGCGGTCGTTTCGCGGCAAACTTTGCGTGTTCGCGATTCGCCAAACATGCGAACATATGTTGATATTCACGCCCGCCATATTTTTTTACATTGTGAAGAACTTTGACCCATGACACATCCATCAGGTGGTACAGGACAGCCAATTGAGATGTTTCAGCACATGGACATACCCCCACCTTATAAATAAATCTGATCTGGCCGCCATTTTACATTCAGTGTTTTTCCAGTGTAGGGAGAGGTTGCTGTGTGGAGCAGGGACAGACTGTAAGGGACACCAAACGCTAGCTAATAGGGCCACAAAAGTCATTTTAAGGACTGGTATAGGTGTGCTATTGATAGGTGTGATACACAAAGGGGTGCAATATACTTATAATATACTTTTTTTAATCAGTCAAAAACACATAGATCTATATTGTGAGCACCTGAAAGTCAGGGGCCTAGGGGCTAGGGGCTTACTAGGGCCATTTTTATATAGGGTAAGGTTCCAGACGGGGTCGCTCTTGTCAGGGCGGGTGGTCTGTGGTTAGGCTATCAGGGCCAGAATAGCACCCCCCTGTAGAGCAATATCAGGGACAGTTCTTTGACCACTCTGTCCTTCAATACCACATCATCATCTAGCCCAGGGATAAATGTTTTTAGCTTTCCCTCTGGGATTCATGGCTGTGCACTGGAACCCCCCGGATTGTGGTAGGACATATGGTTTCTGATTTGGTGCCGCCGAGCACCTGATTTAGTGTCTCTTGTTTTAGTGTACTTGTTATTGCCTACCACATCTATGCTTTTTGCTTAACTTTAAAATAATTTTTTTTCATTTTGAGGGATATCTTTTCCATTCACACATCCGCAAAATGGGTCCGCATCCATTACGCAATTTTGCGGAACGGGTGCAGACGCATTTATTTACAATGGGGCCGGAATATGCTGTCCACATCCACATTTGCGGATCCACACTTCCGCATCCGTGCTTCCGTTTCCGCGAAAAAATAGAACAGGTCCAATTCTTGTCCGCAATTGCAGACAAGATTAGGCATTTTCTATTATAGTGCGGGCGATGTGCGGTCCACAAATTGTGGAATGCACATTGCCGGTGTCCGTGTTTTGCGGATCCGCAAAATGCTTACGGACATGTGAATGGACCCTTATAGTAAAATAATTAAAGGTTATGTTTTATCTTTATGTATATTCTAATGGATTGCCTTCTTTGTACAATGTTATAATATACTTTCTATGTTAGAAAGTATATTATAGTGCATTTGTATTGTGAGGCAGTTGGGTGCGGTTCTGCTGCGATACTGCAGGTATATACAGGGACAAGCATTATTTGAACAAATAATTTCTACTGGTGTGATATACCAGTCGCCCCCCCCAAAAAAAAATGATTGAAGCTGGGTGTTATATACCAATATACTTTCTTTATAATGCATTTGGGTACTGTATAGTGCATTTGGACATGTGCATAAGCGAAAATTATATTGCCGATATTTTGCATTGAAAAAAACTATGAATGGAGATCACAAATTCGAATAATACATCTGGTATGTCACTGTCCATGTTATGGGACTATTTGTGCACTTCTAGTAATTATTTATTGGCTGCAAATATGAGCTGAAGGATTTTCAGACTCGACATTTGATCGTGTTTGCGCGATAGCGTTTGCAAACCGTCCTGGCAGATGTTTGTCCATCACTAGCCAACACCTTCAGATTTATACTTTTTGGCATTTATATATTTGAAGAAACATTTTAAGGTTAGTTTCACTCTCTTTGGCAATAAATCTCTCTGTCTCCTGTTTAGATGCATTTTTTTTAGTCTTTTACAGTTGTGTTCAAAATTATTCAACCCCCACTGAAATTGAGTGTTTTAGCCAGTTTGACATTGATTTTGATCATTTCAGTCATCTTGTTTACAATTAAATCAAAGAGGCACTTGTAAGTCAGACAAATATAACATAACATTTATAATGAAATAACCACAAATGTATTTTCTGTGCTCACATCATTATCAGTTTTATTCAACCCCCAAGTGACATTCAATCTTAGTACTTAGTACAACATCCTTTTCCAGTTATAACAGCTTTTAAACGTGAAGCATAGCTTGACACAAGTGTCTTGCAGCGATCTACGGGTATCTTCGCCCATTCTTCATGGGCAAAAGCCTCCAGTTCAGTCACATTCTTAGGCTTGCGCACTGCAACTGCTTTCTTTAAGTCCCACTAGAGGTTCTAAATCGGATTTAAGTCTGGTGAATGCGATGGCCACTTCAAAATGTTCCAACCTTTAATCTGCAACCTAGCTCTAGTGGACTTGGAGGTATGCTTGGGATCATTGTCCTGTTGAAAAGTCCAACTGTCACGGACGGTGTACAGGAAACAAGACAAAGCAACATGCATATATGACTGAGTGGATCCAAAGCTAAGGAACCAAAAGGGAGACCCCTACACAAGACCTGAGACTATCCCTGGCTGCTCAGCCTATGCAAAGATCCGAAAGGTGGAGGTTTGCATATCCACGTACCTCGACTATATAACCCCTGAACACCCTACAATAGTGAGGGGACACGACCACCGGCTCCCTACTCCAGACACAGAGGGAGTCAGGGTCACCTGGGATCCAGCAAACAGAAAATAACAGATAAATGTTCAGCACTTAACTTTGTAGCAAACAGGAAAACAAGATCAGCATGCACACACACTCCAGGAGGAAGTATAAGCCGCCCAGCAATGCACCATGGGGAAGGATTTAAAGGGAAGCAATCAGTCCAACTCCATGACAGCTGAGAGAGGCTAACGAGATGAGGAACTGAACAGCACAACAAAGAGAACTCAAGGAGGAGGTTCTGAAAGGCCTCTGTCAGAGCTTCTCAGCTGTCTGGTTGTGACACCAACGTCTCCCAAGCCTCAGGTTTATAATGGACTGCATCACATTTTCATCCAATATCTCCTGGTACTGAAGAGAATTCATGGTACCTTGCACACGCTGAAGCTTCCCTGTACCTGTAGAAGCAAAACAGCCCCAACGCATGATTGACCCCTCGCCATGCTTCACAGTAGGCAAGGTGTTCTTTTCTTCATAGGCCTTGTTCTTCCTCCTCCAAACATAGCGTTGATCCATGGGCCCAAACAGTTCTAATTTTGTTTCATCAGTCCACAGAACACTATCCCAAAACTTTTGTGGTTTGTCCACATGACTTTTGGCATACTGCAGTCGACTCTTTTTATTCTTTGGAGACAGCAAGGGGGTGCGCCTGGGAGTTCTGGCATGGAGGCCTTCATTGCGCAGTGTGCGCCGTATTGTCTGAGCTGAAACTTCTTTACCCACATCTGACAAATCTTTTTCAGTTCCTCAGCAGACACACAGGGACTTTTCTCCACTTTGCGCTTCAGGTAGTGCACAGCAGTCGAAGTCAGCATCTTCTTTCTGCCACGACCAGGTAGCGTTTGAACAGTGCCGTTTGCCGTGAATTTGCAAATGATGCTTCCTATGGTGTCTCTTGGTATGTTTAACATCTTTGCAATCTTCTTATAGCCATTGCCCTTCCTGTGAAGAGAAAATCACCTCTTCTCTTGTCTTCCTGGACCATTCTCTTGACTTCACCATGTTTGTAAACACACCAGTAAATGTCTAGAAGGAGCCGAGTATCACAGTCCTTTTAAATCTGCCTAATTGGTGCTTATTATGCTTGATTGCTGCTCCTTGACATCCACAGGTGTTTTCAATACCTGATCGAAAACACTTGAATGAACCTCTGTTCTTAAGAGTGGTAGTCTTTAAGGGGTTGAATAATTGTGTCAATGAAGAAATCACAAAAAAAACAACAACATTTAATACTGTATTACAAAAACAATTGATGTCATTTTAGTTGCATTTGGTTCTTTAAAAAGTCCTTGTAAGATTTCATTCTGAACACAATTGCAAATGTACACTAAATTCCCTAAAACCCTTTACAGCATTGGGAGTTGAATAATTTTGAACACAACTGTACATATTCTATTTTTTTATTTATAGTTTTTCAATGCTTCCTTCCTGTTATAGTGATTTAAATATTTATTTTTTTGTGTCATTTATTGCTTCCTTTACATTTCTATTTATCCTCATTGTTTTTTCTTCTTGTTCCATACCATTTTATTCCCATAAGGTATGTACTTCTCACAATTAGGCCTCATGCACACGACAGTATTTTTTCACGGTCCGAAAAACGGGGTACCGTTGTTCCGTGATCCGTGTCAGTTTTCTTTTCAGTTGTGCTTCCGTGTGTCCGTTTTTTTTGTGGACCGTCAGAAAACAAGGAATGCTGAAAAAAATAAAAATTTTATAACTCCACCCAGGATACTGGTATATATGCAGGTCACCTGAGTTTAGTTCTGTGGCCATTTTCTGTAGTCTTCACAGAGTACAGAGGTTCTTTTGATTGCTTGTCTTTGCTGTTTCACCATGGCGGATGACTCTGAGGAAGAGGTCTTAATGTATTGGCTTGTTTCTCAGCGATGGGGACAGTGCACTCCTTTGTTGGATGAGGAACCTAGAAGGCAGCGATTTTGGGTCCATCCGATAGTTTCAAAACGATACCAGAAAGGACACTTTCATACACTCTACAAAGATCTGCGGCTGCATCCTGAGAAGTTTTCTTCCTTCTGTCGGATGTCAGTGCCTACATTTGATTGCTTGCTGTCGTCTCTACGTACTGTCCTTACCTTCATGGACACCAATATGAGGCGCAGCATTTCTCCAGAGGAAAGGCTCATCGCCACGTTGAGGTAAGAATTTGAACAGTAATGTGCAGTGCTTCTGTCAGGAGGAACATGTGTTACAAAATGGCTGCTGTTAAACATGTGCTTCTGTTTGCTGAAGTAACCTTTCTTTGCCCATAATGTTTTTTTTTCTTCTCTTTCTGCTCAGGAAGTATTGTATGCTGCCGGCTCTGCCCTGCTTTTCAGCGAGGAAAAGCTTATTGAGGACAGTCAGCAGCTACTGACCAGCCTAGATGTGAAGGAGAGATCCGATGCTTCTTCCGGTAGGTGGGCAAGTAGCAGCAATGACAGTCACATGGGGAAGGTGTGGTGAGCGGTCAGGGACATGGCTATGAGACTGCTGAGTGTGACATTAGTGACGTGCAGACAGTAGTAGATGATGATATAGTCAATTACACGTGGGAGCCAGGTTAATAGGTGAGTTTATCATCATCATCATCATTGGGTGAGGGTGGCAGCTTGCCCGTGAGAAAGCCAACAGGGTGAAAGCAGTGTAAGGTCTAGATCCAAAAGTGCCAGGGGTAGACCGTCTGGACCTCAGAAACCTACCTGTCTGGAAACAAGTAGCGTGGCACAGCTTAATAGAGGCAGCAGCAGGTAGTCATCATGGAGTGGTGGGGGTAAAACTCCTTACTTGCAGGTGTGAGACTTTTTAATCAAGTCGCCGGAGGACGTTAGTGTGGCCGTGTGTAGAATCTGTCAGCAGAAGGTGAAGCTTGGCCAGGGTGCCAATGTTAGCACCATTTCACCCTATGTCAACACATGAAGCGTCACCATAAAGTGGCCTGGGAAAACCATTGCACTAATGTGGTACAGCCTGAGGGATCTTCTAGCGGCCCGCACCCCTTCTCTAGCAGTCCAGGCTCCACCACCTCAGCAGAACGGAGCTGTGTTTCCTGTCCCAAGCTGTCATTACTTCTCCAAAAAGGCTGTACCAGCCCTGCATACATATGTTGAGCAGAAGGTTGGCCAGTCCTTGAGTCTGATGGTGTCTGGTAGCGTTCAAGTATCATGGAAAAGTGAGGCGCTAAAACTAATCAACTTTATTGAAACTATTAAAAACAGGGGATAGTGTCAACACACTTACATACAAACCCAAAAATTGTTGCCTGATGTGTCGACTCAATTTATGATTAGGTCGAATACACAGTGCAACAATTAAATTGATTGTTACAGGGTAGGAGGTAACTAGGTATGAGAGATTGTTTGGTCGGTACGTAATTAATAATGAAAGTCTGCCAACTAAGGAATCTGACCCTTATATTGTAATGTAGTGAGTGGTGAGTGTTTATCACC
Organism: Bufo gargarizans; assembly: GCF_014858855.1. Lineage (NCBI taxonomy): Eukaryota > Metazoa > Chordata > Amphibia > Anura > Bufonidae > Bufo > Bufo gargarizans. The sequence continues at coordinate 215,521,785 of NC_058080.1, read as the reverse complement.
GCCTCAATTACTATCAGACCTGTCTCAAACCTCTAAACCCCTGCCCCCCACTAACTATCGCCCCCATGTGCTGCATTTAACGCTCAATGCGTTTCATCAAAACAGAATCATCAGGGGCACTTTTTTTAAAGCAAACAGGAAGAGCTCGTAGTTGATAAAAAAACATAAAAACAGGGCTAGCCTTAGGTGTTCAGGCGCCCTGTGCGAGCTAATCTTGTGGCACCCCCCCCCCCCCCCCCTTCCCCCCGGTTCACCTAAACATACACAAAAAGGAAAACAATCTTTGTAACAAATAGTTTTTCACACAATCTCAGGCCGGCCTGAAGTAAGAGACCGACTGAGAGCTGTGTCCAGTGGCGGATCCAGAGCCTGGTCTCGGGGGGAAGGGGGGGGGGGGGGAACTTCCAGATTATTTTCTGTCCGCCGCCACAAAACAATGGTGCTTATAGAACAGACTACACAGTGTAGAGTTATACTGTATATTGTGTATGCTATATGTGTATAACAAACATATTTCACATGAAAACTTAAAATTTATTGGCTTGGCCCTTGGGGATCCTGGAAACCACTTCAACACTTTGGCTGGGGAGCTCGGTGGAGATGATGTTGTGTTTTATCCTAATGAGAAAGATTTTATAATACGGATTTGGAGAAGGGACAGAGGGATAGCAGAGCAGAGAGAGGCTGGTGCTGCTACTAGGGGGTCATAACATGGGGAAGTAATAAAGCCCACCATAATGCCCCCCCAGTAGAAATAATTCTCCTTATAATGTGACAGTGCAAAAAACTCCCCCTTGTAATGCCCCCAGGTGAGCTATTGTCCCCATAGTGCCCTCATAATGTGCCAGTATAAAATATCCCTATATAGTGCCCCCAGTAAATGCCCCCATAGTGCTCCTCTCCCCCTTCCTCCTAGTGCCCCCCATAATGTACCAGTATAAAATACCCCTTCTTAGTGCCCCCGTAGATGACCCCATTGTACTCCTCTCCCCCATAGTACCCACCATAATGTGTCGCAGTATAAAATGCTACTGTTCAGAGCCCCCCATATAAAATACCCCTTCTTTGTGGCCTCAGTAGATGCCCCTATAGTGCCCACCAATCATGCACCAGTAATAAGTGCCCCCAATCATGTGCACGTAAAATGTGCCCCCAAGCATGTGCAGTAAAATGTGCCCCCAATTATGTGCCAGTAAAATGTGCCCCCATAGATGCCCCCTAAGTCATGTGCCAGTAATAAGAGCCCCATCATGTGCCAGTAACAAGATCCCCCATCAAGTGCCAGTTATAAGCACCCTCCATCATGTGCCAGTAATAAGAGCCCCCCAATGTGCCAGTAACAAGAGCCTCCTCCATCATGTGCCAGTAATAAGCACCCCCCATTATGTGCAGTAACAAGAGGCCCCACCCAAATGTGCAAGTAACAAGAGTCCCCCCCCGGATGTGCCAGTAACAAGAGCCCCCATGTGCCAGTAACAAGAGCCCCCTCCATCATGTGCCAGTAATAAGCACCCCCCATCATGTGCCAGTAACAAGAGGCCCCACCCAAATGTGCCAGTAACAAGAGACCTCCCATGTGCCAGTAAAACTATTGTACATATAAAAATAAAAATAAACACTTATACTTACCTCCATGTCAGCGATGCGATGCAGGCCTCTTCCGACCTGTGTCGTCCGCTGTACGGCTCAGGTGTCGCAATGATGTAATCGCGCCACCTGTGCCTGCCTCTGATAGGCTGCAGGCACTAGGCCGGCAGCCTATCAGAGGAAGGGGAAGGGACACGCCTCTCCCTCCTCTGCCCCACAGCACAGCCATAATGCTGTCCTGAGGACGGCGATACAGATGACTATGGAGATGAGCGCTTCCACAATGGAAGTGCTCATCTCCCTGTGCCCCACAGCTGCCACCCCCACTTCTGAGCAGCTGGGGGGGGGGCAATTGCCCCGTTCCCCCCTCCTGGATCCGCCAGTGCTGTAGGATAGACTGCTAATTTTGGCTCACCATACAGTAACTGCTGGAATTAACTGAACAAATAAATGAAATGTGAACTGCCTGATTCATCTTTATAAAGGTTAATCTCTCAACATTTTGTGTTAAAAGGTAAGTTCTCTTTGGGGTAACTATGCCCCCCACTGCACTAAACACCCACTCTAACACAACACTACTGGCTGGGTAGGAAAGCTTGTCCAGGGCAAACTTGGCCAGTTGTGGCCGTAATTCAAGTTGGCTACCCAGTAGTCCAGGGTATCTTGGATCCAGGGTGACAGGGTGCAGTCCAAGATTGCCATCACCTAAGATTCTGCTCCATGTCCTGCTGCTACTGGCTGGTTTCTTCAGTAGGTGGGTGAAGAGACGTGCTCATCAGAGACTGGAGACTCAAGTTACTGCTGACAGGGCTGGTGCGGCTTCTGCCCCCTCCTCCAGCAGTCATGGGAGTCGAGCGTGAATGCAGAGGGTCCCCCCGGTCAGACCTTTGTGAGGATGGGCGATGGCACACATAGGCAGCGACCGACTTTATAGGATGTCTCTATAGTAGACGAGTTTATCATCCATCTCAGCAGATTTGCACCCATTTTGGCCAGGTAGGGTCTAACATGGTGAAGAGCCAGTAGTCATCCCTCTGCTGAATGTTTCTGTCACTACGCAAGCAACTCTTTTAGGGACTAACTGCCTCCATCTCATACTGCCACAGTCTGTCAGGGTCATCTGCCTGGTCTTCCTCATCACGCTCGAGCTCCTCCTGCGTCTGTAGATAAACCACCTATTACCAGGGCATTAATGTCCTAAACCCTAAACTAGCTGTATTCTGCCTATTAAGATCTCTTCCTTCTCTCCAACAGATGTGCTATCCCTCCAAGTCCTGAATTACTATGCAGATCCTGCTACAGTATAGTAGCTCATGATTGGCTAAGGCTGACTTCAAGGCATTATAGGCAAGACCAGGATGAGGTCATGTGATTTTCCTTCTTCATCTCCTTATCTTGCCTGTATTCACATATGAAAATTGGCAGAAACCAATTGGTTTGTTTATTATGAATCCCAAAAACATTGGATTAGTTGGAAATAGTGATGAGCGGCAGGGGTCAAATATTTGTAGAATATTCGTTGAATATTCACAAATTTGAATATTCGTTATATTCTACTTTTTTTCATTCGAAAATTGGAAAGGTAATGATTGCGTAATATGCAAATATTGCACAATCAACACAGGCGTATGTAAAAAACTAATATATAGCACTATAGGATATAGTACTATATATTAGTTTTTAGAATATTCATCATTTTTTCCACCTGAACACGATTCCTTCCTGCTTCTTGCTTGCGGGCACTACTAGTGCTATATATTCGTTTTTTAGAATATTAGTCATTTTTTTCCATCTGAAGTGAACACTGTTCACTTCAGATGGAAAAAAATGATGAATATTCTAAAATTCTAATATATAGCACTTTATTGAAAATAGTGCTATATATTAGTTTTTTAGAATATTCAGCATTTTTTTCCATTTGATGTCATGATTTCTTCCTGCTTAAGTTGCTTTTGGGCCAATGATTCATTGGCCCACAAGCAAGAAGCAGGGAGGAATCATGTGTTCAGATGGAAAAAATGACGAATATTCGATATAACGAATATATAGCACTATATTCTAAATATTCTCAAATTCTGGCAATATTCAAGGTAAAAATTAGCTTTTCGAATATTCGTGCTCAACACTAGTTGGAAACTAAAGTTGTGGGGAAATTTGTAATGGATTTGATTAATTTGCTAATCTCTAATATCTATATATTCAATACATCAGATAGGGCATCTGGCATCTTTTATTATATATTGTAATATCATATTGTTTTATGTATCTGTCTAAACTTTCAGAATGATAAGGTATTGTTGGCATAACAAATAGAACTTACCATTCCATTCCTCCCCTCTTGGTGGGAGTGTGCTGGTCCTACTTCCTGCCAGAAGGGGTAGTTATAGAGAGTTCAAGGGCAGAGTTAGCTTGACAAGCCTGGAGTGAGGGAGCACATCCATCTGCTCCTGCTCCAAGGGCTTTTGGAACTAGAGACCAGATGGACTCTGAGGACCATTACTCCAGAGAGACTGCAGGGTCCCAGGCCACAGAAGCTCTGAAAGCTACATTGTACAAACTACTCTAGAGTGCTATTGTCTGTCATCTTGTCTTCCACAATACCTCATAATCTAATAATAGAGACATTGAACCTTGTAGAGATGACAGTTAGATGCATTGTAACTAGGGATGAGCGAACTCGAACTGTATAGTTCGGGTTCGTACCGAATTTTGGGGTGTCCGTGACACGGACCCGAACCCGGACATTTTCGTAAAAGTCCAGGTTCGGGTTCGGTGTGCGTCGCTTTCTTGGCGCTTTTGTGACGCTTTCTTGGCGCTTTTTGAAAGGCTGCAAAGCAGCCAATCAACAAGTGTCATACTACTTGCCCCAAGAGGCCGTCACAGCCATGCCTACTATTGGCATGGCTGTGATTGGCCAGAGCACCATGTGACCCAGCCTCTATTTAAGCTGGAGTCACATAGCGCCGCCCGTCACTCTGCTCTGATTAGCGTAGGGAGAGGTTGCGGATGCGACAGTAGGGCGAGATTAGGCAGATTAACTCCTCCAAAGGACTTCACTTGATTAATCGATCGATCTGCAGCTGTGCATCATTGAGCTGCTGAAATTCAAATGCTCACTCACTGTTTTTAGGCTGCCCAGACCGTTTGTCAGTCACTTTTTTCTGGGGTGATCGGCGGCCATTTTGTGTCTTGTGCGGTGCTGCGACCAAGTGCATCCAAGCTGCGACCAAGTGCATTTAACCCTCAATGGTGTGGTTGTTTTTTGGCTAAAGCCTACATCAGGGTGAAGCTGTCACACCAAGTGCATTTAACCAGCAATAGTCTGTTCATTTTTTGGCCATATACTAAATCAGGGGCAAGCTGCGCCTGTCACCAAGTGCATTTAACCCTCAATGGTGTGGTTGTTTTTTGGCTAAAGCCTACATCAGGGTGAAGCTGTCACACCAAGTGCATTTAACCAGCAATAGTCTGTTTATTTTTTGGCCATATACTACATCAGGGGCAAGCTGCGCCCGTCACCAAGTGCATTTAACCCTCAGTAGTGTGGTTCGTCAAGCTGTGACACCAAGTGCATTTAACCAGCAATAGTCTGTTCATTTTTTGGCCATATACTACATCAGGGGCAAGCTGCGCCCGTCACCAAGTGCATTTAACCCTCAGTAGTGTGGTTGGTCAAGCTATCACACCAAGTGCATTTAACCAGCAATAGTCTGTTCATTTTTTGGCCATATACTAAATCAGGGGCAAGCTGCGCCCGTCACCAAGTGCATTTAACCAGCAATAGTCTGTTCATTTTTTGGCCATATACTACATCAGGGGCAAGCTGCGCCCGTCACCAAGTGCATTTAACCCTCAGTAGTGTGGTTGGTCAAGCTATCACACCAAGTGCATTTAACCAGCAATAGTCTGTTCATTTCTTGGCCATATACTAAATCAGGGGCAAGCTGCGCCCGTCACCAAGTGCATTTAACCAGCAATAGTCTGTTCATTTTTTGGCCATATACTACATCAGGGGCAAGCTGCGCCCGTCACCAAGTGCATTTAACCCTCAGTAGTGTGGTTCGTCAAGCTGTGACACCAAGTGCATTTAACCAGCAATAGTCTGTTCATTTTTTGGCCATATACTACATCAGGGGCAAGCTGCGCCCGTCACCAAGTGCATTTAACCAGCAATAGTGTGGTTATTTTTGGCCATATCCCAGTCTAATTCTGTCACTAAATCCATACCGGTCACCCAGCGCCTAAATACTAGGCCTCAAATTTATATCCCGCTAAATCTCTCGTTACCGCTGTCCTGTTGTGGCTGGGAAAGTTATTTAGTGTCCGTCAAAGCACATTTTTTGTTCTGGGTTAAAGTACAATTCCCAATTTAGCAATTTCATAATTTAGTGGTTCCTGCTATATCAGAGCTATTTGAAATCTATCCCTAAAAGCGTATATAATATTCAAGGTGCACATAGGGTCATTCAGAATAACTTCACACACACGCTACTGTGCATTTCCAAGTCTAATTCTGTCACTAAATCCATACCGGTCACCCAGCGCCTAAATACTAGGCCTCAAATTTATATTCTGCTAAATCTCTCGTTACCGCTGTCCTGTTGTGGCTGGGAAAGTTATTTAGTGTCCGTCAAAGCACATTTTTTGTTCTGGGTTGAAGTACAATTCCCAATTTAGCAATTTCATAATTTAGTGGTTCCTGCTATATCAGAGCTATTTGAAATCTATCCCTAAAAGGGTATATAATATTCAAGGTGCACATAGGGTCATTCAGAATAACTTCACACACACGCTACTGTGCATTTCCAAGTCTAATTCTGTCACTAAATCCATACCGGTCACCCAGCGCCTAAATACTAGGCCTCAAATTTATATCCCGCTAAATCTCTCGTTACCGCTGTCCTGTTGTGGCTGGGAAAGTTATTTAGTGTCCGTCAAAGCACATTTTTTGTTCTGGGTTGAAGTACAATTCCCAATTTAGCAATTTCATAATTTAGTGGTTCCTGCTATATCAGAGCTATTTGAAATCTATCCCTAAAAGGGTATATAATATTCAAGGTGCACATAGGGTCATTCAGAATAACTTCACACATACGCTACTGTGCATTTCCAAGTCTAATTCTGTCGCTAAATCCATACCGGTCACCCAGCGCCTAAATACTAGGCCTCAAATTTATATCCCGCTAAATCTCTCGTTACCGCTGTACTGTTGTGGCTGGGAAAGTTATTTAGTGTCCGTCAAAGCACATTTTTTGTTCTGGGTTGAAGTACAATTCCCAATTTAGCAATTTCATAATTTAGTGGTTCCTGCTATATCAGAGCTATTTGAAATCTATCCCTAAAAGGGTATATAATATTCAAGGTGCACATAGGGTCATTCAGAATAACTTCACACACACGCTACTGTGCATTTCCAAGTCTAATTCTGTCACTAAATCCATACCGGTCACCCAGCGCCTAAATACTAGGCCTCAAATTTATATCCCGCTGAATTTGAATACAATACATTGGGCCAAAAAATATTTTTGTTGTTGTGGTGAACCATAACAATGAGAAAAACATCTAGTAAGGGACGCGGACGTGGACATGGTCGTGGTGGTGTTAGTGGACCCTCTGGTGCTGGGAGAGGACGTGGCCGTTCTGCCACATCCACACGTCCTAGTGTACCAACTACCTCAGGTCCCAGTAGCCGCCAGAATTTACAGCGATATATGGTGGGGCCCAATGCCGTTCTAAGGATGGTAAGGCCTGAGCAGGTACAGGCATTAGTCAATTGGGTGGCCGACAGTGGATCCAGCACGTTCACATTATCTCCCACCCAGTCTTCTGCAGAAAGCGCACAGATGGCGCCTGAAAACCAACCCCATCAGTCTGTCACATCACCCCCATGCATACCAGGGAAACTGTCTCAGCCTCAAGTTATGCAGCAGTCTCTTATGCTGTTTAAAGACTCCGCTGGCAGGGTTTCCCAAGGGCATCCACCTAGCCCTTCCCCAGCGGTGAAAGATATAGAATGCACTGACGCACAACCACTTATGTTTCCTGATGATGAGGACATGGGAATACCACCTCAGCATGTCTCTGATGATGACGAAACACAGGTGCCAACTGCTGCGTCTTTCTGCAGTGTGCAGACTGAACAGGAGGTCAGGGATCAAGACTGGGTGGAAGACGATGCAGGGGATGATGAGGTCCTAGACCCCACATGGAATGAAGGTCGTGCCACTGACTTTCACAGTTCGGAGGAAGAGGCAGTGGTGAGACCGAGCCAACAGCGTAGCAAAAGAGGGAGCAGTGGGCAAAAGCAGAACACCCGCCGCCAAGAGACTCCGCCTGCTACTGCCCGCCGCCATCTGGGACCGAGCACCCCAGAGGCAGCTTCAAGGAGTTCCCTGGCATGGCACTTCTTCAAACAATGTGCTGACGACAAGACCCGAGTGGTTTGCACGCTGTGCCATCAGAGCCTTAAGCGAGGCATTAACGTTCTGAACCTGAGCACAACCTGCATGACCAGGCACCTGCATGCAAAGCATGAACTGCAGTGGAGTAAACACCTTAAAACCAAGGAAGTCACTCAGGCTCCCCCTGCTACCTCTTCTGCTGCTGCCGCCTCGGCCTCTTCTGCTGCTGCCGCCTCGGCCTCTTCCTCCGCCTCTGGAGGAACGTTGGCACCTGCCGCCCAGCAAACAGGGGATGTACCACCAACACCACCACCTCCGTCACCAAGCGTCTCAACCATGTCACACAGCAGCGTTCAGCTCTCCATCTCACAAACATTTGAGAGAAAGCGTAAATTCCCACCTAGCCACCCTCGATCCCTGGCCCTGAATGCCAGCATTTCTAAACTACTGGCCTATGAAATGCTGTCATTTAGGCTGGTGGACACAGACAGCTTCAAACAGCTCATGTCGCTTGCTGTCCCACAGTATGTTGTTCCCAGCCGCCACTACTTCTCCAAGAGAGCCGTGCCTTCCCTGCACAACCAAGTATCCGATAAAATCAAGTGTGCACTGCGCAACGCCATCTGTGGCAAGGTCCACCTAACCACAGATACGTGGACCAGTAAGCACGGCCAGGGACGCTATATCTCCCTAGCTGCACACTGGGTAAATGTAGTGGCAGCTGGGCCCCAGGCGGAGAGCTGTTTGGCGCACGTCCTTCCGCCGCCAAGGATCGCAGGGCAACATTCTTTGCCTCCTGTTGCCACCTCCTCCTTCTCGGCTTCCTCCTCCTCTTCTTCCACCTGCTCATCCAGTCAGCCACACACCTTCACCACCAACTTCAGCACAGCCCGGGGTAAACGTCAGCAGGCCATTCTGAAACTCATATGTTTGGGGGACAGGCCCCACACCGCACAGGAGTTGTGGCGGGGTATTGAACAACAGACCGACGAGTGGTTGCTGCCGGTGAGCCTCAAGCCCGGCCTGGTGGTGTGCGATAATGGGCGAAATCTCGTTGCAGCTCTGGGACTAGCCAATTTGACGCACATCCCTTGCTTGGCGCATGTGCTGAATTTGGTGGTGCAGAAGTTCATTCACAACTACCCCGACATGTCAGAGCTGCTGCATAAAGTGCGGGCCGTCTGTTCGCGCTTCCGGCGTTCACATCCTGCTGCTGCTCGCCTGTCTGCGCTACAGCGTAACTTCTGCCTTCCCGCTCTCCGCCTCATATGCGACGTGCCCACCAGGTGGAACTCCACCTTGCACATGCTGGACAGACTGTGCGAGCAGCAGCAGGCCATAGTGGAGTTTCAGCTGCAGCACGCACGGGTCAGTCGCACTACAGAACAGCACCACTTCACCACCAATGACTGGGCCTCCATGCGAGACCTGTGTGCCCTGTTGCGCTGTTTCGAGTACTCCACCAACATGGCCAGTGGCGATGACGCCGTTATCAGCGTTACAATACCACTTCTATGTCTCCTTGAGAAAACACTTAGGGCGATGATGCAAGAGGAGGTGGCCCAGGAGGAGGAGGAGGAGGAGGAGGAGGAAGAGGGGTCATTTTTAGCACTTTCAGGCCAGTCTCTTCGAAGTGACTCAGAGGGAGGTTTTTGGCAGCAGCAGAGGCCAGGTACAAATGTGGCCAGACAGGGCCCACTACTGGAGGAGGAGGAGGACGAGGATGAGGAGGAGGTGGAGGAGGATGAGGATGAAGCATGGTCACAGCGGGGTGGCACCCAACGCAGCTCGGGTCCATCACTGGTGCGTGGCTGGGGGGAAAGGAAGGACGATGACGATACGCCTCCCACAGAGGACAGCTTGTCCTTACCCCTGGGCAGCCTGGCACACATGAGCGACTACATGCTGCAGTGCCTGCGCAACGACAGCAGAGTTGCCCACATTTTAACCTGTGCGGACTACTGGGTTGCCACCCTGCTGGATCCACGCTACAAAGACAATGTGCCCACCTTACTTCCTGCACTGGAGCGTGATAGGAAGATGCGCGAGTAAAAGCGCACGTTGGTAGACGCACTACTGAGAGCATTCCCAAATGTCACAGGGGAACAAGTGGAAGCCCAAGGCCAAGGCAGAGGAGGAGCAAGAGGTCGCCAAGGCAGCTGTGTCAATGCCAGCTCCTTTGAGGGCCGGGTTAGCATGGCAGAGATGTGGAAAACTTTTGTCAACACGCCACAGCTAACTGCACCACCACCTGATACGCAACGTGTTAGCAGAAGGCAACATTTCACTAACATGGTGGAACAGTACGTGTGCACACCCCTCCACGTACTGACTGATGGTTCGGCCCCATTCAACTTCTGGGTCTCTAAATTGTCCACGTGGCCAGAGCTAGCCTTTTATGCCTTGGAGGTGCTGGCCTGCCCGGCGGCCAGCGTTTTGTCTGAACGTGTATTCAGCACGGCAGGGGGCGTCATTACAGACAAACGCAGCCGCCTGTCTACAGCCAATGTGGACAAGCTGACGTTCATAAAAATGAACCAGGCATGGATCCCACAGGATCTGTCCGTCCCTTGTCCAGATTAGACATTAACTACCTCCCCTTAACCATATATTATTGGACTCCAGGGCACTTCCTCATTCAATCCTATTTTTATTTTCATTTTACCATTATATTGCGAGGCTACCCAAAGTTGAATGAACCTCTCCTGTGTCTGGGTGCCGGGGCCTAAATATATGCCAATGGACTGTTCCAATGTTGGGTGACGTGAAGCCTGATTCTCTGCTATGACATGCAGAATGATTCTCTGCTGACATGAAGCCAGATTGTCTGTTACGGGACCTCTCTCCTCTGCCTGTGTGCTGGGCCTAAATATATGCCAATGGACTGTTGCAGTGGTGGCTGACGTGAAGCCTCATTCTCTGCTATCACATGCAGACTGATTCTCTGCTGACATGAAGCCAGATTCTCTGTTACGGGACCTCCCTCCTCTGCCTGGGTGCTGGGTCTAAATATATGCCAATGGACTGTTGCAGTGGTGGCTGACGTGAAGCCTCATTCTCTGCTATGACATGCAGACTAATTCTCTGCTGACATGAAGCCAGATTCTCTGTTACGGGACCTCTCTCCTCTGCCTGGGTGCTGGGCCTAAATTTATAAAAATGGACTCTTACAGTGGTGGGTGACGTGAAGCCAGATTCTCTGCTATGGGACCTCTCTCCAATTGATTTTGGTTAATTTTTATTTATTTAATTTTTATTTTAATTCATTTCCCTATCCACATTTGTTTGCAGGGGATTTACCTACATGTTGCTGCCTTTTGCAGCCCTCTAGCTCTTTCCTGGGCTGTTTTACAGCCTTTTTAGTGCCGAAAAGTTTGGGTCCCCATTGACTTCATTGGGGTTCGGGTTCGGGACGAAGTTCGGATCGGGTTCGGATCCCGAACCCGAACATTTCCGGGATGTTCGGCTGAACTTCTCGAACCCGAACATCCAGGTGTTCGCTCAACTCTACCAATGAACACTAATTAGGTCAATTGGCAACATGATTGGGTATAAAAAGAGCTTCTCAGAGTGGCAGTGTCTCTCAGAAGCCAAGATGGGTAGAGGATCACCAATTCCCACAATGTTGCGCAGAAAGATAGTGGAGCAATATCACAAAGGTGTTACCCAGCGAAAAATTGCAAAGACTTTGCATCTATCATCATCAACTGTGCATAACATCATCCGAAGATTCAGAGAATCTGGAACAATCTCTGTGCGTAAGGGTCAAGGCCGTAAAACCAAACTGGATGCCCGTAATCTCCGGGCCCTTAAACGACACTGCACCACAAACAGGAATGCTACTGTAAAGGAAATCACTGAATGTGCTCAGTAATACTTCCAGAAACCATTGTCAGTGAACACAATCCACCGTGCCATCCACCGTTGCCAGCTGAAAATCTACAGTGCAAAGAAGAAGCCATTTCTAAGCAAGATCCACAAGCTCAGGCGTTTTCACTGGGCCAGGGATCATTTAAAATGGAGTGTGGCAAAATGGAAGACTGTTCTGTGGTCAGACGAGTCACGATTCGAAGTTCTTTTTGGAAATCTGGGACACCATGTCACCCGGACCAAAGAGGACAAGGACAACCAAAGTTGTTATCAACGCTCAGTTCAGAAGCCTGCATCTCTGATGGTATGGGGTTGCATGAGTGCGTGTGGCATGGGCAGCTTGCATGTCTGGAAAGGCACCATCAATGCTGAAAAATATATTCAGGTTCTAGAACTACATATGCTCCCATCCAGACGTCATCTCTTTCAGGGAAGACCCTGCATTTTTCAACAAGATAATGCCAGACCACATTCTGCATCAATCACAACATCATGGCTGCGTAGGAGAAGGATCCGGGTACTGAAATGGCCAGTCTGCAGTCCAGATCTTTCACCTATAGAGAACATTTGGTGCATCATAAAGAGGAAGGTGCAACAAAGAAAGCCGAAGACGATTGAACAGTTAGAGGCCTGTATTAGACAAGAATGGGAGAGCATTCCTATTTCTAAACTTGAGAAACTGGTCTCCTCGGTCCCCAGACGTCTGTTGAGTGTTGTAAGAAGAAGGGGAGATGCCACACAATGGTGAAAATGGCCTTGTCCCAACTTTTTGGGGATTTGTTGACACCATGAAATTCTGATTCAACATATTTTTCCCTTAAAATGGTACATTTTCTCAGTTTAAACTTTTGTTCCGTGATTTATGTTCTATTCTGAATAAAATATTAGAAGTTGGCACCTCCACATCATTGCATTCAGTTTTTATTCACGATTTGTATAGTGTCCCAACTTTTTGGGAATCCGGTTTGTGTATATATATATATATATATATATATATATACATACACACTGCGTGTAAAAAAAAAAAAGTCACACACTAATATTTAGTTGGACTGCCTTTAGCTTTGCTTACGGCACGTATTCGCTATGGCATTGCTTCGATAAGCTTCTGCAATGTCACAAGATTTATTTCCATCCAGTGTTGCATTCATTTTTCACCAAGATCTTGCATTGATGATGGTAGAGTCTGACTGCTGCGCAAAGCCTTCTCCAGCACACCCCAAAGATTCTCAATGGGGTTAAGGTCTGGACTCTGTGGTGGCCAATCCATGTAGGAAAATGATGTCTCATGCTCCGTGATCCACTCTTTCACAATTTGAGCTCAATGAATCCTGGCATTGTCATCTTGGAACATGCCCGTGCCATCAGAGAAGAAAAAGTTTATTGATGGAATAACCTGGTCATTCAATATGTTCAGGTAGTCAGCTGACCTCATTCATGGAGCACATACTGTTGCTGAACCTAGACCTGACCAACTGCAGCAACCCCAGATCATAGAACTGCCCCCACAGGCTTGTACAGTAGGCATTAGGCATGATGGGTGCAGCACTCCATAAAGAAAAAAATGCAAAAAAAGTTTATTTACCCATACAGGCAATGCAACGTTTTGGCTCACTACTGAAGCCTTCCTCAAGCTTGGGGAAGGCTCCAGTAGTGAGCTGAAACATTGCATTGCCTGTATGGGTGAATAAACCTTTTTTGCATGTTTTACTTCATGGAGTGCCGCCCGTTTTTCTATTTCTATATACTGGGTTTGCTCATCCCAATTGGGCCAGTTGCACCCTCCTGTTTTTTCATTAGTCAGGGCTGCCATTTTTCTTTATATATATATATATATATATATATATATATTTATATATATAAAAAGAAAAATGGCAGCACTGACTAAAAATGTAGGTAATATATTGTGTTGACCGTGAATATTCGAATTGCAAATTTTTTTCTCGAATATCGCGATTTCTAGATTTCGCAAATATTTAGAATATAGTGCTATATATTCACGAAATAGAATATTCTTTTTTTTTTGCCCGTTGCCGCTTCTGCCGACTTCCGTGCTCATGGAGCGTCCCCATCACCATGGGAACGTCTCCATATACTAGAATGTACTGTCGGATTTGAGAAATACGTTGAAATCGCAATTCGATTAATTCAAGTTATAATAATCGAATTGCGATTTCAACTTAAGCACTGCTATATTCCATATTCGTTAATTCTAGCCTAATATGGAATATAGCAGTGCTAAGTTGAAATCGCCATGCGATTATTTCGAGTTATATTAATCGCTATGCGATTTCAACTTGGACCTGGTTTACTATGGTTGGCTTCAATGGCTTGGTAGAATTTGCGAATATGACAAATGTATTCGTCATATTCCACAAAACGAAGATAACGAATGTATTCGTCTGTTCCACAAAACAAAGATATTCTCCATCTTCGTTTTAGCTACCTATTCATCAACTTCGCGAATTCTAGCAATCATATAGGAAAGTTGACTATAGAGACAGCTAAGTTTAATTTGCTATGCGATTATATTACTTAGCTTTTTTTAAAAATAAATAGAATAATTATAATAATTATCAGGTACTATAATTATTCTATTTATTTTTAAAAAAAGCTAAGTAATATAATCGCATAGCGAATTAAACTTAGCTGTCTCTATAGTAAACTTTCCTATATGATTGCTAGAATTCGCGAAGTTGATGAATAGATAGCTAAAACGAAGATGGAGAATATTTTCATTTTGTGGAATAGACAAATACATTCGTTATCTTCGTTTTGTGGAATATGACGAATACATTCGTCATATTCGCAAATTCTACCAAGCCATTGAAACCAACCATAGTAAACCAGGTCCAAGTTGAAATCGCAATGCGATTAATATAACTCGAAATAATCGCATGGCGATTTCAACTTAGCACTGCTATATTCCATATTAGGCTAGAATTAACGAATATGGAATATAGCAGTGCTTAAGTTGAAATTGCAATTCGATTATCATAACTTGAATTAATCGAATTGTGATTTCAACGTGGACCTGGTTTAGTTGAGACCCAGCAGCAGCATCAAGTTGAAATCGCAATGCGAGTAATATAACTCTAAGTAATCGCATGGCGATTTCAACTTAGTACTGCTATATTCCATATTCGTTAATTCTAGCCTAATATAGAATATAGCAGTGCTAAGTTGAAATCGCAATTCGATTATTATAACTTGAATTAATCGAATTGCGATTTCAACTTTTTACATATATTCTTAATATTGCTCTAACTTCGTCTTTTAGAATATTCGTAATATTCTAAAAGACGAAGTTATAGCAATATAACGAATATTCTAAAAGACGAAGTTAGAGTAATATTACGAATAGTCTAAAAGATGAAGTTAGAGCAATATTACGAAATTTCGTAAAATACACATAGATTATAATTTAGCTAATATACTGCTATAGTAATTTTTTTAATAGTGTACATCTTTAACAAAACTTAAGTTCAGAAGAGGCAAAAAAAATTAGAGAAAAAAAAAGATTATAGCACTATATTAGCTAAATTACAATCTATATGTGTATTTTACGAAATTTCGTAATATTGCTCTAACTTCGTCTTTTAGAATATTCGTAATATTCTAAAAGACAAAGTTAGAGCAATGTTACGAAATTTTGTAAAATACACATATTAGCCTAGCCATAGTCAATTAGTCATAGGGACGTTGCCTTATACTATTAAAAGAAAAATCGCAATACGCGATTAATTAACCACTTCAACCCCCCTAGCTGAAACACCCTTAATGACCAGGCCACTTTTTACACTTCTACACTACACTACTTTCACCGTTTATTGCTCGGTCATGCAACTTACCACCCAAATAAATTTTACCTCCTTTTCTTCTGATTAATAGAGCTTTCATTTGGTGGTATTTCATTGCTGCTGACATTTTTACTTTTTTTGTTAAAAAATGACATTTTTCACTTGTTCTACTTGTTCTACATGTCTTTAATAAAAAAAAATGTTTGGGCAAAAAAAAAATGGTTTGGGTAAAAGTTATAGCGTTTACAAACTATGGTACAAAAATGTGAATTTCCGCTTTTTGAAGCAGCTCTGACTTTCTGAGCACCTGTCATGTTTCCTGAGGTTCTACAATGCCCAGACAATACAAACACCCCACAAATGACCCCATTTTGGAAAGTAGACACCCTAAGGTATTCGCTGATGGGCATAGTGAGTTCATAGAACTTTTTATTTTTTGTCACAAGTTAGCGGAAAATGATGATTTTTTTTTTTTTTTTTTTTCTTACAAAGTCTCATATTCCACTAACTTGTGACAAAAAATAAAAACTTCCATGAACTCACTATGCCCATCACAAAACACCTTGGGGTGTCTTTGTAAGAAAAAAAAAAAAATCATCATTTTCCGCTATTTTGTGACAGAAAATAAAAAATTCTAGGAACTCGCCATGCCCCTCATGGAATACCTTGGGGTGTCTTCTTTCCAAAATGGGGTCACTTGTAGGGTAGTTATACTGCCCTGGCATTCTAGGGGCCCTAATGTGTGGTAAGTAGTTTGAAATCAAAATGTGTAAAAAATGACCTGTGAAATCCTAAAGGTGCTCTTTGGAATGTGTGCCCCTTTGCCCACCTAGGCGGCAAAAAAGTGTGACACATCTGGTATCGCCGTACTCAGGAGAAGTTGGGGAATGTGTTTTAGGGTGTCATTTTACATATACCCATGCTGGGTGAGAGAAATATCTTGGCAAAAGACAACTTTTCCCATTTTTTATACAAAGTTGTCAATTGACCAAGATATTTTTCTCACCCAGCATAGGTATATGTAAAATGACACCCCAAAACACATTCCCCAACTTCTCCTGAGTACGGCGATACCACATGTGTGACACTTTTTTTGCAGCCTAGATGCGCAAAGCGGCCCAAATTCCTTTTACGAGGGCTTTTTTAGACATTTGGATCCCAGACTTCTTCTCACGCTTTAGGGCCCCTAAAAAGCCAGGGCAGTATAAATACCCCACATGTGACCCCATTTTGAAAAGAAGACACCCCAAGGTATTCAATGAGGGGCATGTCGAGTTCATAAAAAAATAATTTTTGGGCACAAGTTAGCGGAAATTGATTTTTTTTAGTTTTTTATCACAAAGTCTCCCTTTCCGCTAACTTGGGACAAAAATTTAAATCTTTCATGGACTCAATATGCCCCTCACTGAATACCTTGGGTGTCTTCTTTCCGAAATGGGGTCACATGTGGGGTATTTATACTGCCCTGGCATTTTAGGGGCCCTAAAGCGTGAGAAGAAGTCTGGAATAAAAATTTTACGCATTCGGATTCAGTGAGGGGTATGGTGAGTTCATGTAAGATTTTATTTTTTGACACAAGTTAGTGGAATATGAGACTTTGTAAGAAAAAAATAAAATAAAAATTCCGCTAACTTGGGCCAAAATAATGTCTGAATGGAGCCTTACAGGGGGGTGATCAATGACAGGGGGGTGATCAATGACAGGGGGGGTGATCAGGGAGTCTATATGGGTGATCACCCCCCTGTCATTGATCACCCCCCTGTAAGGCTCCATTTAGACGTCCGTATGTGTTTTGTGGATCCGATCCGTGGATCCGTAAAAATCATACGGACGTCTGTATGGAGCCTTACAGGGGGGTGATCAATGACAGGGGGGTGATCAATGACAGGGGGGTGATCAGGGAGTCTATATGGGTGATCACCCCCTGTCATTGATCACCCCCCTGTAAGGCTCCATTCAGACGTCCGTATGTGTTTTGCAGATCCGATCCATGTATCAGTGGATCCGTAAAAATCATACGGACGTCTGAATGGAGCCTTACAGGGGGGTGATCAATGACAGGGGGGTGATCAATGACAGGGGGGTGATCAGGGAGTCTATATGGGTGATCACCCCCCTGTAAGGCTCCTTTCAGACGTCCGTATGTGTTTTGCGGATCCGATCCATGTATCCGTGGATCCGTAAAAATCATACGGACGTCTGAATGGAGCCTTACAGGGGGGTGATCAATGACAGGGGGGTGATCAGGGAGTCTATATAGGTGATCACCCCCCTGTCATTGATCACCCCCCCGTAACGCTCCATTCAGACGTCCGTATGGGTTTTGCGGATCCGATCCATGTATCCGCGGATCCGTAAAAATCATATTGACGTCTGAATGGAGCCTGACAGGGGGTGATCAATGACAGGGGGGTGATCAATGACAGGTGGGTGATCAGGGAGTCTATATGGGGTGATCATGGGTGATCAGGGGTTAATAAGTGACGGGGGGGTGTAGTGTAGTGTAGTGGTGTTTTGTTGTACTTTACTGAGCTACCTGTGTCCTCTGGTGGTCGATCTAAGCAAAAGGGACCACCAGAGGACCAGGTAGCAGGTATATTAGACGCTGTTATCAAAACAGCGTCTAATATACCTGTTAGGGGTTAAAAAAATCGCATCTCCAGCCTGCCAGCGAACGATCGCCGCTTCAACTGTTAGAATGGCTATAAATGCAATCCGGGCCGGTTCTTATTGGGAGCAGCCAAAGAGCAGGGTGGGTGGCTGTTCCCCACGGTTCCAGGCCGGGTTTTGGCTGGAATATAAAAACCCAGCCAGCACGTTCAGATGGTGTGGATTATCCTCCATGACAGAGGAGCTGAGGAGTCTGTGGTTTGAGAGACTGAGCCATAGGCTGGGGAAACAGGCCACTAAAGCCTGCTGCAAACTGTGGGTGAAAGTCATCTGCTGACCAGGTGAAGTCTTTTTGCACTGTGAACTTTGTGTGGTGTGAACAGGCACCAAAACTGAACACTTACTTTTGGCTTGTTTTCTTGCTATGTGTGAATAAACACTGAACTTTGATTTACAACCTTGTTTTTGCCTCTGTACTGCATCCGCTTACCCTGCCTACCAGAGCGAATCCCCACATTTGGTGTCGGATGCGGGCAAACGCAGTGATGCAGGCCTGAAGGCTGAAAAGTTTTTGTTTTTCCTGGCACAAGTTTATGTCCTATATCAAGCCGGCAAGGTTGCAACCCGTGTCCCCTGACAAAATAGAGGCGGTCGTGAAGGTCCTCATGGAGGCTAACTTGCAGCAGCGGGAGGCTAATAAGCAGCAGCAGGAAACTAACCAGCTACTATTGCAGCATGTGATGGCATTGCAAGCTGCAGGAGCATCCCACAACATCCACAATGCCCGGAAAGCTGTCCATGCGGCAATCCCAAAGATGACCCCATCTGACGTCGAGACCTATCTAGCGGTATTCGAAAAGGTGGCTGTGAGAGAAAAGTTACCCTGAGACCAGTGGGCTGAGGTCGTCGCTCCGTTCCTGGCGTCTGGACCCCAGCAAGTTTTCTTTGATCTCCCTGATGATCAAGC
Organism: Bufo gargarizans; assembly: GCF_014858855.1. Taxonomy (NCBI): domain Eukaryota; kingdom Metazoa; phylum Chordata; class Amphibia; order Anura; family Bufonidae; genus Bufo; species Bufo gargarizans. The sequence goes on along the minus strand of NC_058080.1, from coordinate 215,502,550 downwards.
GGCCGACTACCTTACAGTAAAAGGTGACATCCTGGCGAGACTGGGGTGAATGTGTTGGTCCGGGCCCAGCGGGTGCATCAGTGGGAATTTAATCCGGCTGAACCCGCTAGACCACAGTATTATGAACTGTTTGAAAAAATGACTGCAGCCTGACGTTTTGACTCCCACAGCTATGCTGGACCGTCTGCTAACGGATGTGTTCTGGAGGGCTTTGCCATACCCTCTCCAGCACTGGATCGGGCAGGTGTCTTCGGGTAATGCCCTGGAGATGGTGGACCTGGTCGAGCGCTACGAGGGCACCAGAAATCTACAGGGGGGTTCTTTTGAGAGGGGGCCAGTCAAACCCCGGAAAACTCAACCCCAGACCCGGCGGCCGGTGCCAGCTAGACCTGCCCGGGATGTACCCCCTACAGACCCAAACCCGGTGGTCTGCTGGCGTTGTCAGGAGCCCGGACACATAAGGGCCGACTGTCCCCATCGGGGGGAACCCATGGACACCAATTATGGTTACCGCCACTCGTTATATGCCAGAAGGTTGTGTGCCACAGGAACCTATGGACAATAGCCACCTGTGCCAAGTGGAGGTGGGCGGCACTCTGGCGGTGGCACTGCTGGATTCAGGGAACCTGGTGTCCCTGGTAAGAGCTGTCCTGGTGCGGCCTGCTGAGTATACTGGCCGAAAGGTCAGCGTAGTCTGTATCCATGGGGACTTAAAGGACTATCCCACCGCATTGGTCTGTCTAAAAACTGTGGCCGGCAGGTGGAATCTTGAGGTGGCCGTCGCCACAGGGCTACCTTATGAATTAATACGAAAGTCACCAACACACATGAGACAGATGTAACCCTAGCAGTGTGGCCCGGCTCAGGGGGGAGACCGGAACTCTGGGAACCTGAGTAGTGTTGATCACAAATATTCAAATTGCAAATTTTAATCGCGAATATCGGCACTTCAAGAATTTGCGAATATTTCGAATTTCGCTAAATATATTCGTAATTGCGAATATTCGATTTTTGTGAAAATACCAGTTCATGCAAATTTTTATGCAATCAAGAAAATAATGCCTGGAGATCATGAATTCGCGAATTCTCGAATATATGGCAAATATTCGCCCAAATCTTCGCGAAATATCGCGAATTCGAATATTGCCCCTGCCGCTCATCACTAAACCTGAGTCTGAAGGGCCGGCGGTAGGGGTGACCGCCTCTTCGGTGGAGGAAGGGGAGACAACCCCGCTGAATGTGTGATGGTAGGAGACGTGGAGGATTTGCCGCCGGGTCCGGAGTTGGCAGACCTCAACGTCTCTGGAGATAATTTTGGTACAGCCCAGCACCAGGACCCCGACTGTGTCTCGAGCCTGTGAAAATGTAGTAGTGGTTGAGGGTGAGCTGCAACAACCGGTGGCCGAGATTATGTTCCCCCGTTTTGTGGTTCAACAGGAGATGCTGTACCGAGTAAATCAACTACGAGGTGAGCATATTGAACAGCTGGCGGTGCCCAAGGTGTATTGCAAGCTCATGTTGGATTTAGCCCACCAATATGTTCTTGGGGGACACCTGGGCCAGCACAAAATGCAAAATCGGATTCTACAGAGGTTCTACTGGCCCAGTGTGTTCAGAGAAGTAGAAGAGTATTGTAAGTTTGGCCCAACCTGCCAGATAACCAGCCCCCAGCCACACTTCCATAGTCCCCTGGTCCCTCTCCCGATTATTAAGGTTCCATTCAAGCGGATCGCTATGATCTCATAGGCCCAGTACCAAAGTCAGCTAGAGGGCACCAGCACATCCTGGTCATCCTTGACTATGCCACACGGTACCCGGAGGCGGTGCCATGGCGTCATACGTCAGCTAAACTCATAGCTAAGGAGTTAATGGAAGTGTTTTCTAGAGTGGGTCTGCCTAAGGAGGTTCTAACTGACCAAGGGACCCCATTTATGTCCAAGGTCATGAGGGAACTCTGTAAGTTGCTCCACATAAAACAATTACGGACATCCGTGTATCATCCACAAATGGATGGCCTGGTAGAGAGGTTTAACCAGATGCTAAAAAATATGTTGAAAAGAGTGGTGTCTAAGGATGGGAGGGACTGGGACCTTCTTCTGCCCTATCTCATGTTCGCAGTGCGAGGGGTGCCCCAGGCCTCTACTGGGTTCTCGCCTTTCAAACTGATAAACGGCAGACACCCTCATGGTTTGTTGGATGTCGCCAAAGAGGCGCAGGAACAACAAACCACACCGCACAAAAGTGTTGTTGAGTACGTCACCCAGATGCAGGGACAGATGGAAACAGTGTTACCTCTGGTTAGGGAGCATATGGAGGCAGCGCAGCGAGCCCAGAGTAGGGTCTATAATCAGCAAGCTCGGGTCTGTCACTACTCGGCAAGTAAAATCGTTCCTGGTATGGTGGGGTACTATATGATGTTTGTCCCCAATTTTGCTACAGTCGCCTAACCATTGACAGGCCTTTTGAAGGGACGCAAGTCATTGATGGTCCACTGGAATGAGCAGACGGAAAAGGCTTTCAAAAGGGAGTTTATAGTGCATACCGATGCCTCTGAGGTAGGTCTTGGTGCTGTACTGTCTCAGGAAGTCAACAGGGAGGAGCATCCTGTTGTCTTCCTCAGCCGGAAGCTCACCCCTGCCGAGACTAGGTACAGTATAGTGGAGAGAGAGTGCCTGGCCATCAAGTGGGTACTCTAGTCTCTCCGCTACTATCTTTTGGGGAGAAGGTTCCGTCTGGTGACCGACCACTCCCCTCTGAAATGGATGAGCCAGGCCAAAGAGAGGACTGCTCGGGTCATCAGGTGGCTCTTATCTTATCTTATCTGGAACACACGGCAGGCAGGTTGCAAGGAAATGCGGATTCCCTGTCCCGCTTACACTGTCTGGCAAGTGTTCACCCCCTCAGGGTTGAACAAAGGGGGGAGGTATGTAAGAAGAAACAAGGAGCTGTCATTGACGGAAGATACGTGTCACCGAGGTTCCTGGCCTCGGTGAGGTAAGAACCTGATTTTTTCCTGAAGTGTCAGGTCTGTAGTGCAGTCTGACACTTCAACTGTTAGAATGGCTGTAAAGCCAATCCGGGCCGGTTCTTATTGGGAGCAGCCAAAGAGCAGCGTGGGTGGCTGTTCCCCACAGTTCCAGGCCGTGTTTTGGCTGGAATATAAAAACCCAGCCAGCACGTTCAGATGGTGTGGATTATCTTCCATGACAGAGGAGCTGAGGAGTCTGTGGTTTGAGACACTGAGGCATCTATTTGTGAGAGCCATAAGCTGGGGAAACAGGCCACTAAAGCCTGCTACGAACTGTGGGTGAAAATCATCTGCTGACCAGGTGAAGTTTTTTTGCACTGTGAACTTGTGTGGTCTGAACAGGCACCAAAACTAAACTTACTTTTGGCTTGTTTTCTTGCTATGTGTGAATAAACACTGAACTTTGATTTAAAACCTTGTTTTTGCCTCTGTACTGCATCCGCTTACCCTGCCTACCAGAGGGAATCCCCACAATATATATATATATATATATATATATATATCAGACAGCTGACTATTTACCTAGTTGTACATTAATTTATGAGAGATCAGCAATCTATAAATTTTTGCGGACTAAAACTGAATTCTTAATGTTATACTAATTTTGTACTTATTTTTATTTTTTCTATGTATGTATTTTGATGTAATGGGTATATTATTAAAGCGTTGAATCTTGATGCAGTCCCAGATGGGTCTGCCTTTGAATATTATACTATATTGACATTTATTATTAAGCAGCTATAGGGTAAGCCTATGACAGTGCACCTGGATCCAGACATTGCGATGGGTGAGCCACTATATTAATAAAAAATAAAAATAAATCATAGTTGTCCATTTGAGCGTGAAGAGGCCACTGACGCCATCTTGATTGAAGTTCCTGCACAAAATCAATGACGTTAACCACACTGGCCAGCGTGATGACATCATCACGCACCGCACAAGATTTTGCGGCGTCCTTTTCACGCTTAAATGTATAAGGTAAGTATTTTTTTTTAACAGATTAACCCCTGAAAGTGTGTAACAGTCGCGTACACACACACACACACACGGGGGAGGAAAGTGACCACTGCACTCCACCCTCACACCTGGCCCTGCCTATTTGCCTCACAAGTCCTAATGACAGGGGACAACTGGACGGCAATCCCTAGCTTGGAATAAGTGCTGGGAGGACAGACCAGACAAACAACGGAACTTGAACGGACAAAGTCAATACCAGGAGAACAACAAAGTACAAATGGAGCAAGCAGAGAATAGTTAGGAGAAGCCCGGATCATTAACACCAGGAGAGTCGAGACGTACCAAAGGAGTCAGCAGAGGATCGTCAGGAGGAAGCCGGGGTCAGAATTCCAGGAGAGCAGCAAAGTACACAAGGAGCAGGCAGAGGATCGTCAGGAAATAACAGAAGGTAAGTACGACGGGTAATGCAAATTCACAGCAAGAACCTAAATAACAGGCAACCAGTGGCCAGCAGGCTGCCTGTTTAAATACTGAGTAACAGGGGTCATGTGACGTGGCCAGCGTCACATGACTCGCCCTGCTGCAAAAGGCTGAGCACCGAGTGCCTGGCTGTAATGACCGGCGTCACGCAAAGGGAGGGAAAAGGGAAAGCCCTGCCCAAGGGAGAGGGAAAGGTGGTGACCCCTGACTCACCTTGCGGCTGGCACCTGACTGCCCTGACGTCCCTAGACGGGTTCCTCACCCGTACGCCGATCACGTGCCTAAACCCTGGCTTTCCCTACGATGAGCCCTATGTAGTGAACGGGGCGGTGGGATCACTAGTCCGCACCACTGACACTAAGAGGAAAACACCAAGGAGAGGACAGACAATACAACCAAACATATAATCCCAGGTGGGCGACAACAGCAGACCACAAAGGCCCAACAGGGATCCGGAGGGTAACGTTCTGGAACAACAACCAGGGAACGCAGCAACACAGCTCCAGTGGATCAGTATAGAAGTCCAGGCAGGAAGCTCTATATCTGGCAACCAGAGAAGTGTGAGAGGAGAATATAAGGAGGTTGGGAGTGCTGGACAAGGAACAGCTGAGAAGAAGGAGCTACGGATCCCTGAGTGAGCCAAAAAGGGTTGAGAAACAGCCCTATCTTACTACATAGAGCGCGCAGCCAACCTGCGACTTCCTGACCCCGGGTATAACGGAGTCAGGCGTAGTTCTTGACACCAGCTGGGTGCTCAGGCTTCATCTGGTTGCTGGGGGGACCAAGGCCTCCGGCCGCGCTGAGGTCCATCACCTAGGAGACGAGGACGCTGCACATGTCCTCGCTCCTCTACAGAGGTGGGGCGCCATCTGCGCTGCAGGAGCGCATCGCCGGTGCCCTGTGGCAAATTGCTAATTTTTTAAATCTCATATCAGGTTCAATGATGGGGGGCGGTGCAAAGAAATATGCTTCGTGACCAAGCAATTGGTCAGGAAGCAAATTTCTTTGTGAACTTCGGCAAAGTAGCAGATTTGAAGTTTTGTAAACTTCACTCATCTCTAGTCAGAGTGTACTCTCTCAGGCAATTGCTCCCAAGGGATTAGTGCAGTGGAAATCTAGGGGGAGATTTATTAACCCCTTAAGGACACAGCCCCTTATTACATCTTAGGACCAGGCCATTTTTTGCAAATCTGACCAGTGTCACTTTAAGTGGTGATAACTTTAAAACGCTTTGACTTATCCAGGCCATTCTGAGATTGTTTTTTCGTCACATATTGTACTTCATGACACTGGTAAAATAAAGTTAAAAAAAATATTTTTTTTTGCATAAAAAAATGTCCAATTTACCAAAAATTTGGAAAAATTAGCAAATTTCAAAGTTTCAGTTTCTCTACTTCTGTAATACATAGTAATACCCCTAAAAATTGTGATGACTTTACATTCCCCATATGTCTACTTCATGTTTGAATTATTTTGGGAATGATATTTTATTTTTTGGGGATGTTACAAGGCTTAGAAGTTTAGAAGCAAATCTTGAAATTTTTCAGAAATTTACAAAAACCCAATTTTTAGGGCCACTACAGCTCTGAAGTCACTTTGCGAGGCTTACATAATAGAAACCACCCAAAAATGACCCCATTCTATAAACTACACCCCTCAAGGTATTCAAAACTGATTTTACAAACTTTGTTAACCCTTTAGGTGTTGCACAAGAGTTATTGGCAAATGGGGATGAAATTTGAGAATTTTATTTTTTTGCCTAATTTTCCATTTTAACCCATTTTTTCCACTAACAAAGCAAGGGTTAACAGCCAAACAAGACTGTATCTTTATTGCCCTGACTCTGCCGTTTACAGAAACACCCCATATGTGGCCGTAAACTACTGTACGGCCACACAGCGGGGCGTAGAGTGAAAGGTGCGCCGTTTGGTTTTTGGAAGGCAGGTTTTGCTGGACTGGTTTTTTGACACCATGTCCCATTTGAAGCCCCCTGATGCACCCCTAGAGTAGAAACGCCATAAAAGTTACCCCATCTAAGAAACGACACCCCTCAAGGTATACAAAACTGATTTTACAAACTTTGTTAACCCTTTAGGTGTTGCACAAGATTTAATAGGAAAATAGAGATACAATTTTAAAATTTTATTTTTTTGCCTAATTTTCCATTTTAACCCATTTTTTCCACTAACAAAGCAAGGGTTAACAGCCAAACAAGACTGTATCTTTATTGCCCTGACTCTGCCGTTTACAGAAACATCCCATATGTGGTCGTAAACTGCTGTACGGTCACACGGCAGGGAGCAGAAGGAAAGGAATGCCATACGGTTTTTGGAAGGCAGATTTTGCTGGACTGTTTTTTTTGATACCATGTCCCATTTGAAGCCCCCCTGATGCACCCCTAGAGTAGAAACTCCAAAAAAGTGACCCCATTTTAGAAACTACGGGATAGGGTGGCAGTTTTGTTGGTACTAGTTTAGGGTACATATGATTTTTGGTTGCTCTATATTACACTTTTTGTGCGGCAAGGTAACAAGAAATTGCTTTTTTGGCACCGTTTTTTTTTTTGTTATTTACACCATTAATCTGACAGGTTAGATCATGTGGTAATTTTATAGAGCAGGTTGTCACGGACGCGGTGATACCCAATATGTATACAATTTTTTTTATTTATGTAAGTTTTACACAATAATTTCATTTTTAAAACAAAAAAAATGTTTTAGTGTCTCCATAGTCTAAGAGCCATAGTTTTTTCAATTTTTGGGAGATTATCTTAAGTAGGGTCTCATTTTTTGTGGGATGAGATGACGGTTTGATTATCACTATTTTGGGGTGCACATGACTTTTTGATTGCTTGCTATTACACTTTTTGTGACGGAAGATGACAAAAAATTGCTTTTTTTACACCGTTTTTATTTTTATTTTTTTACGGTGGTCATCTGAGGGGTTAGGTCATGTGATATTTTTATAGAGCCGGTCAATACAGACGCGGCGATACCTAATATGTATACTTTTTTTTATTTATGTAAGTTTTACACAATGATTTCATTTTTGAAACAAAAGAAATCATGTTTTAGTGTTTCCATACTCTAAGAGCCATAGCTTTTTCAGTTTTTGGGCGATTATCTTGGGTAGGGTATGATTTTTGCGGGATGAGATAACGGTTTGATTGTTACAATTTTGGCGTACATGCGACTTTTTTGATCACTTTTATTACCTTTTTTGGGAAGTAAGGTGAGCAAAACTCCAATTTCATCATAGTTTTTAATTTTTTATTTTTATGGCGTTCACCGTTCGGGTAAAGTAACATGACCGTTTTATAGATCAGGTCGTTACGGACGCGGCGATACCAAACATGTGTAGGGAATTTTATTTTTTTCATTTTTAATCAGTGATAAATGTGTTTTTTGATTTTTACTTTATTTTCACTTTTTTTTCACTTTTTTTTTAACCAGACCCACTTGGTTCTTGAAGATCCAGTGGGTCTGATGTTTGCATAATACAGGGAGTGCAGAATTATTAGGCAAGTTGTATTTTTGAGGATTAATTTTATTATTGAACAACAACCATGTTCTCAATGAACCCAAAAAACTCATTAATATCAAAGCTGAATATTTTTGGAAGTAGTTTTTAGTTTGTTTTTAGTTTTAGCTATTTTAGGGGGATATCTGTATGTGCAGGTGACTATTACTGTGCATAATTATTAGGCAACTTAACAAAAAACAAATATATACCCATTTCAATTATTTATTTTTACCAGTGAAACCAATATAACATCTCAACATTCACAAATATACATTTCTGACATTCAAAAACAAAACAAAAACAAATCAGTGACCAATATAGCCACCTTTCTTTGCAAGGACACTCAAAAACCTGCCATCCATGGATTCTGTCAGTGTTTTGATCTGTTCACCATCAACATTGCGTGCAGCAGCAACCACAGCCTCCCAGACACTGTTCAGAAAGGTGTACTGTTTTCCCTCCTTGTAAATCTCACATTTGATGATGGACCACAGGTTCTCAATGGGGTTCAGATCAGGTGAACAAGTAGGCCATGTCATTAGATTTTCTTCTTTTATACCCTTTCTTGCCAGCCACGCTGTGGAGTACTTGGACGCGTGTGATGGAGCATTGTCCTGCATGAAAATAATGTTTTTCTTGAAGGATGCAGACTTCTTCCTGTACCACTGTTTGAAGAAGGTGTCTTCCAGAAACTGGCAGTAGGACTGGGAGTTGAGCTTGACTCCATCCTCAACCCGAAAAGGCCCCACAAGCTCATCTTTGATGATACCAGCCCAAACCAGTACTCCACCTCCACCTTGCTGGCGTCTGAGTCGGACTGGAGCTCTCTGCCCTTTACCAATCCAGCCACGGGCCCATCCATCTGGCCCATCAAGACTCACTCTCATTTCATCAGTCCATAAAACCTTTGAAAAATCAGTCTTGAGATATTTCTTGGCCCAGTCTTGACGTTTCAGCTTGTGTGTCTTGTTCAGTGGTGGTCGTATTTCAGCCTTTCTTACATTGGCCATGTCTCTGAGTATTGCACACCTTGTGCTTTTGGGCACTCCAGTGATGTTGCAGCTCTGAAATATGGCCAAACTGGTGGCAAGTGGCATCTTGGCAGCTGCACGCTTGACTTTTCTCAGTTCATGGGCAGTTATTTTGCGCCTTGGTTTTTCCACACGCTTCTTGCAACCCTGCTGACACTTCAGAAGCTTTGCAATTTTAAGAGTGCTGCATCCCTCTGCAAGATATCTCACTATTTTTGACTTTTCTGAGCCTGTCAAGTCCTTCTTTTGACCCATTTTGCCAAAGGAAAGGAAGTTGCCTAATAATTATGCACACCTGATATAGGGTGTTGATGTCATTAGACCACACCCCTTCTCATTACAGAGATGCACATCACCTAATATGCTTAATTGGTAGTAGGCTTTCGAGCCTATACAGCTTGGAGTAAGACAACATGCATAAAGAGGATGATGTGGTCAAAATACTCATTTGCCTAATAATTCTGCACTCCCTGTACAGTACAGTACAATATATATTGTACTGTACTGTATTTTACTTACACTTTGTCTGAACAGATCTATGCTTTCAGCACAGATCTGTTCAGAACCATGGACAGCAGGACGCCTGAGAAGGCGTCCTGTTGCCATGGGAACCTTCCCCGTCTGCTCAGTAGTTGCCAGAACTTCGCAGACGGGGAAGGGTAAGGACGGGGCTTGGGGGGCTTCCTGGAAGCTCTCTCCCTCTCCATTCGGGGGTCTGCAAAGGCACAGCAGCCCCCCGATGGGAGAGGGAGGGAGCTCCCTGAGCTGTTAACCTTTTCCATACAGCGGTCCGTACGGACCGCTGTATGGAAAGGGTTAAACGGCTGACATCGCATCACCGATGTCAGCCGTTTATACCAGGGTGCCAGCAATGTGCTGGCACCCTAGTATACCCACTAGACGCCAACGATTATGCAATGGAAGGCGGGCAGGGGATCGCGATCCTGTCTACCGCACCGCCCGCCTCCCGCACCGCCCGCAACCCTCCCCCTGCACCTCCCACCGTGCTCAAATAACTCAGGGGTGCAGGGGGGGGGATACTGGAACATTTTTTTAATCCTAAAGTTTCTGATCCCCGTGGTCAGGGACCGCGGGGATCAGAAACTGCAGAAATCGCAGCAAACCGCAGGTCTGAATTGACCTGCGGTTTGCCGCGATCGCCAACATGGGGGGGTCACGGGACCCCCCCGCGCATTTAGCCTAGGTGCCTGCTCAATGATTTGAGCAGTCACCGGGTTCCGATCACTGCCAGCCGCACGGCAGTGATCGAAAATACACAGGGCGTACATGTACGCCCTGTGTCCTTAAGTACCAGGGCACAAGGGCGTACCTGTACGCCCTGTGTAAATGAGAACTGGCTTAGTTGCCATAGCAACTAATCAGATTCCACCTTTCATTTTCCAAAGCAGTTGTGAAAAATGGAATCTGATTGGTTGCTATGGGCAACTAAGCCGTTATACTTTATACTAGTTTGATAAATCTGCCCCATAGTACTGAAGAATGAGTAAACATAACAAAGTATTTTATTTACATACAGTAGCAGAGGGCTTCAAGTGCAAATCGACTCTGGTACCAGTAAGGATATTGAGGCAGGTTGGTTGGTGAGAATTCTGCCCTTAGGTGATACTAGCCTAGTGGTAGTTTGGTGATGGGTGGCTTGGCTGTAATCCCACACCTCATAGCAGTGCCTTCAATGCTGATCGTAGCAGTCCATACTGCTGTCTGAAACCTCAAGGCTTTACTTCAGGGAAATTTGAGTAGTTCTCTCTGAAGAATTTGTAACAGGAGTTTACTCAGGAACTCGCCCTCTTGGCAGGGAGCAAGACCAGCCCTGTTCCTTGCCAACTTTTCCAACCATCCACTGCTGGGAACTATGGCCAGAGGCAAACCGTAAAATACAGACCTAGGGTACTACATACATAGCCATCACTATGTGTATTCACTGTACTTATATCTTGGGGGAACCAAAAATAATACCAAATAAAACATATTTTGAGAATATTTCCTATTAAAAATAATAATAATTCATGTAATTGTACATATTACACATATTTGTGGGGTAATTTATTAAGACCGGCCTTTTAGGTGCTCCTAAGTTTGTAGAGGCGCCGGCTTGATGCACCTAAGTTATGTAGAGGTGCCGGCCTCTACATAAATTTGGCATATCCACTGCTTGTCTAATTCTAAAACATGTGCTTAATATGATAAATGAGACAGGCCGGCCGGCCCTTCCTTGGACATGTCACGCTCACTTTTAGAACTGGTGTACATAGCGTGGATGGGGAAGAAGTAGCAGATTTGGCTACACATCCCCTTTGTGACCTAATTTCCGACAGATATCTGCCAAAAATCAGCATATATCTATTCATAAATGACCCCCTTAGTTTTTAAAGAATAAAAGTTTATTGTTTTGATTCTTCTAAGTTCTCAAGTTCTCAACATTTACTGTAAAATATAGCTGTACTTAAGCTGGTTTACAAACTTAAAGCACGCCTTCAGGACATAATCCTTCCTCTGCAAGGTTCTGGTTAAGGTTAATATAACATAAGCTTTAGTGCTGCCATTTCAAAGTCACCACCAGCTGTGTAGAAAAGAGTATTAGAAAGATTTTCCTTGATCTTAGCCATTGGTCTCCGAACAGAACAAACAATAGGTGATTAAACGAATGTAAGAGTTCTGTCTCATTAATTATAAAGGCTTGAGTAACTGTTATGCATGAAGGATTTAACAGATTGACGGACAAAAGGACAGATAGATAACTTTATTTCCAACATGGGAAGAAATTGCTCTAATTTTCCACCAAAGTGCTCTACCAGAACATACAAGGCTATAAGATATCGCTATCCTGCTCCATACATAAGCACTCATAAGAGGGTACCCTGTACCAATGTGCTATGACAGGCTTTAGTGGACTGAAGCAAGGATAAGCAAGACCTCTGCATCGCACATTGCTGCTCCTTCCTGTCCTCGCTCCGTTTACGGATTCAGATGTTTACAATATGCGCTGCAGCGAGCACCATACTTGCAGGAGCACACATCACTGCTTCTGCCTGTGCTGACTTCAATGAAAACTCTGCATAGCACATCAGTGCAGGGATAAAATTTGTCAGTAGGAAAAACTGCAGCATAAATTATGTCATCCCCTGTTATTTATCTTAGAGTAAATGCTCACTCTAATGCAATGGGGATGGAAGAAAAAGAAGAGCTTACATATTTTGCTGGCCGCCCTGTAGCTGTAGGGTACCCACATGGAGAAAGTCCCATGGAGCAGGAGGATGAGGATCTGCCACTGGAGGAATATGAGTCAGTGGTGGAGGAGCAGGAGGATGATGATAATAACAACAGCCAAAATGACCAATCATCTAAGTGGGGGAGGGGGGCGATGCCGGAAAGAAATGGGTGAGCTGTATGCTTGCTTGCCTATGTACTGACCGGTGCATCATCCACATGAAGCAGTCTGATAATTAATGGATAGCCATGTGCAGGGAGCCACCGAGAAGCCATGAAGAGGATTGGAGTGGTAGTGGCACTGATGAGGTATTGTGTCACTCTGTTCTCCCTCAGGCCATTGCTCCCTTTGGTTCGATGCAGTGAAAGAGTAGTTTGAAGAATTAAGCCAGAGGTAAACATTAGTGATGAGTGGCATAGGCAATATTCAAATTTGCTAATTTTTTGCAAATTCATGATTGCAAAAAACAGTAACATAATATGCACATATTGCACACGCAATTTCATTACCTATAACATGTAAAAACAAATTATCATACAAAGGCTATAAACCAAAAGCTGGGTATGTGCAAGCCAACAACCTATCCATGAGACAGGTACCATCAGCATACCTTATAGTGCACAAGGTTGCCATTGTAAGACATTCAAAACCAGCTCTCATCTAACTGAGAGTTAGTATACCTCAAAGTTGCTTGATTTAAGTTGGATGGCTTGGGGGGACCTGCACACCTAGATCATTATCATTAGGGTGACAACAATTGTAATATATATTTTTTTGGGTGCCAGCTAACACTTCTCTCACTGCTTAGGAGGGCTACATAAAAAAAATTCTGTTTTATAATTGTCCTAATATTATATTCAATAATACAACACAAATTAAGCAACTTTGAGGCTTAATGGCTCTTAGTCAGATGAGAGTTGCTCCTGGCAATATCATAGCCCATGAGGTTTATCTGAGGTGTGATTAGTTAGTTGTCTCATAGTGCACAAGGCTGCCATTGTAAGGTATGCTGGCTGTACCTGTTTCATGGATAGATTGTTGGCTTGCACGTACTCGGCTTTTGGCATACAGCCTTTGTGTGATTGTCTGTTACATGTAATGATTAAGGCTAGTTTCACACTAGCAGCAGGGGACTCTGGCAGGTGAACAGCCTGCTGGATCTGTCCTGCTGCTAGTTCACGTGTGCCCCCGGACTGCCGCTCCGTCCCCATTGACTATAACGGGGGCGGAGCTCCGGCGGCAGTGCACGCTGAGAAGCGGCAGGACTAAAAGTACTACATGCAGTACTTTTAGTCCGGCTGCCGCCGGAACCCCGCCCCCATTATAGTCAATAGGACGGAGCGACAGTCTGGGGGCACAGGTGAATTAGCGGCAGGACGGATCCAACAGGCTGTTCACCCACCAGAACAGCCTGCCGCTAGTTTGAAAGTACCTTTATTTTAAAAATAAAATAACATAGCATCTCTAAAAAGAAATTATTAATTATAGGTAAAATAGTAACTATAATAAAAAAAAGTTATGTATGATAGATAACATAATAAGGATAAAGATAAGTTATAAGTGAAAAAAGATTATAGGTTTATATAAAAAAAAAAAATCTAGAATATTCGCGATTACGAAGATATAGCACTATATATTTGCGATTAGAATATTCGCTCTCAACACTAGTAAACATATAAAAGTCTCTCCTTAGTACAAAATATAACTTGTGGCACATTCAGCAGCAATAAATACAAAGTGCAGTTTCTCTGGCACCAGATGAGGAGTTATGGTGGCTGGTTGGATGGCAATAGGTTGGCACTAGCAAGCCCTGGTGGATATAGGTGTCCACTGTACCAGAGGCTTAATGTTAGTCTGGCCTAACAATGGTTTAGGTAGATGGTGGTGTCCACTATTGTCCCTCACCTTGTAGCAGTGTCTGTAAAGCTATATTTCATGGATTACTCTGCTGTCTTGTCCCTTTCTTAAGGCAGGGTTAAGTTGTTCTCATAGTAAAATAATATCTGGTTCCTGAGTTTCCCTCTGGAGTGTCTCACAAAGGAATAAAACACAATTCCTTGGAGCATAAGCTCTGCATGTACTTCCTCACTCCCCCACTATAATAACAGAAACACTCTCTCTCCTGTCCTCTCTGCTCTCAATAGACTGGAAATCCCCCACCTGGCAGGAAGTAGGACCAGCCCATTCCTTCCAAGAAAGGAAGAACAAAGTGCTTAGCCCTGTTCCTGCCAACCATTGCCAACCATTACCTTCCCTGCTGGAATAAAGGGCATAGCATCATATTACATTGCACAATGTTGCATATGAAACATTAAACAATTGCAGATACCCCCAAGTCTATGATACTATACCCTTGCTATCAAAGCTAAACAAGGGAATCTTTTTCTCTTGCAAAAAGGAGACCAAATTAATTTATTACAAAAAAAAAACATGTACACAACTTGCCGCAGCTTTTGGCAAGCAGATATATGCTGACTGCGCATGTCTATGTCCCTACTCCTCCCCCCACAGTCACCTACCTCCCACAATCTCTGCTACCACACACAGCAGAAGCTGCAGCAGCCAGTTCAGTGTCATCAACATGATGGAACGATACTTTAATGTGACAAGCTAGGCTGAGGCCAATTAGCAAACAAAGATATACCACCTCAGCAGCCAGTTTTAGTCCTACCTGGACTCTTAGCCTTTCTCCGGTGCCTACTATGTTCCCTGACACCATGTACTTTTGGACAGACTGGAACTGTGGATTGAACTTACCTAATATGCTCTCTCTGTTCTCTTTTACCTAGCCTCCAGTGTTATCTCAGAGAAGGTTTTTAGCGCAGCAGGGGGTACCTTGACACCCTAACCAGCTGAAGTTGTCCTTGCCACAGTACAAAATATCACTTTTGTCAAAATGAAAGTGGCATGGATCTGTGAGTATTTTCTCACTTCTCTAGCTGAGGTGGATGGACAGATCTACCCTTTCTGACTGTGCACCATCATGCCACTGCCACTGTCTGCCTACTGTTATGTTCTGTACTGTATGGGTGCTGCTGCCACCATGCCATTGTCTTCTTATCACCATGTTCTGTACCATGTGGCTACTGCTACTGCCGCCATCATGTGCTGTACTGTATGATAGTCGCTTCTGCCTCTGCCAGCCCTGCCCCCGCTACTTCCTCCTGTTAATCTCTTACTGCCACTCCCATTTCCCCTACTGCCACTACCAATACTATTTCAGAGTCTCCACTACTACTACTACTACTACTACTACTACTACTACTACTACAACTTCCACTCCTAAATAGCCACACACACATCTACTGCCTTCTTTGTTCCATGCTGTGCTGCTGCATCCACCTCTATTGCTGCCACTATTACCCTACCCAGTAGAGATGTCGCAAACATAAAATTTTCTGTTCGCGAACAGGAATTTCTGCAAATGTTCGCGAACGGGCAAACCGCCATTGACTTCAATAGGCAGGCGAATTTTAAAACCCACAGGGACTCTTTCTAGCCACATTAGTGATGGAAAAGTTGTTTCAAGGGGACTAACACCTGGACTGTGGCATGCCGGAGGGGGATCCATGGCAAAACTCCCATGGAAAATTACATAGTTGACGCAGAGTTGGATTTTAATCCATTAAGGGCATAAATCACCTAACAATCCAATTTTTTTTTGAACAACGTGGTTTAAAACATCCAGTGTGTGTATATGATCAGGTATGATGTTGTATCGATCACATAGTGTAAGGGTTACGCCCGCTTCACAGACATTGACAGACCAAACTCCCCTTTTAATGCACCGCAAACAACCCGCAAACAGTCCATTTGCCCAACCGCAAACTTCCCATTTGCACAAGGTTGGATACCAAGCTAGCCATGTCCCGTTGATGTAATTGAAGGTTTTTTCCTCCACCCAGCCACGTACAACATCAAGGGTCCCCGAAAGGTGAATTGAATAGATTTTTCGAACGGGGAGATGGTTAAAAAAACGCTGGCTCCCTCACCTTTGTTTGAATCCACGCCACGGTCACTGCGTCTGCGCCGTGCAATTTACTGTCACACCCGATATGAATGGTATTTTCTGTAGTACTATTCTCATCAGTTTAATCCCAGTTACGTCCCCTATCCGGGACGTGTGTCGAATTGATTAATCATTGTCGAATTAACGACATCCTGAAATAATTTTGTTCTGAGCTCTGTACTTGCTTTGTATTGTAATTGATGGGGATGTTTTAAATTGTCTGCATTATTTCTAATAAAAAAATCATAATAAAGTCTCTTAATAGTTTATTTTGTGTATTAAAAACCCATACAACTTAAAAAAAATAAAATAAAATGTTTTTTCTATGAAAAATTATCCATCGCTTTTAGTCTGAACATAATGAAGCAACTGCCTTATCTGGGGTGTGGCAACATTGCAAACACACTCATAGAGGTGATGATCGCTTCATTGTGATACGCAAGCCCCTTCACCACAACGAGGTACCGATCACGAAGGGGAATTGACACATGTATATGCCTTTTTTTGTTTTGTTTTTGCAGCCACAGTGCAGCACTAGAGGCCAGAAAAATTAGGCATGTACACATGCCTGAAAAATTAGGTATTGTTGCAGCCGCTGCTGTAGCAGCGGCCGGAAAAATTGATGTTTTCCAGGCAGAAAGGTGACTAAAACATTGCGGCTTGAACCCTAGTTGGTGGCGGAGAATTCACGAAAGTCATTCGGTATGCAGACATTAAATACAGCAGCGTGGGGACCATTTTGAGGCCAAGGCATGTCATGAAGCCTTTTGTTAGTCAAACGTATCCCCCACTGTCAGTCCCTTCGGGATCAATGCCTCATTCATCTTAATGAAGGTGAGGTAATCAACACTTTTTTGACCGAGGCAACTTCTTTTGTCAGTGACAATGCCTCTTGCTGCACTGAAGGTCCTTTCTGACAGGACAATTGAAGCAGGGCAGGCCAGAAGTTCTATCGCAAACTGGGATAGTTCAGGCCACAGGTCAAGCCTGCACACCCAGTAGTCAAGGGGTTCATCGCTCCTCAGAGTGTCAATATCTGCAGTTAAGGCAAGGTAGTCTGCTACCTGTTGGTAGAGTCGTTCTCTAAGGCTGGATCCCAAAGGGATGTGGCGATGTGTAAGACTGAAAAAGCTCTGCGTGTCCTCCATCAACAACACATATGTAAAGCGTTCTGTCCTTGCCGCCGTGGTGGTGGTAGGAGAAGGATTACTTACACCTCTTCCCTTGTTAGATTCCCGTTGTGCTGTGACATCCCCCTTATAAGCTGTGTAGAGCAAATTTTTTAGTTTAGTTTTGAACTGCTGCATCCTTTCTGACTTCCGGTAATTTGGTAACATTTCTGCCACTTTCTGCTTATACCGGGGGTCTAGTAGCGTGGCCACCCAGTACAGGTCGTTCTCCTTCATCCTTTTTATACAAGGATCCCTCAACAGACATGACAGCTAGGGATGAGCGAACTCGAACTGTATAGTTCGGGTTCGTACCGAATTTTGGGGTGTCCGTGACACGGACCCGAACCCGGACATTTTCGTAAAAGTCCGGGTTCGGGTTCGGTGTTCGTCGCTTTCTTCGCGCTTTTGTGACGCTTTCTTGGCGCTTTTTGAAAGGCTGCAAAGCAGCCAATCAACAAGCGTCATACTACTTGCCCCAAGAGGCCATCACAGCCATGCCTACTATTGGCATGGCTGTGATTGGCCAGAGCACCATGTGACCCAGCCTCTATTTAAGCTGGAGTCACATAGCGCCGCCCGTCACTCTGCTCTGATTAGCGTAGGGAGAGGTTGCGGCTGCGACAGTAGGGCGAGATTAGGCAGATTAACTCCTCCAAAGGACTTGATTAACTGATCGATCTGCAGCTGTGGATCATTGAGCTGCTGATCCTCAATTGCTCACTGTTTTTAGGCTGCACAGACCGTTTGTCAGTCACATTTTTCTGGGGTGATCGGCGGCCATTTTGTGTCTTGTGGTGCGCCAGCACAAGCTGCGACCAAGTGCATTTAACCCTCAATGGTGTGGTTGTTTTTTGGCTAAAGCCTACATCAGGGTGAAGCTGTCACACCAAGTGCATTTAACCAGCAATAGTCTGTTCATTTTTTGGCCATATACAAAATCAGGGGCAAGCTGCGCCTGTCACCAAGTGCATTTAACCCTCAATGGTGTGGTTGTTTTTTGGCTAAAGCCTACATCAGGGTGAAGCTGTCACACCAAGTGCATTTAACCAGCAATAGTCTGTTCATTTTTTGGCCATATACTAAATCAGGGGCAAGCTGCGCCTGTCACCAAGTGCATTTAACCCTCAATGGTGTGGTTGTTTTTTGGCTAAAGCCTACATCAGGGTGAAGCTGTCACACCAAGTGCATTTAACCAGCAATAGTCTGTTTATTTTTTGGCCATATCCCAGTCTAATTCTGTCACTAAATCCATACCGGTCACCCAGCGCCTAAATACTAGGCCTCAAATTTATATCCCGCTAAATCTGTCCCTAGTGCTGTAGCTGGGCGAGTTATTTAGTGTCCGTTCAAGCACATTTCTTGTTCTGGGTTGAAATACAATTCCCAATTTAGCAATTTCATAATTTAGTGGTTTCTGCTATATCAGAGCTATTTGAAATCTATCCCTAAAAGGGTATATAATATTCAAGGTGCACATTGGGTCATTCAGAATAACTTCACACACACGCTTCTGTGCATTTCCAAGTCTAATTCTGTCACTAAATCCATACCGGTCACCCAGCGCCTAAATACTAGGCCTCAAATTTATATCCCGCTGAATTTGAATACAATACATTGGGCCAAATAATATATTTGTTGTTGTGGTGAACCATAACAATGAGAAAAACATCTAGTAAGGGACGCGGACGTGGACATGGTCGTGGTGGTGTTAGTGGACCCTCTGGTGCTGGGAGAGGACGTGGCCGTTCTGCCACATCCACACGTCCTAGTGTACCAACTACCTCAGGTCCCAGTAGCCGCCAGAATTTACAGCGATATATGGTGGGGCCCAATGCCGTTCTAAGGATGGTAAGGCCTGAGCAGGTACAGGCATTAGTCAATTGGGTGGCCGACAGTGGATCCAGCACGTTCACATTATCTCCCACCCAGTCTTCTGCAGAAAGCGCACAGATGGCGCCTGAAAACCAACCCCATCAGTCTGTCACATCACCCCCATGCATACCAGGGAAACTGTCTCAGCCTCAAGTTATGCAGCAGTCTCTTATGCTGTTTGAAGACTCCGCTGGCAGGGTTTCCCAAGGGCATCCACCTAGCCCTTCCCCAGCGGTGAAAGACATAGAATGCACTGACGCACAACCACTTATGTTTCCTGATGATGAGGACATGGGAATACCACCTCAGCATGTCTCTGATGATGACGAAACACAGGTGCCAACTGCTGCGTCTTTCTGCAGTGTGCAGACTGAACAGGAGGTCAGGGATCAAGACTGGGTGGAAGACGATGCAGGGGACGATGAGGTCCTAGACCCCACATGGAATGAAGGTCGTGCCACTGACTTTCACAGTTCGGAGGAAGAGGCAGTGGTGAGACCGAGCCAACAGCGTAGCAAAAGAGGGAGCAGTGGGCAAAAGCAGAACACCCGCCGCCAAGAGACTCCGCCTGCTACTGACCGCCGCCATCTGGGACCGAGCACCCCAAAGGCAGCTTCAAGGAGTTCCCTGGCATGGCACTTCTTCAAACAATGTGCTGACGACAAGGCCCGAGTGGTTTGCACGCTGTGCCATCAGAGCCTGAAGCGAGGCATTAACGTTCTGAACCTGAGCACAACCTGCATGACCAGGCACCTGCATGCAAAGCATGAACTGCAGTGGAGTAAACACCTTAAAACCAAGGAAGTCACTCAGGCTCCCCCTGCTACCTCTTCTGCTGCTGCCGCCTCGGCCTATTCTGCTGCTGCCGCCTCGGCCTCTTCCTCCGCCTCTGGAGGAACGTTGGCACCTGCCGCCCAGCAAACAGGGGATGTACCACCAACACCACCACCACCACCTCCGTCACCAAGCGTCTCAACCATGTCACACGCCAGCGTTCAGCTCTCCATCTCACAAACATTTGATAGAAAGCGTAAATTCCCACCTAGCCACCCTCGATCCCTGGCCCTGAATGCCAGCATTTCTAAACTACTGGCCTATGAAATGCTGTCATTTAGGCTGGTGGACACAGACAGCTTCAAACAGCTCATGTCGCTTGCTGTCCCACAGTATGTTGTTCCCAGCCGGCACTACTTCTCCAAGAGAGCCGTGCCTTCCCTGCACAACCAAGTATCCGATAAAATCAAGTGTGCACTGCGCAACGCCATCTGTGGCAAGGTCCACCTAACCACAGATACGTGGACCAGTAAGCACGGCCAGGGACGCTATATCTCCCTAACTGCACACTGGGTAAATGTAGTGGCAGCTGGGCCCCAGGCGGAGAGCTGTTTGGCGCACGTCCTTCCGCCGCCAAGGATCGCAGGGCAACATTCTTTGCCTCCTGTTGCCACCTCCTCCTTCTCGGCTTCCTCCTCCTCTTCTTCCACCTGCTCATCCAGTCAGCCACACACCTTCACCACCAACTTCAGCACAGCCCGGGGTAAACGTCAGCAGGCCATTCTGAAACTCATATGTTTGGGGGACAGGCCCCACACCGCACAGGAGTTGTGGCGGGGTATAGAACAACAGACCGACGAGTGGTTGCTGCCGGTGAGCCTCAAGCCCGGCCTGGTGGTGTGTGATAATGGGCGAAATCTCGTTGCAGCTCTGGGACTAGCCAATTTGACGCACATCCCTTGCTTGGCGCATGTGCTGAATTTGGTGGTGCAGAAGTTCATTCACAACTACCCCGACATGTCAGAGCTGCTGCATAAAGTGCGGGCCGTCTGTTCGCGCTTCCGGCGTTCACATCCTGCTGCTGCTCGCCTGTCTGCGCTACAGCGTAACTTCGGCCTTCCCGCTCACCGCCTCATATGCGACGTGCCCACCAGGTGGAACTCCACCTTGCACATGCTGGACAGACTGTGCGAGCAGCAGCAGGCCATAGTGGAGTTTCAGCTGCAGCACGCACGGGTCAGTCGCACTACAGAACAGCACCACTTCACCACCAATGACTGGGCCTCCATGCGAGACCTGTGTGCCCTGTTGCACTGTTTCGAGTACTCCACCAACATGGCCAGTGGCGATGACACCGTTATCAGCGTTACAATACCACTTCTATGTCTCCTTGAGAAAACACTTAGGGCGATGATGGAAGAGGAGGTGGCCCAGGAGGAGGAGGAGGAGGAGGAGGAAGAGGGGTCATTTTTAGCACTTTCAGGCCAGTCTCTTCGAAGTGACTCAGAGGGAGGTTTTTGGCAACAGCAGAGGCCAGGTACAAATGTGGCCAGCCAGGGCCCACTACTGGAGGACGAGGAGGACGAGGATGAGGAGGAGGTGGAGGAGGATGAGGATGAAGCATGGTCACAGCGGGGTGGCACCCAACGCAGCTCGGGTCCATCACTGGTGCGTGGCTGGGGGGAAAGGCAGGACGATGACGATACGCCTCCCACAGAGGACAGCTTGTCCTTATCCCTGGGCAGCCTGGCACACATGAGCGACTACATGCTGCAGTGCCTGCGCAACGACAGCAGAGTTGCCCACATTTTAACCTGTGCGGACTACTGGGTTGCCACCCTGCTGGATCCACGCTACAAAGACAATGTGCCCACCTTACTTCCTGCACTGGAGCGTGATAGGAAGATGCGCGAGTACAAGCGCACGTTGGTAGACGCGCTACTGAGAGCATTCCCAAATGTCACAGGGGAACAAGTGGAAGCCCAAGGCCAAGGCAGAGGAGGAGCAAGAGGTCGCCAAGGCAGCTGTGTCACGGCCAGCTCCTCTGAGGGCAGGGTTAGCATGGCAGAGATGTGGAAAACTTTTGTCAACACGCCACAGCTAACTGCACCACCACCTGATACGCAACGTGTTAGCAGGAGGCAACATTTCACTAACATGGTGGAACAGTACGTGTGCACACCCCTCCACGTACTGACTGATGGTTCGGCCCCATTCAACTTCTGGGTCTCTAAATTGTCCACGTGGCCAGAGCTAGCCTTTTATGCCTTGGAGGTGCTGGCCTGCCCGGCAGCCAGCGTTTTGTCTGAACGTGTATTCAGCACGGCAGGGGGCGTCATTACAGACAAACGCAGCCGCCTGTCTACAGCCAATGTGGACAAGCTGACGTTCATAAAAATGAACCAGGCATGGATCCCACAGGACCTGTCCGTCCCTTGTCCAGATTAGACATTAACTACCTCCCCATAACCATATATTATTGGACTCCAGGGCACTTCCTCATTCAATCCTATTTTTATTTTCATTTTACCATTATATTGCGATGCTACCCAAAGTTGAATGAACCTCTCCTCTGCCTGTGTGCTAGGCCTAAATATATGCCAATGGACTGTTGCAGTGGTGGCTGACATGAAGCCTGATTCTCTGCTATGACATGCAGACTAATTCTCTGCTGACATGAAGCCAGATTGTCTGTTACGGGACCTCTCTCCTCTGCCTGGGTGCTGGGCCTAAATTTATGACAATGGACTGTTGCAGTGGTGGCTGACGTGAAGCCTCATTCTCTGCTATGACATGCAGACTGATTCTCTGCTGACATGAAGCCAGATTGTCTGTTACGGGACCTCTCTCCTCTGCCTGTGTGCTAGGCCTAAATATATGCCAATGGACTGTTGCAGTGGTGGCTGACGTGAAGCCTGATTCTCTGCTATGACATGCAGACTGATTCTCTGCTGACATGAAGCCAGATCCTCTGTTACGGGACCTCTCTCCTCTGCCTGTGTGTGTGCTGGGCCTAAATATATGCCAATGGACTGTTGCAGTGGTGGCTGACGTGAAGCCTCATTCTCTGCTATGACATGCAGAATAATTCTCTGCTGACATGAAGACAGATTCTCTGTTACGGGACCTCCCTCCTCTGCCTGGGTGCTGGGCCTAAATATATGCCAATGGACTGTTGCAGTGGTGGCTGACGTGAAGCCTCATTCTCTGCTATGACATGCAGACTAATTCTCTGCTGACATGAAGCCAGATTGTCTGTTACGGGACCTCTCTCCTCTGCCTGTGTGTGTGCTGGGCCTAAATATATGCCAATGGACTGTTGCAGTGGTGGCTGACGTGAAGCCTCATTCTCTGCTATGACATGCAGACTAATTCTCTGCTGACATGAAGACAGATTCTCTGTTACGGGACCTCTCTCCTCTGCCTGTGTGTGTGCTGGGCCTAAATATATGCCAATGGACTGTTGCAGTGGTGGCTGACGTGAAGCCTCATTCTCTGCTATGACATGCAGACTAATTCTCTGCTGACATGAAGACAGATTCTCTGTTACGGGACCTCCCTCCTCTGCCTGGGTGCTGGGCCTAAATATATGCCAATGGACTGTTGCAGTGGTGGCTGACGTGAAGCCTCATTCTCTGCTATGACATGCAGACTAATTCTCTGCTGACATGAAGCCAGATTGTCTGTTACGGGACCTCTCTCCTCTGCCTGTGTGTGTGCTGGGCCTAAATATATGCCAATGGACTGTTGCAGTGGTGGCTGACGTGAAGCCTCATTCTCTGCTATGACATGCAGACTAATTCTCTGCTGACATGAAGACAGATTCTCTGTTACGGGACCTCTCTCCTCTGCCTGTGTGTGTGCTGGGCCTAAATATATGCCAATGGACTGTTGCAGTGGTGGCTGACGTGAAGCCTCATTCTCTGCTATGACATGCAGACTAATTCTCTGCTGACATGAAGACAGATTCTCTGTTACGGGACCTCCCTCCTCTGCCTGGGTGCTGGGCCTAAATATATGCCAATGGACTGTTGCAGTGGTGGGTGACGTGAAGCCTGATTCTCTGCTATGACATGCAGACTAATTCTCTGCTGACATGAAGACAGATTCTCTGTTACGGGACCTCTCTCCTCTGCCTGTGTGTGTGCTGGGCCTAAATATATGCCAATGGACTGTTGCAGTGGTGGCTGACGTGAAGCCTCATTCTCTGCTATGACATGCAGACTAATTCTCTGCTGACATGAAGACAGATTCTCTGTTACGGGACCTCCCTCCTCTGCCTGGGTGCTGGGCCTAAATATATGCCAATGGACTGTTGCAGTGGTGGCTGACGTGAAGCCTCATTCTCTGCTATGACATGCAGACTAATTCTCTGCTGACATGAAGACAGATTCTCTGTTACGGGACCTCTCTCCTCTGCCTGGGTGCCGGGGCCTAAATATCTGAGAATGGACTGTTCCAGTGGTGGGTGACGGGAAGCCAGATTCTCTGCTATGGAACCTCTCTCCAATTGATTTTGGTTAATTTTGTTTTATTTAATTTTTAATTTAATTCATTTCCCTATCCACATTTGTTTGCAGGGGATTTACCTACATGTTGCTGCCTTTTGCAGCCCTCTAGCTCTTTCCTGGGCTGTTTTACAGCCTTTTTAGTGCCGAAAAGTTCGGGTCCCCATTGACTTCAATGGGGTTCGGGTTCGGGACGAAGTTCGGATCGGGTTCGGATCCCGAACCCGAACATTTCCGGGATGTTCGGCCGAACTTCTCGAACCCGAACATCCAGGTGTTCGCTCAACTCACTGATGTCATTGACAGTCTGTTCTTCCCCCCCAGCCACGTACAACACCACGGGTCCCAGTGTTGTGGAAATTTTTATTAGGATGTGTATTTGATATATTGTGTATTGTCATCATGTCTCTCAGTGTCAGGGTAAACCATTAGAGTAGATATCTCCCCGTGTATGTCCTGTTACAGCTGCTGGGCGCAGGGGTCTCCATCTGCGAATGGTCCATGTGCTAAGCACTGGGCTGTGGGCCGGAGGAGACTGATGTGTTCAGCAGAGCAGTGTTTTATTGGCTCATGTATTGCCGCCGGCTAGGGCCCCCGCGCAAGACGTGGATTTATTGGCTTGGCGTGAATGCATTATTAAGAGAATAATATAAATGAAAGGAACGTGCGTTTGTTGTCTCTAGTGCGCCTGATCAGCCGCTGGAGATGATGACGCTGTACTGTAAATAAACATGCATGTGGATCATAGTAACTTTATCTGGCATTGATCACTGAGCAAGGCTGGATAAAGTTTGCTCCAGTAGAAATGGGAGATTATTGTATACATGTGTTTGTTAGCTGGCTATGTTATTCTAAATGATGGTGTCTTGTCTTCCTATGTCATCAATTCCTGTATGTCATTACTTCCTGCATCCTTGTCTTGGGCCAGCCCCTTTTACACCTTTTGTTAGTTAATAAAAGTGAACACACTGGGCAGGGCGGGGAAGATGCTCAGCAGAATTCAATCAAGATGGTAACAACTGGGTCTGTCTCTTACTGCAGCTGAGGGAAGATGGAGTTACCTTTTTCCTTACACAAACTTTGATGCGAGCTGATTACACAATTCATTTTTATACAACACCAGATAGGTGACAACAACGAGCACCCTGGGATGCCTGCTGTGGTTTGTCTTCCTCCTCCTCAAAGCCATATTCCTCCTCTGACTCCTCTTCCTCATACTGCTCTTGCAGCATTGCCGCAGGTCCGGCAAGCGATGATGACAAGGCTGTTTCTGGTGGTGATGGTGACCACAACTCTTCCTTTTCCTCTTCATGCTCAGCTACAGCCTGATCCAGCCTTCTTCGCAGGGCACGCTCCAGGAAGAAAACAAATGGGATGAGGTCGCTGATGGTGCCTTCGGTGCGACTGACTAGGTTTGTCACCTCCTCAAAAGGACGCATGAGCCTACAGGCATTGCGCATGAGCGTCCAGTAACGTGGCAAAAAAATTCCCAGCTCTGCAGAGGCTGTCCTAGCACCCCGGTCATACAAATACTTGTTGACAGTTTTTTCTTGTTGGAGCAGGCGGTCGAACATTAGGAGTGTTGAATTCCAACATGTCGGGCTGTCGCAAATCAAGCGCCTCACTGGCATTTTGTTTCGGCGCTGAATGTCTGAAAAGTGCGCCTGGCCTGCTTGAGGACGTCCTGTAAGCCTGGGTACTTAGACACAAAGCATTGTACGATGAGATTCAACACATGTGCCATGCACGGCATATGTGACAACTTGTCCAAATTCAATGCCGCCAACAAATTGCTTCCTTTGTCACACACCACTTTGCCGATCTCCAGTTGGTGCGGGGTCAGCCACTGATCCACCTGTGCGTTCAGGGCGGACAGGAGTGCTGGTCCAGTGTGGCTCTCTGCATTCAGGCAAGTCAACCCCAAGACAGCGTGACACTGTCGCATCCGGGATGTGGAATAGCCCCTGGGGAGCTGGGGGGATTCAGTTGATGTGCAGCCAGACGCCACAGCAGAAGAGGACTCAGCCGAGGAGGTTATGGAAGAGGATGGAGTAGGAGGAGAAGAGGAGGTGGCAGTAGGCCTGCCTGCAAGTCGTGGCGGTGTCACCAACTCCGCTGCAGAGCCACGCATTCCATGCTTGGCAGCTGTCAGCAGGTTGACCCAATGCGCAGTGTAGGTGATATACCTGCCCTGACCATGCTTTGCAGACCAGGTATCAGTGGTCAGATGGACCCTTGCCCCAACACTGTATGCCAGAGATGCCATGACTTCCTTTTCAATCACTGAGTAGAGGTTTGGGATTGTCTTATTTGAAAACAAAATTCGTCCAGATACCTTCCACTGTGGTGTCCCAATAGCGACAATTTTTTTGAAGGCCTCAGACTCCACCAGCTGGTATGGTAAAAGCTGGCGGGCTAAGAGTTCTGTCAAGCCAGCTGTCAGACGCCGGGCAAGGGGGTGACTCTGTGACATTGGCTTCTTACGCTCAAACATTTCCTTTACACGGTGACTGTGGACAGATGAGATGGAACTGCTGAAGGTGAGAGGCGGAGTGGCGGGTGGTTGAGAGGGGGCAAGGAGGACAGCAGTGGTTGACGTGGCTGAAGATGCTGGACCAGGAGGAGGATGGTGGCTTTGAGCTTGTGTGCTGCTTCTACTCGTCATCATGTGTTGATTCCATAGGCGTTTGTGATGTGCGATCATGTGCCTTCGCAAACCAGTTGTACCTAGGTGGGTGTTGGATTTCCCACGACTCTTTTTCTTTTGGCACAGGTTGCAAATGGCATCGCTGTTGTCAGAGGCAGACACACACAAAAAATGCCACACTGCTGAGCTTTGCAATGACGGCATTCTGGTGGTGGCAACATCATGAGTTGATTGGCGTGCTGTCTGGCTGACCCCGGTGCCAATACATGCTGTCTGACTGTGCCACTAGCTCCTTGCGACGACCACCCCCTGCTTCCAACTCGTCTCCTCCTTCTCTCTGTCTCCCCTTCTGAACTTTCCCCCTCTTTATCTTCTCTTCGAGCGGGCACCCACGTGGCATCCACGGAGACATCGTCATCATCAACCACTTCACTTGTATCTGACACCTCAGCAAAGGAAGCAGCAGCGGGTACAACATCATCATCATCATCACACTGTACGTCCATGTGTGTAATGCTGCCTGACTGAGACATATCTCTGTTATCTACATCCCCCGGCGATAATGGTTGCGCATCACTAATTTCCTCCAACTGATGTGTAAATAACTCCTCTGAAGGATAAAGTGAAGCGGCTGTGGTGGTAGTGGTGGTGGTGGCGGCGGGCGGGAGAGTGGTAACTTGAGAGCAGGTGACCAAAGCTGAGCTGGAGGAGGATGGTGCGTCAAGGTTCTTAGCGGAAGCTGTTGAAGATTGGGTGTCCTGTGTAAGCCAGTCAACTATTTTCACAGACTTTTTTGGGTTCATGGTACGTGGCCTCTGAACACTGGGCATTATTCCAGGGCCAGTGGAAATCACAGCACCACGACCACGACGGCACCTGCGGGGTGGCCTGACTCTGCCTGTCACTTTTTTTTTAGATAAGTGGTACTATGTGTGCAAGGTACTGTGCCACCCTATATAAGTGGTGGGCAGTGGGCACAGTACAGTCTGTGTGGGCCTGACACACACGGGCTTGCAAATGTGATTATATCACAGAAAATGTTTAAATAAAATTTTATTTATTTGCAAGGTATTTCAGTGAATGACACCCTGTAACGGTATGAGTGGAGGCCTAGCCACTAGCCAGTGGCCACAATACAGTCTGTGTGGGCCTGATACACATGGGCTTGCAAATGTGATTATATCACAGAAAAATTTTAAATATAATTTTTTTTATCTGTAAGGTATTTGAGTGAATGACACCCTGTAACGGTATGAGTGGAGGCCTAGCCACTAGCCAGTGGCCACAATACAGTCTGTGTGGGCCTGACACACACGGGCTTGCAAATGTGATTATATCACAGAAAAATTTTAAATATATTTTTTTTATCTGCAAGGTATTTGAGTGAATGACACCCTGTAACAGTATGAGTGGAGGCCTAGCCACTAGCCAGTGGCCACAATACAGTCTGTGTGGGGCTGACACACACGGGCTTGCAAATGTGATTATATCACAGATTTTTTTTTAATAGAATGTTTTTTATCTGCAAGGTATTTGAGTGAATGACACCCTGTAACGGTATGAGTGGAGGCCTAGCCACTAGCCAGTGGCCACAATTCAGTCTGTGTGGGCCTGACACACACAGGCTTGCAATTTTCAAATGTGATTATGACAGAAAAAACATTTATAGAATTTTTTTTTATCTGCAAGGTATTTGAGTGAATGACACCCTGTAACGGTATGAGTGGAGGCCTAGCCACTAGCCAGTGGCCACAATACAGTCTGTGTGGACCTGACACACACGGGCTTGCAAATGTAATTATGTCACAGAAAAATATTTAATGATTTTTTTTTTCATCTGCAAGGTAATTTCTGTGACACCCTGTATGAAGGGTGTGCACATGCTGTCTGTGACTGAGCCTGCAGCCTCTCACACACGGGCAGCCAGGCAACTGCAAAATATATATATATATATATATATATATATATATTTAAAAAAAAATAAAGCACACTGATGTACCAGCCCTGAAAAGGGCTTTTTGGGGTGCTGTCAGGACTCTGTCCTTACAGCAGATGAGTCTGTGGACACAGAGAAATGCCCTAGCTAACACTTTCCCTATTGAATCAGCAGCAGCACTATCCCTCCTCTCACTGTGAATGCAGATTCCGAATGAATCTAAAATGGATGCTGTCCAGGAGGTGGGAGGGTCTGGGAGGGAGGGTCTGCTGCTGATTGGCTGGAATGTGTCTGCTGACTGTGAGGTACAGGGTCAAAGTTTACCCAATGATGATGTATAGGGGGCGGACCGAACATCGCATATGTTCTCCCGACGCGGTGAATGCGAACAAGCTATGTTCGCCGGGAACTATTCGCCGGCGAATAGTTCGGGACAACACTATACCCCAGTGATGGCTAACCTTTGTCACTCCAGCTGTGGTGAAATTACAACTCCCAGCATGCTGCATACATATTTCCATGGAGTTCTGATAACAGCCAAGCATCTTGGGAGTTGTAGTTTTGCCATAGCTGGAGTGCCGGAGGTTAACCATCACAGCCATACCCTATCCACATCCAAATTATATTGCAGCTGATCCCAATTAAAAGGGAGAATCACTGTTGCCTTCCCATATCGTTGTGTGCAATTGAACACCATCTTCCCCCAACAATTTTTTTAAAACTTTCTAATATGCAAATGCATAACACATGCAATGGTGCTATGTGTTTTTAAACATGGTGTCTGTTACTACCATCAACCGTTCATTTACCCATATCTGTATATGTCAGTGTCAATCTGACATTATTTGCTATTGCTGTCATTGCATTAAAGGGAAAGGGGAAGAAAGAGCAACAATTTGTGGGAAAAAAATTAACAAAAGGATAGCATCTTTACATACTAAATATGTGTCCCAGGAGACTAGAGAGTGTTATATAGCAATTTTCATGGCAAATGGAGCAACTTCAATCTGTGGTTAATCGATTTGGATCTGAACCAACCTTTTAGATTTACTGAATCGGACATGAAGCGAATTTCAAGAAGTTCACTCATCTGTAGTAGGCAGGATTAATTGCTGGAACTCACTTATTAGCCAAAAAAACACGTGCTACTTGTCTGCAACTTAGCACAGCTATTATTATTTAGAACTGTGTAAAAACATAGCCAAGCTGTAGGTGAGGCACGTTTTGCACGTGACTTATATTGAAGTACATCTCTTCCCTCATCTTTGTCTAGCACCCTACCCGTGCTCTCCGTTCATCCAATGACTTACGACTGACTTCCACCATAATCTGAACCTCTCACTCCAAGATTTCTCCTGAGCTGCACTGGTTCTCTAGAATGCCTACCCCAAGAAATCAGTCTAAGTCACAACATACACAGTGTTAGGTGCTCCCTAAAAACACATCTTTTTAGGATGGCTTATTACATCCTCTGATCTAACTCCTCTTCACATAGCCCATTTATAATTTCCTGAACCTGATCCTCCATCAAACGCCTCCACTGCACCCAGAAACCCTTCGTATATTTGCTGGTTACTGGCTTAGGCCTCTTTCACACTTGCGTTGTCCTGATCCGGTGTGTACTCCACTTGCCGGAATTACACGCCGGATCCGGAAAAACGCAAGTGTACTGAAAGCATTTGAAGACGGATCCGTCTTCAAAATGCTTTCAGTGTTACTATGGCAGCCAGGACGCTATTAAAGTCCTGGTTGCCATAGTAGGAGCGGGGAGTGGGGGAGCGGCATACTTACAGTCCGCGCGGCTCCTGGGGCGCTCCAGAATGACGTCAGAGCGCCCCATGCGCATGGATGACGTGCCATGCGATCACGTGATCCATGCGCTTGGGGCGCCCTGCACGGACGGTAAGTATGCTGCTCCCCCGCTCCCTGCTACACTTTACCATGGCTGCCAGGACTTTAGCATCTCGGCAGCCATGGTAACCATTCAGAAAAAGCTAAACGTCGGATCCGGCAATGCGCCGAAACGACGTTTAGCTTAAGGCCGGATCCGGATCAATGCCTTTCAATGGGCATTAATTCCGGATCCGGCCTTGCGGCAAGTCTTCAGGATTTTTCGCCGGAGCAAAAAGCGCAGCATGCTGCGGTATTTTCTCCGGCCAAAAAACGTTTCGTTCCGGAACTGAAGACATCCTGATGCATCCTGAACGGATTTCACTCCATTCAGAATGCATTAGGATAAAACTGATCAGGATTCTTCCGGCATAGAGCCCCGACGACGGAACTCTATGCCGGAAGAAAAGAATGCAGATGTGAAAGAGCCCTTATGCAGCTTTATATTTGCTCCCCTATTCTCCCAAGATGGATGGACCATTGTACAAAACAAGCACTTCTACCTTTTGTGTTACCCCCTATCTATCGATATATCTCCTCATAGATTGTAAGCTCTTGTGAGCAGGACCCTCATTCCTCTTGTTGTCATTATTGACTTGTCTGTTTCTATGTTATTTATGACTGTTTGTACATGAACCCCTGAACTGTAAATTGCTGCAGAATATGTTGGGACTATATAAATAAATACAAATATTATTATTATTATTATTATTATTATTATTATTATTATTAAGTATGTGGAGTAAAAGCCACATGTTACTTGTGACACAAGATCCTTCATTTCTGTATTTTTTGTGACTCACATCACAGCCGCAGCATGACACCATTGACAATCATTAGATCGACTTTCTTGTCACTCAACACATGTTGCTGTGTAGCCCTAACCTAACACAAAAACACTGGCTCTTCAAGTTCTGGCACTGATGTAGGATTAAATACATCTATACATGGAAATACGTTAGAAAACCACATAGGCTTTGGTGTATGGATAGTAAAGATATTGTATGGTCACTGTAATATGGATATCATGAGCACTTGCTATAAATGTGTATTTATTTACTAACAATGTGTTGATTGCATCACCATGGTAAAAGATCATGTGACGTACCATGTGATGACCGGAGTGACGTCATCAAAGGTCCTTTACCTGTATTTAATGCTCACCCCAGGTCCTGTTCAGCAAAGGAGACACAAGGAGATGCCGGGCTTCGCGATCAAGTGGACTAAGGTGAGTTAAATTATTTTATTATTTTTTTTAACCCCTCCAGCGATGTTTTACTATGCATTCTGTATTCAGAATGCTATTATTTTCCCTTATAACCATGGTATAAAGGAAAATAATACAATCTTCAGAACATCAATCCCAAGCCCGAACTTGTGTGAATAAGTTCGGGTTTAGGTACCAAACATGCACGATTTTTCTCACGCGAGTGCAACGCATGACAATGTTTTGCACTCGCGCGGAAAAATCATGCATTTTCCCGCAACGCACCTGCCTCTTATCCGGGCAAAAAAAACTGACGCCCGTGTGAAAGAGGCCTAATAGGCAGCTGCCACCGTTGAATAGCAGTTTACGTAAAGATAAGCTGATCACTGCTAGAAGAACCTACACTACGTTGCTATTACTATAACATTTATTTGTGATTTAAAGAAGGATATTATTTAACCCTTTAAGAAAGTCATACGCTTTATTCATTTTTTCATCTGACAAAAAAGGGCAGTTTTTGCATAAGTTGTATTTTGTAATGGAACAATTCAGAGATGAGCAAAGTTTTTACAAAATTCCTTTGTCATGGAGCGCATATTTTTGTAAGTAGCTGGTGCAATGACAGGGAGCTGCAATAGCGCCGCTCCCCCTCATTGTACCCCTCATTTGCCATGTTCATACAAGATTGCAGCATCTGAAAGTAATAATACAGTTTAAAATTAAAAAGAAAAAAAAATTTGAATCATACTTACCACCTGCATTTGCTTATGATGGGCCAGCTGCCGCTATATTGCTTGAAGATCTTGCTCAAAATCTCATGCAGCCCAAGATGATGTTGTCACGCCAGCCAGAGTGGTGACGTCATATGATTTTGGCCGAGATCTTCAATCAAGAAGGCAGCGGCTGTCCCATTGTGAGAAATAGAGGAGGTAAGTATGATTTTTATTTAATTTTTTAAACACTATTTCAGGTTAAATCTATTCGCTATCGCAAAGCACGAGGAAATTTGGCTTCATGGCGAATCTAATTTATCCTGAAATTCGGATTGAATTCCACTTCATTGGATTTGATTCGCTCATCTCTAAGGCTGAGTTCACACGGGCGAGATTTCCATGCTGGTGCAATGCGGGAGGTGAACGCATTGCACCTGCACTGAATCCTGACCCATTCATTTCAATGGGTCTGTGTACATGAGCGTTGTTTTTCACACATCAGTTTTGCGTTGTGTGAAAATCGCAGCATGTTCTATATTCTGCGTTTCTCACACAGCCCTGGCCCCATAGAAGTGAATGGGGCTGCGTGAAAAATGCAATGCATCCGCAAGCAAGTGCGGGTGCGATGCGTTTTTCACTGATGTTTGCTAAGAGATGTTGTTTGTAAACTTTCAGTTTTTTTATCACATTCGTGAAAAACGCATCAAAACGCACCCACGCGGAAAAAACTGAACAACTGAACGCAATCGCAGACAAAAGTGACTGAACTTGCTTGCAAAATAGTGCGCATCCGGACCTAATCTGTCACGCCCGTGTGAACTCAGCCTAACAATTTCATGGTTTGTCTAATATGTCAACAAACTGTACACAAATATAGTTTGCTGTGTTTATTGTTCTTTGGGGTCTTGTTTTTGCTGTATTTATGGTGCACAAAAAAAAACAATTTTAACCTAATTTATCAGGTGAGTACTCTGACGAACACTGACAGAATATATTTTTTTTTTGTGCTGTGACCAAAAAAGTGAGGTGACCAAAAAACAAGAATTCTGGCGTTGGAGTTTTTTATTTTCTTTTTACTTATAGCTTTCACCACTCGTAACAAATAATGTGATATTTTAAAAGGCTGTTCGATGTAGGGATGCCTATTATGTTTATTTTTTATTACTTTTCTTTTTTAGATGAGAAATGGGAACGTGTCAATATTTTTCTTTTTGTAATATTTTTAAAAATTGAATTCAGCTACTTTGATTGCTAATCTCTTTTTTGAATGTGGAATCATTTCATTGCTTGTACTATTCATAGCAATACCACGCTATTGCAGTAAATAGCAACTGTACTGGCAGTCTCTGGCAACCATAGGCCTCTGGCTACCATAGAAATATATTGGTACCCACCAATTACAGTACATTGCTAGAGTGGTTATCAGAGGATGGAGGAAGGGTGCTCCCTCTGTCTAACCACTCAGATGCCACAGTCATTACTGAGGAGTTGTACTAATGTTGCATAGTCTTACTTCCACATTTATTAAGTTTTACAGTATATAGCGGTCAAAAGTGTGGTTTTATTGTTATGAATCCTGTCAGACGGGGGCAGGAGAAATAGACATCAGATGGCTAGTCTGATGGATTGCTCAAACTAATAGCATTTCTCAGCTGCTGTAAACTGTGAAAGTAAACAGCTGTATAAGGAAAACATGGAAAATGAAAAAAAAAAAAAAAACTATCGCAAAAATGTTTTTAACCCAAAATACATGTCAATCAATACTTTAGAAAATAGCTTCAAAAGTGTCCATAACCTCTCTTTGAGCATGCAGCCTATTTTTATTTTCTCATTTTTATTTTCCCACCTTTCAAGAGCCATGACTTATTTACTTTTCCAGTCATAGGATGGATAATTTTTTTAGGGACAAATTATATTTTTCGATGGCACCATTTAATTTGCCATAATTGTACTTAAAAAACAGGAAGAAAATTTTTGTTTTTTATCTTTTTACTGTTTGCTAAAAATGACACACCAAACGTAATCTGTGTGTTACATTATAGCAACACCTACTTATATATTTTTTCTTATAGTTTAATCCTTGAAATTTAATCCTTTATTATAGTTTAATCCTTGTTTTTTTTTGCATCCACATATTCTGACACCCTAACTTTTTTTTATATATTTTCATCTACAGAAGTGTATAAGTGATTTTTTTTTTTTAGGGCAAGCTGTAGATTTTATTGGTACTATTTTGGGGTCCATACAGTATGACTTTTTGATCACTTTTTATAAAAATTTTTGAGGGGTGTGAGTCGACCAATATTTAGCTTTTTTTTCACAACATCATAAATATTTTTCTATTTTAATAGTTCTGACATTTTCGAATGCAGCGATAGGAATTATGTAAATTTGTCATAGTTTATTTTAATATGTAAAATTGCAAAATGGGACTTGAATTTGCAATCTTCTGATTGTTTGTTCCATAGACTGGAATTGCTGTCTATGGTATTGTTACAGGCTAAGGGCTCACGCACACGACCATGTGCTGGCACGGCCCATGCTGCAGACAGAAAATTGCAGTGCACAAT
The DNA here is from genome assembly GCF_014858855.1 of Bufo gargarizans. Taxonomy (NCBI): domain Eukaryota; kingdom Metazoa; phylum Chordata; class Amphibia; order Anura; family Bufonidae; genus Bufo; species Bufo gargarizans. Next base: position 215,467,005 of record NC_058080.1, on the reverse strand, counting down.
GCACGAGCACCAACCGTGGGGCAGCCGCATGTGGATTGCAGACATTCACTTGAAGTGAATGCACTGCAAGTGAATGGGTCCGCATCCATGATATGGGGTGCACACGGTTGTGTGCATGAGCCCTTAGGCTGACTTCACATCACCGTTTAGCTTTCCGTTCTTCTGATCTGTCAGAAAAAGTGAGAGAAAGAAAAAAAACAGGATCCTGTAAAAAACAAAACAAAAAAACTGATCCTGGTGCATCAGTTGTCATCACTTTGAGCCATTTCTGTCTGAGATCAATAATTTTTTTTTTTTTTTATGGAAAAATGTCCTGCATGCAGTACTTTTTTTTTTTGTCTAAAAAAACGTATCTCAGGCCAAAATGGTTTAAACTGATGACTACTGATCTTATGCAATCCTATGCATAATTGATACAACAGGATCCTTTTTTTTTTTTTTTTACGGGATCCAGTTTTTTCCCCCCTTTCGCTCTTCTTCTGACAGATCAGAAGAACAGAAGGCTAAACAGTGATGTAAACTCTGCCTTAACAGACAGTCTGCTATGACAGGCCTGGGAGCCTTCACAAAGCTCAAAGCTGTCATAGCAACTAGGGATGAGCGAACTCGAACTGTATAGTTCGGGTTCGTACCGAATTTTGGGGTGTCCGTGACACGGACCCGAACCCGGACATTTTCGTAAAAGTCCGGGTTCGGGTTCGGTGTTCGTCGCTTTCTTGGCGCTTTTGTGACGCTTTCTTGGCGCTTTTTGAAAGGCTGCAAAGCAGCCAATCAACAAGCGTCATACTACTTGCCCCAAGAGGCCATCACAGCCATGCCTACTATTGGCATGGCTGTGATTGGCCAGAGCACCATGTGACCCAGCCTCTATTTAAGCTGGAGTCACATAGCGCCGCCCGTCACTCTGCTCTGATTAGCGTAGGGAGAGGTTGCGGCTGCGACAGTAGGGCGAGATTAGGCAGATTAACTCCTCCAAAGGACTTGATTAACTGATCGATCTGCAGCTGTGGATCATTGAGCTGCTGATCCTCAATTGCTCACTGTTTTTAGGCTGCCCAGACCGTTTGTCAGTCACATTTTTCTGGGGTGATCGGCGGCCATTTTGTGTCTTGTGGTGCGCCAGCACAAGCTGCGACCAAGTGCATTTAACCCTCAATGGTGTGGTTGTTTTTTGGCTAAAGCCTACATCAGGGTGAAGCTGTCACACCAAGTGCATTTAACCAGCAATAGTCTGTTCATTTTTTGGCCATATACAAAATCAGGGGCAAGCTGCGCCTGTCACCAAGTGCATTTAACCCTCAATGGTGTGGTTGTTTTTTGGCTAAAGCCTACATCAGGGTGAAGCTGTCACACCAAGTGCATTTAACCAGCAATAGTCTGTTCATTTTTTGGCCATATACAAAATCAGGGGCAAGCTGCGCCTGTCACCAAGTGCATTTAACCCTCAATGGTGTGGTTGTTTTTTGGCTAAAGCCTACATCAGGGTGAAGCTGTCACACCAAGTGCATTTAACCAGCAATAGTCCTGTTCATTTTTTGGCCATATACAAAATCAGGGGCAAGCTGCGCCTGTCACCAAGTGCATTTAACCCTCAATGGTGTGGTTGTTTTTTGGCTAAAGCCTACATCAGGGTGAAGCTGTCACACCAAGTGCATTTAACCAGCAATAGTCTGTTCATTTTTTGGCCATATACAAAATCAGGGGCAAGCTGCGCCTGTCACCAAGTGCATTTAACCCTCAATGGTGTGGTTGTTTTCTGGCTAAAGCCTACATCAGGGTGAAGCTGTCACACCAAGTGCATTTAACCAGCAATAGTCTGTTTATTTTTTGGCCATATACTACATCAGGGGCAAGCTGCGCCCGTCACCAAGTGCATTTAACCCTCAGTAGTGTGGTTGGTCAAGCTGTGACACCAAGTGCATTTAACCAGCAATAGTCTGTTCATTTTTTGGCCATATATTACATCAGGGGCAAGCTGCGCCCGTCACCAAGTGCATTTAACCAGCAATAGTGTGGTTATTTTTTGGCCATATCCCAGTCTAATTCTGTCACTAAATCCATACCGGTCACCCAGCGCCTAAATACTAGGCCTCAAATTTATATCCCGCTAAATCTCTCGTTACCGCTGTCCTGTTGTAGCTGGGAAAGTTATTTAGTGTCCGTCAAAGCACATTTTTTGTTCTGGGTTGAAGTACAATTCCCAATTTAGCAATTTCATAATTTAGTGGTTTCTGCTATATCAGAGCTATTTGAAATCTATCCCTAAAAGGGTATATAATATTCAAGGTGCACATTGGGTCATTCAGAATAACTTCACACACACCCGCTACTGTGTATTTCCAAGTCTAATTCTGTCACTAAACCCATACCTGTCACCCAGCGCCTAAATACTAGGCCTCAAATTTATATCCTGCTAAATCTCTCGTTACCGCTGTACTGTTGTTGCTGGGCAAGATATTTAGTGTCCGTCAAAGCACATTTTTTGTTCTGGGTTGAAATACAATTCCCAATTTAGCAATTTCATAATTTAGTGGTTTCTGCTATATCAGAGCTATTTGAAATCTATCCCTAAAAGGGTATATAATATTCAAGGTGCACATAGGGTCATTCAGAATAACTTCACACACCCGCTACTGTGCATTTCCAAATCTAATTCTGTCACTAAACCCATACCTGTCACCCAGCGCCTAAATACTAGGCCTCAAATTTATATCCCGCTAAATCTCTCGTTACCGCTGTCCTGTTGTGGCTGGGAAAGTTATTTAGTGTCCGTCAAAGCACATTTTTTGTTCTGGGTTGAAATACAATTCCCAATTTAGCAATTTCATAATTTAGTCGTTTCTGCTATATCAGAGCTATTTGAAATCTATCCCTAAAAGGGTAGATCATATTGAAGGTGCACATAGGGTCATTCAGAATAACTTCACACACACGCTTCTGTGCATTTCCAAGTCTAATTCTGTCACTAAATCCATACCGGTCACCCAGCGCCTAAATACTAGGCCTCAAATTTATATCCCGCTGAATTTGAATACAATACATTGGGCCAAATAATATATTTGTTGTTGTGGTGAACCATAACAATGAGAAAAACATCTAGTAAGGGACGCGGACGTGGACATGGTCGTGGTGGTGTTAGTGGACCCTCTGGTGCTGGGAGAGGACGTGGCCGTTCTGCCACATCCACACGTCCTAGTGTACCAACTACCTCAGGTCCCAGTAGCCGCCAGAATTTACAGCGATATATGGTGGGGCCCAATGCCGTTCTAAGGATGGTAAGGCCTGAGCAGGTACAGGCATTAGTCAATTGGGTGGCCGACAGTGGATCCAGCACGTTCACATTATCTCCCACCCAGTCTTCTGCAGAAAGCGCACAGATGGCGCCTGAAAACCAACCCCATCAGTCTGTCACATCACCCCCATGCATACCAGGGAAACTGTCTCAGCCTCAAGTTATGCAGCAGTCTCTTATGCTGTTTGAAGACTCCGCTGGCAGGGTTTCCCAAGGGCATCCACCTAGCCCTTCCCCAGCGGTGAAAGACATAGAATGCACTGACGCACAACCACTTATGTTTCCTGATGATGAGGACATGGGAATACCACCTCAGCATGTCTCTGATGATGACGAAACACAGGTGCCAACTGCTGCGTCTTTCTGCAGTGTGCAGACTGAACAGGAGGTCAGGGATCAAGACTGGGTGGAAGACGATGCAGGGGACGATGAGGTCCTAGACCCCACATGGAATGAAGGTCGTGCCACTGACTTTCACAGTTCGGAGGAAGAGGCAGTGGTGAGACCGAGCCAACAGCGTAGCAAAAGAGGGAGCAGTGGGCAAAAGCAGAACACCCGCCGCCAAGAGACTCCGCCTGCTACTGACCGCCGCCATCTGGGACCGAGCACCCCAAAGGCAGCTTCAAGGAGTTCCCTGGCATGGCACTTCTTCAAACAATGTGCTGACGACAAGACCCGAGTGGTTTGCACGCTGTGCCATCAGAGCCTGAAGCGAGGCATTAACGTTCTGAACCTGAGCACAACCTGCATGACCAGGCACCTGCATGCAAAGCATGAACTGCAGTGGAGTAAACACCTTAAAACCAAGGAAGTCACTCAGGCTCCCCCTGCTACCTCTTCTGCTGCTGCCGCCTCGGCCTATTCTGCTGCTGCCGCCTCGGCCTCTTCCTCCGCCTCTGGAGGAACGTTGGCACCTGCCGCCCAGCAAACAGGGGATGTACCACCAACACCACCACCACCACCTCCGTCACCAAGCGTCTCAACCATGTCACACGCCAGCGTTCAGCTCTCCATCTCACAAACATTTGATAGAAAGCGTAAATTCCCACCTAGCCACCCTCGATCCCTGGCCCTGAATGCCAGCATTTCTAAACTACTGGCCTATGAAATGCTGTCATTTAGGCTGGTGGACACAGACAGCTTCAAACAGCTCATGTCGCTTGCTGTCCCACAGTATGTTGTTCCCAGCCGGCACTACTTCTCCAAGAGAGCCGTGCCTTCCCTGCACAACCAAGTATCCGATAAAATCAAGTGTGCACTGCGCAACGCCATCTGTAGCAAGGTCCACCTAACCACAGATACGTGGACCAGTAAGCACGGCCAGGGACGCTATATCTCCCTAACTGCACACTGGGTAAATGTAGTGGCAGCTGGGCCCCAGGCGGAGAGCTGTTTGGCGCACGTCCTTCCGCCGCCAAGGATCGCAGGGCAACATTCTTTGCCTCCTGTTGCCACCTCCTCCTTCTCGGCTTCCTCCTCCTCTTCTTCCACCTGCTCATCCAGTCAGCCACACACCTTCACCACCAACTTCAGCACAGCCCGGGGTAAACGTCAGCAGGCCATTCTGAAACTCATATGTTTGGGTGACAGGCCCCACACCGCACAGGAGTTGTGGCGGGGTATTGAACAACAGACCGACGAGTGGTTGCTGCCGGTGAGCCTCAAGCCCGGCCTGGTGGTGTGTGATAATGGGCGAAATCTCGTTGCAGCTCTGGGACTAGCCAATTTGACGCACATCCCTTGCTTGGCGCATGTGCTGAATTTGGTGGTGCAGAAGTTCATTCACAACTACCCCGACATGTCAGAGCTGCTGCATAAAGTGCGGGCCGTCTGTTCGCGCTTCCGGCGTTCACATCCTGCCGCTGCTCGCCTGTCTGCGCTACAGCGTAACTTCGGCCTTCCCGCTCACCGCCTCATATGCGACGTGCCCACCAGGTGGAACTCCACCTTGCACATGCTGGACAGACTGTGCGAGCAGCAGCAGGCCATAGTGGAGTTTCAGCTGCAGCACGCACGGGTCAGTCGCACTACAGAACAGCACCACTTCACCACCAATGACTGGGCCTCCATGCGAGACCTGTGTGCCCTGTTGCGCTGTTTCGAGTACTCCACCAACATGGCCAGTGGCGATGACACCGTTATCAGCGTTACAATACCACTTCTATGTCTCCTTGAGAAAACACTTAGGGCGATGATGGAAGAGGAGGTGGCCCAGGAGGAGGAGGAGGAGGAGGAGGAAGAGGGGTCATTTTTAGCACTTTCAGGCCAGTCTCTTCGAAGTGACTCAGAGGGAGGTTTTTGGCAACAGCAGAGGCCAGGTACAAATGTGGCCAGCCAGGGCCCACTACTGGAGGACGAGGAGGACGAGGATGAGGAGGAGGTGGAGGAGGATGAGGATGAAGCATGGTCACAGCGGGGTGGCACCCAACGCAGCTCGGGTCCATCACTGGTGCGTGGCTGGGGGGAAAGGCAGGACGATGACGATACGCCTCCCACAGAGGACAGCTTGTCCTTACCCCTGGGCAGCCTGGCACACATGAGCGACTACATGCTGCAGTGCCTGCGCAACGACAGCAGAGTTGCCCACATTTTAACCTGTGCGGACTACTGGGTTGCCACCCTGCTGGATCCACGCTACAAAGACAATGTGCCCACCTTACTTCCTGCACTGGAGCGTGATAGGAAGATGCGCGAGTACAAGCGCACGTTGGTAGACGCGCTACTGAGAGCATTCCCAAATGTCACAGGGGAACAAGTGGAAGCCCAAGGCCAAGGCAGAGGAGGAGCAAGAGGTCGCCAAGGCAGCTGTGTCACGGCCAGCTCCTCTGAGGGCAGGGTTAGCATGGCAGAGATGTGGAAAACTTTTGTCAACACGCCACAGCTAACTGCACCACCACCTGATACGCAACGTGTTAGCAGGAGGCAACATTTCACTAACATGGTGGAACAGTACGTGTGCACACCCCTCCACGTACTGACTGATGGTTCGGCCCCATTCAACTTCTGGGTCTCTAAATTGTCCACGTGGCCAGAGCTAGCCTTTTATGCCTTGGAGGTGCTGGCCTGCCCGGCAGCCAGCGTTTTGTCTGAACGTGTATTCAGCACGGCAGGGGGCGTCATTACAGACAAACGCAGCCGCCTGTCTACAGCCAATGTGGACAAGCTGACGTTCATAAAAATGAACCAGGCATGGATCCCACAGGACCTGTCCGTCCCTTGTCCAGATTAGACATTAACTACCTCCCCATAACCATATATTATTGGACTCCAGGGCACTTCCTCATTCAATCCTATTTTTATTTTCATTTTACCATTATATTGCAAGGCTACCCAAAGTTGAATGAACCTCTCCTCTGCCTGTGTGCTAGGCCTAAATATATGCCAATGGATTGTTGCAGTGGTGGCTGACGTGAAGCCTCATTCTCTGCTATGACATGCAGACTGATTCTCTGGTGACATGAAGCCAGATTGTCTGTTACGGGACCTCTCTCCTCTGCCTGGGTGCTGGGCCTGAATTTATGACAATGGACTGTTGCAGTGGTGGCTGACGTGAAGCCTGATTCTCTGCTATGACATGCAGACTGATTCTCTGCTGACATGAAGCCAGATCCTCTGTTACGGGACCTCTCTCCTCTGCCTGGGTGCTGGGCCTAAATTTATGAAAATGGACTGTTGCAGTGGTGGGTGACGTGAAGCCTCATTCTCTGCTATGACATGCAGACTGATTCTCTGCTGACATGAAGCTAGATTGTCTGTTACGGGACCTCTCTCCTCTGCCTGGGTGCTGGGCCTAAATATCTGACAATGGACTGTTGCATTGGTGGCTGACGTGAAGCCTGATTCTCTGCTATGATATGAAGACTGATTCTCTGCTGACATGAAGCCAGATTGTCTGTTACGGGACCTCTCTCCTCTGCCTGTGTGCTAGGCCTAAATATATGCCAATGGATTGTTGCAGTGGTGGCTGACGTGAAGCCTGATTCTCTGCTATGACATGCAGACTGATTCTCTGGTGACATGAAGCCAGATCCTCTGTTACGGGACCTCTCTCCTCTGCCTGGGTGCTGGGCCTAAATTTATGAAAATGGACTGTTGCAGTGGTGGGTGACGTGAAGCCTGATTCTCTGCTATGACATGCAGACTGATTCTCTGGTGACATGAAGCCAGATCCTCTGTTACGGGACCTCTCTCCTCTGCCTGGGTGCTGGGCCTAAATTTATGAAAATGGACTGTTGCAGTGGTGGGTGACGTGAAGCCTCATTCTCTGCTATGACATGCAGACTGATTCTCTGCTGACATGAAGCCAGATCGTCTGTTACGGGACCTCTCTCCTCTGCCTGGGTGCTGGGCCTAAATTTATGAAAATGGACTCTTACAGTGGTGGGTGACGTGAAGCCTGATTCTCTGCTATGACATGAAGACTGATTCTCTGCTGACATGAAGCCAGATCCTCTGTTACGGGACCTCTCTCCTCTGCCTGGGTGCTGGGCCTAAATATCTGACAATGGACTGTTGCATTGGTGGCTGACGTGAAGCCTGATTCTCTGCTATGATATGAAGACTGATTCTCTGCTGACATGAAGCCAGATTGTCTGTTACGGGACCTCTCTCCTCTGCCTGTGTGCTAGGCCTAAATATATGCCAATGGATTGTTGCAGTGGTGGCTGACGTGAAGCCTGATTCTCTGCTATGACATGCAGACTGATTCTCTGGTGACATGAAGCCAGATCCTCTGTTACGGGACCTCTCTCCTCTGCCTGGGTGCTGGGCCTAAATTTATGAAAATGGACTGTTGCAGTGGTGGGTGACGTGAAGCCTGATTCTCTGCTATGACATGCAGACTGATTCTCTGGTGACATGAAGCCAGATCCTCTGTTACGGGACCTCTCTCCTCTGCCTGGGTGCTGGGCCTAAATTTATGAAAATGGACTGTTGCAGTGGTGGGTGACGTGAAGCCTGATTCTCTGCTATGACATGCAGACTGATTCTCTGGTGACATGAAGCCAGATCCTCTGTTACGGGACCTCTCTCCTCTGCCTGGGTGCTGGGCCTAAATTTATGAAAATGGACTGTTGCAGTGGTGGGTGACGTGAAGCCTCATTCTCTGCTATGACATGCAGACTGATTCTCTGCTGACATGAAGCCAGATCGTCTGTTACGGGACCTCTCTCCTCTGCCTGGGTGCTGGGCCTAAATTTATGAAAATGGACTCTTACAGTGGTGGGTGACGTGAAGCCTGATTCTCTGCTATGACATGAAGACTGATTCTCTGCTGACATGAAGCCAGATCCTCTGTTACGGGACCTCTCTCCTCTGCCTGGGTGCTGGGCCTAAATATCTGACAATGGACTGTTGCATTGGTGGCTGACGTGAAGCCTGATTCTCTGCTATGATATGAAGACTGATTCTCTGCTGACATGAAGCCAGATTGTCTGTTACGGGACCTCTCTCCTCTGCCTGTGTGCTAGGCCTAAATATATGCCAATGGATTGTTGCAGTGGTGGCTGACGTGAAGCCTGATTCTCTGCTATGACATGCAGACTGATTCTCTGGTGACATGAAGCCAGATCCTCTGTTACGGGACCTCTCTCCTCTGCCTGGGTGCTGGGCCTAAATTTATGAAAATGGACTGTTGCAGTGGTGGGTGACGTGAAGCCTGATTCTCTGCTATGACATGCAGACTGATTCTCTGGTGACATGAAGCCAGATCCTCTGTTACGGGACCTCTCTCCTCTGCCTGGGTGCTGGGCCTAAATTTATGAAAATGGACTGTTGCAGTGGTGGGTGACGTGAAGCCTCATTCTCTGCTATGACATGCAGACTGATTCTCTGCTGACATGAAGCCAGATTGTCTGTTACGGGACCTCTCTCCTCTGCCTGGGTGCTGGGCCTGAATTTATGACAATGGACTGTTGCAGTGGTGGCTGACGTGAAGCCTGATTCTCTGCTATGATATGAAGACTGATTCTCTGCTGACATGAAGCCAGATTGTCTGTTACGGGACCTCTCTCCTCTGCCTGGGTGCCGGGGCCTAAATATCTGAGAATGGACTGTTCCAGTGGTGGGTGACGGGAAGCCAGATTCTCTGCTATGGAACCTCTCTCCAATTGATTTTGGTTAATTTTTATTTATTTAATTTTTATTTTAATTAATTTCCCTATCCACATTTGTTTGCAGGGGATTTACCTACATGTTGCTGCCTTTTGCAGCCCTCTAGCCCTTTCCTGGGCTGTTTTACAGCCGTTTTAGTGCCGAAAAGTTCGGGTCCCCATTGACTTCAATGGGGTTCGGGTTCGGGACGAAGTTCGGATCGGGTTCGGATCCCGAACCCGAACATTTCCGGGATGTTCGGCCGAACTTCTCGAACCCGAACATCCAGGTGTTCGCTCAACTCTAATAGCAACCAATCTGAGCCACGCAATTTTATTGCAGGGGTTACTCTATCTCGTGGATTTGTGGATTCGTCCCATACAAATTGATCAATATTAAGTCTAGCATTTTAGAGTTTTAAAGACAGAGAAGAAGGCATGTAACATCAAGTGTAGTGCACTTTCAAACAGGTTGTTTACTACTGGCTGCCCATAGCCATGTGTTTCAGTCTCAATGCTGTCTTGATGTTAATACAAGTCTTAGAGTAACATACACAACTTTTTCGGTCAATTGGGTCACTTTTCATTTGGGTGAAATCTATTTTGACTGAATTGAATTGGATAGCTGAATTGATAGAATCTAGCCAAATACAAATTGTGGGGATATCACTCATCTCTAATACGCATTGTAACCAAATGCTAAAAAAATTATAATAATTAACAGATATATTAATGATTTCACAAAAGCTAGTTATATTTCACTTTTTCTTGTTATGTTAAACTATTGTATAACATGTCTCTATCATAATACATGTGTTTATATTTCCCTGTTTATTTTCTCTAGTTTTATTTTCATATGACTCCCACAGCGATAAGTAACAACAGAATGAATACTCTGCTAAGTGACCTACATGAAAATCTTACAATATGATCCATTATGTATCACAGTGACAGTTTAGTTGTGACATCAAATTGGCATTACTATATTTATTACTCATCACTTCTCACAGCAGGTAGTCAGGCAGGTGGACAAAGCACTTTATATACTGCATATTGTTTTATTCTAAAGGTCACTTTAGAACAATTTTTTTCTGCAGCAAAATATTAGGCTAGTGAAAGGCACTCCCTATTATGTACAATATTGTGTATTATATCACTTAAAGAAAACCACTGGATTGTAGCTTGTGGTTACCAAAATCTTTGCTAAAAATCATCACTCATCATACTCTATAAAATATGATCTATAGATATTTTCTTGTTCTATTTTACATTATGATATACACATTTTTATTTAAAGAGTATAAAAAATATTTGCCCTATTGGTTGTTCTGTTTTTGTTCTTCTTTCTGCATAGTTACTTATTTCTTTAAGACAAATGTAATATGACTAAATCTAAAATACAGTTTCAAAAATATAGGTTCATTAGTTATGTTACCCATATGAAAAGGCGATTGTTTTCTAGCTTTAATACCTGGTGGTGGCATGGTTTACAGCATCAGCTCAACTAAAGTAAAAAGTTTATTTTTTGCAGGAAGAGTTGCCGTTATTATTGGTACTATTTTTGGGTACATATGATTTTTTGATCATTCATTATTACACGTTATGGGACAAGGTGACCAGAAAAATGCCAATTTTTGCACAGTTTTTACTTATTTATTTTTCCAGCGCTCGCCTGAGGGGTTAGGTCATGCGATATTTTTATAGAGCAGATTGTTACAAACGTGGAAATACCTAATATGTATAATTTTTCTTATTTATTTAAGTTTTACACAATAATAGCATTTCTTAAACAAAAAAATGATGTTTTAGTGTATCCATAGTCTGAGAGCCATAGCTTTTTTATTTTTTGACCAATTGTCTTAGTTAGGGGCTCATTTTGTGCGGGATGAGGTGACGGTTTGATTGGTACTATTTCGGGGGGCATACACCTTTTTGATCGCTTGGTGTTGCAATTTTGTGATGTAAGGTGACAAAAAATGGCTTTTTTGGCACTGTTTTTTTTTTGTTTGTTTTTTTACAGTGTTCACCTAAGGGGTTAGGTCATGTGATATTTTTATAGAGCTGGTTGTTACGGATGTGGCGATACCTAATATGGTTACTTTTTTATTTATTTGACTTTAACACAAAAATAGCATATTTGAAACAAAAAAAATGATGTTTTAGTGTCTTGTGTTCTGAGAGCTACAGTTTATTTTTTATTTTTTGAGCAATTTTATTATGTAGTGCCTCATTTTTTGCGAGATGAGGTGATGGTTAGTGTTAAATCGCAAATATCGCCACTTCGAGAATTTGCAAAGATGTAGATTATAGTGCTATATATTCGTGAATATTCTAGATTTTTTTTCATCTGAACCCATGATCCCTTTCTTGCTTGTGGGCCAATGAGAAGGCTTTAATGTCTTTGTGTGAGCTTAGCAGCATCTCTAGCAACCAATAGGAAAGTTGCCTATTCCTTACTATATCAGAACCTCCCCAGCATCCATTTTCTGCAGTTTTTTGCAGTACTGAGAGAGAGAGCAGTGACATTGCTGTGCTCTGTGCTTTCATCTGGATCCTATTCCTTATCCAATTACATTAGATAGTTAGTTACCTCATATATATAATACAGATAGTTAGGCCTCTTTTACAAGGGCGTCATGTTTTTGGCCCAGATAAGATGCGGGTGCGTCACGGGAAAATGCTAAATTTTTACGCGCGAGTGCAAAACATTGTAATGCATTTTGCACGCGCGTGATAAAAATCTGCATGTTTGGTACCCAGACCCGGACTTCTTGACAGAAGTTCGGGTTTGGGTTAGGTATTGTGTAGATTGTATTATTTTCCCTTATAACATGGTTATAAAGGAAATAATAGCATTCTTAATACAGAATGCTTAGTACAATAGCGCTGGAGGGGCTAAAAAAAAAAAATATTAACTCACCTTAATCAACTTGTTCACGCAGCCCGACTTCTCTTCTGTCTTCTTCTTTGAAGAATAGGACCTTTGATGACGTCACTGCACTCATCACATGGTCCATCACATGATCTTTTACCATAGTGATGGATCTTGTGACGGACCATGTGATGAGTGTAGTGACATCACCACAGGTCCTTTTCCTACTGCACAGCAAAGATGAAGACAGAAGAGAAGTCGGGTGAACAAGTGGATCAAGGTGAGTTAAATAATGTTTTATTTTTTTAACCCCTTCAGCCCTATTGTACTATGCATTCTGTATTAAGAATGCTATTATTTTCCCTTATTACCATGTTATAAGGGAAAATAATAATGATTGGGTCCCCATCCCGATCGTCTCCTAGCAACCGTATGTGAAAATCACACCGCATCCGCACTTGCTTGTGGATGCTTGCGATTTTGACACAGCCCCATTCACTTCTCAGGGGCTTGCGTTGCGTGAAAAACACACAATATAGATCATGCTGCGATTTTCACGCAACGCACAAGTGATGTGTGAAAAACAACGCTCATGTGCACAGCCCCATAGAAATAAATGGGTCCGGATTCAGTGCGGGTGCAATGCGTTCACCCGCGTGGGGCTGTGCACACGAGCAGTCTTCACCACTTGGAGAAATGTTCCCACTCACCTCATGGAAACGCTTGCATCAAGCATGCCAAAACGAATTTTTGAAGTGATAAACAATAACGGCAGAGCTACTCATTACTGAGTTCAATTGGAAGTTGGATTTCTATTTATTGGGGGGTTTAGTTTTTTTTTTTGGAGGTTTGGTCCTAAACTTTTGATCAGCTGAAAAACAGCCTGTTTCAGTTTATTCATTGTTTTCATTAAATTGAATGCTCACAAAATGTTTTGTCTCACTCCCATTTCTTATTGTTGCATGTTGAAGCTCTACTTGGAACCTTGTTAAGATCCAGCCATGCTAAATATGATTTTTTGCCATTTTTCAAGTGGTCTTAAACTTTTGATCAGGACTGTATGTAGTCAGACCTGCTAAAATGTGAAGTTGCACATATAGCGCAAAAATATGCGCATCATAAATTGCCCATTTGCGCAATTGCAAATATATTGGAGCACTTCATCTGCACATAAAGCTATTGTAATGTTCTGCCGTGCCAACCATTTATTCCAGTCTCAGGAAACTTCTAGCAGCTTGAAATATGTAGCAAAAGTGACTGTAACAAATTACGTGAATATTACATTGCCGATTTTTTCGCAATCTAGAAAATAATTGCGAATTCGAGAATTTGCGAATTTATGACGAATATTTGCCCAAATATTCGCAAAATATCACAAATTTGAATACTGCCCCTGCCGCTCATCACTAGTGACGGTTTTATTGGCATTACTTTGTGGGACATACGACTTTTTGATCGCTTGGTGTTGCACTTTTTGTGATGTAAGGTAACAAAAATTTGTTAATTTTTTTATTGTGTTAATCAGACGGGGTGGACCATGTGACATATTTATAGAGCCAGTCGTTACGGAAACGGCAATTCCTAATATGTGTGTTTTTTCTTCTTTTTTTCAATTTTTTATTATAAAATCAGGAAAAAAGGAACATTTTTTTTCTTTTTTTCACTTCAAACTTTATATTTTTTTATTAAAAACAACAGTTTTTCCCCCTATTTTTTACTTTATTACTGACTTAACGGATCCCCTCTGCAATGCATTATAATACATATGTATTGTAATGCATTGCCTGTTAGTGTATTACACAGAGTAATACACTAACAGGTTACCTAGGAGACCCACTCTGAGGCTAGATCTCCTGGGCATCCATAGAAGGCAGGTCCCAATGTCGTGCAAAGCATTGGGCAGCCTCTGCAAGACATCAGGCTGCCTTTTAACCCATCGGGTCCCCGACACAGCAGCGTGTTGACCCGATGGACTCCCTCACCCACAGCAAGCCCCTTCTATGTCGCTGTCAGCGCGGACGGTGGCATAGAAAGGGTTAATGCGCTGGCATCAGTGTTTTGGGGGGCTCCGAGGGGTACAGGGTAGTCATTATCATTATTGCTGGGGGACCCAGAGGTAGGACACACACCAATTTAATAGTTATCCTTATTTAGTGGAAAAGGGATAACTTTTAACAATCAAAATACCCCTTTAGGTCCTAGGTTATATTCACATCTTGTTTTGGGCTTACATGTGCATTAGACCTATGCAGTTATAAGTCTGCCACTTACTCCAATAAAAAAATAAAAAAAAACAATTAACAATCAAAATACCCCTTTAGGTCCTAGGTTATATTCACATCTTGTTTTGGGCTTACATGTGCATTAGACCTATGCAGTTATAAGTCTGCCACTTACTCCAATAAAAAAAAAAAAAAATCGGAAAAAAAACCCCCTATATAAACAGTCAGTAAACTTTGCAGGATCATCCTGTATTGAAAAGCATAGTAGACTATGTGCAGTGGTCCAGACAGCATGGAGAGGTGTGATGGAGGGGTTGGAGTGGATGGGAAAGGTGGTGGCAGCAATAAGGGTAATTTAGTTACTCACAGTGCCTGTTCCTTCTCCAGCTCTCCCTGGGATAATTGTGTAGTAGTTGGAGGGGTGCACTATTTCTTCCACCACAGGGCACATCCTCATTTTGGGATCCCTACTTGGTCGTTATTGGGGTGTCCTTGGTGTTGCGGGATTCAGAGGTTCAAAGAAGGGCTCCCACATGGTGCAGGCAATGCAATGGTGGTAGGAGTGCAGGTGTTGAATTTAAGGCAAAAGGAAGCCAGTGTAAGGTAAAAATTCTATGCGATGATCGGTCCGCCCCCTATACGTCATCATTGAGCAAACTTTGACCCTGTACCTCACAGTCAGTAGACACATTCCAGCCAATCAGCATACTCTCCCTCCAAGACCCTCCCATCTCCTATCAAAAAGCAAGGACAGCATCCATCTTAGATTCATTCTGAAGCTACAGTGTTAGTGAGAGCAGGGAGAGTGATGCTGAATTAATAGGGAAATCGTTATCTAGGCCAGTGTTCTGTGTCCACTCGAGTCCTCAAAGACTCATCTGATCTGCTGTGAGGACAGCGTCCTGACAGCACCCCAAAAAGCCCTTTTTAGGGCTAGTACATCAGTCTGCTTTGTTATATATATATATATATATATATATATATATGGCAGTTGCCTGCCAGTGTGTGTCAGGCCCACAGAGTGTACAGTGCCCACCACTCATATCTGGTGGCACAGTACCTTGCAGATAAAAAAGCAATACAATTTTTTCTCTGTAATATAATTACAGTTGCCTGCCAGTGTGTGTCAGGCCCACAGAGTGTACTGTGCCCACTGCCAGTGCCCACCACCCATATCTGGTTGCACAGTACCTTGCAGATAAAAAATCAATACAATTTTGTATCTGTAATATAAATGCAGTTGCCTGCCAGTGTGTGTCAGGCCCACAGACTGTACTGTGCCCACTACCCAACACTCATATCAGGTGGCACAGCACCTTGCACGCATAGTACCACTAATCTAAAAAAAAAATGACAGGCAGAGGCAGGCCACCCCACAGGGGCCGTCGTGGTTGTGGTGCTGTGATTTCCTTTGGCCCTAGATTAATGCCCAGTGTTCAGAGGCCACGTACCCTGTACTCGAAAAGTTCTGAGGACATAGTTGACTGGCTAACATAGGACACCCAATCTTCTACAGCTTCCGCTCGGAACCTTGACGGACCATCCTCCTCCAGCTCAGCTTCGGGCACTTCTCAAGTTACCACTCGCCCGCCTGCCACCACCACCAACACTAGCACCACAGCCGCTTCACTTGATCTGTCAGAGGAGTTATTTACACATCAGTTGGAAGAAATGAGTGATGCGCAACCATTATTGCCAGAGGATGTAGATAACAGGGATATGTCTAAGTCAGGCAGCATTACACACATGGACGTACGGTGTGATGATGATGAAGTTGTACCCGCTGCTGCTTCCTTTGCTGAGTTGTCAGATGCAAAAGAAACGGTTGATGATGACAATGTGTCCGTGGATGTCACGTGGGTGCCCGCTCGAAGAGAAGAAGAACAGGGGGAAAGTTCAGATGGGGAGCAGAGAGGTGGAGAAGACGAGTTGAAAACAGGGGGAGGTCATCGCAAGGAGCTAGTGGCACAGTCAGACAGCATGTATCGGCACCAGGGGTCAGCCAGACAGCACGCCAATCAACTCATGCTGTTGCCACCACCAGAATGATGTCATTGCAAAGCTCAGCAGTGTGGCATTTTTTTTGGGTGTCTGCCTCTGATAACAGCGATGCCATTTGCAACCTGTGCCAAAAGAAACTGAGTCGTGGGAAGTCCAACACCCACCTAGGTACAACTGCTTTGCGAAGGCACATGAGCTCACATCACAAACACCTATGGGATCAATACATGATGAGTACAAGCAGCACACAAACTCAAAGCCACCATCCTCCTCCTAGTCCAGCATCTTCAGCCACGTCAACCACTGCTGTCCTCCTTTACCCCCTCTCAACCACCCGCCAATCCGCCTCTCACCTTCAGCAGTTCCTGCTCATATGCCCACAGTCAGGTGTCTGTCAAGGAAATGTTTGAGTGTAAGAAGCCAATGTCACAGAGTCACCCCCTTGCCCGGCGTCTGACAGCTGGCTTGTCGGAACTCTTAGCCTGCCAGCTTTTACCATACAAGCTGGTGGAGTTTGAGACCTTCAAAAAATTTGTAGCTATTGGGACACAGCAGTGGAAAGTACCCTGACAATTTTATTTTTCACAAAAGGCAATCCCCAACCTGTACTCTATTGTGGAAAAGGAAGTCATGGAATGTCTGGCACACAGTGTTGGGGCAAGGGTCCATCTGACCACTGATAACTGATCTGCAAAGCAGGGTCAGGGCAGGTATATCACGTACACTGCGCATTGGGTAAACCTGCTGACGGCTGCCAAGCATGGAATGCGTGGCTCTGCAGAGGAGTTGGTGACACCGCCACGACTTGCAGGCAGGCCTGCTGCCACCTCCTCTACTCCTCCTACTTCATCCTCTTCGCTAACCTCCTCTTCTGCTGCTGAGGCTTTCTCCACATCAAGTGCACCCCCAGCTCCCCATGGGCTATTCCACATCCCGGATACGACAGTGTCACGCCGTCTTGGGGTTGACTTGCCTGAAAGCAGAGAGTCACACCGGACCAGCACTCCTGTCCGCCCTGAACGCACAGGTGGATCAGTGGCTGACCCCGCACCAACTGGAGATTGGCAAAGTGGTGTGTGACAAAGGAAGCATTTTGTTGGCGGCATTGAATTTGGGCAAGTTGACACATGTGCCGTGCATGGCACATGTGTTGAATCTGATCGTACAATGCTTTGTCCATAAGTACCCAGGCTTACAGGACATCCTCAAGCAGGCCAGGAAGGTGTGTGGCCATTTCAGGCGTTCCTACACGGCCATGGCGCACTTTTCAGACATTCAGCGCCGAAACAACATGCCAGTGAGGCGCTTGATTTGCGACAGCCCGACAAGTTGGAATTCAACACGCCTAATGTTCGACCGCCTGCTCCAACAAGAAAAAGCCGTCAACGAGTATTTGCGGTTGACTAAAATCTATTTGATACACGTTCCCTGATAGTGGACATAACAGGGATTAAACTGATAAGAATAGTACTACTTAACACACCACTCATATAGGGTGGCACAGTACATTGCACAGTGCACACACAGTTCCCCAAATTGGAAGTAAGAGGACCGACCAAGCATCTTTTTCCATCTTCCGGTTCCTAAAATACACCGGCCCCTGATAGGGGACGTAACAGGGATTAAACTGATAGGAACAGTACTATTTAAAACATCCACTCATATCTGGTGGCGCAGTACATTGCACGGCACACGCGCAGTGCCCCAAATTGGAAGTAAGAGGACCAACCAACCATCTTTTTCCATCTCCCGGTTCCTAAAATCTATTCCATACACCGGCCCCTGATAGGGGACAAAACTGAGATTAAACTGGTAAGAACAGATTTTTTTTTTTATAAAAAAAAAAAAAAGAGGACAGCCTCTGCGGAGCTGGGTATTTTTTGGCCGTGTTACTGAACGCTCATGCACAATGGCTGTAGGCTCATGCTTCCTTTTTGCGGAGGTGACAAACCTGGTCAGTCAAACCGAAGGCAACATCATCAACCTCATCCCATATGCGTTTGTTTCTGGAGCGTGCCCTGCGAAGAGTGCTGGATCAGGCCGTAGATGAGCATGAAGAGGAAGAGTTGTGGTCACCATCACCACCAGAAGCAGCCTTGTCGTCGTCGATTGCTAGACCTGCGGCAACGCAGAGAGAGGAGTCTGAAGAAGAGGAGCCAGAGGAGGAAGGTGGTGGCTTTGAGGAGGTGGAAGACCAACCACAGCAGGCGTCCCAGGGGGTTTGTTGTCACCTTTCGGGGACCCTTGGTGTTGTACGTGGCTGGGTGGAGGAAGAAACCTTCAATGACGTCAGTGAGGACAAGGAACGGGGACATGGCTAGCTTGGTATCCAACCTTGTGCAAATGGGGAGTTTGCAGTTGTGCAAATGGACTGTTTGTGGTTGTTTGCGGTGAGTGAAACGGGGAGTTTGGTCTGTCATAGTTTGGTCTGTCACTGTGAATCAGGCGTAACCCTTACACTACCTCATCGATACAACATCATACCTGATGTTTTAAAGCACGTTATTCCAAACAATTTAGGAACGTTAGGTGATTTATGCCCTTTATGGATTAAAACCTGACTCTGCGTCAACTACTTAATTTTCCATGGGAGTTTTGCCATTGATCCACCTCAGGCATGCCACAGTCCAGGTGTTAGTCCCCTTAAAAAACTTTTAATTCACTATTGTGGCCAGAAAAAGTCCCTGTGGGTTTTAAAATTTGCCTGCCTATTGAAGTCTATGGCAGTTCGCCTTTTCGCAAACATTTGTGGAAATTCGCGTTCACCGTTCGCGAATGGAAAATTTTATGTTCGCGACATCTCTACTCTATAGTAGCTATCTGCAAATCTTTCTCTATTAGGCCCCTTTCACATGGGCGAGAATTCTGTGCGGATGCAATGGGTGAGGTGAACGCATTGCACCCGCACTGAATCCGGACCAATTCACTTCAATGGGCTGTGTACATGAGCGGTGATTTCCACGCATCACTTGTGCGTTACGTGAAAATCGCAGCAAGCTCTATATTGTGCGTTTTTCACGCAACGCAGGCCTCAAAGAAGTGAATGGGGCTGCGTGAAAATCGCAAGCATCCGCAAGCAAGTGCATATGCGGTGCGATTTTCACGCATGTTTGCTAGGAGACGATCGGGATGGGGACACGATCTTTATTATTTTCCCTTATAACATGGTTATAAGGTAAAATTATAATATTCTTAATACAGAATGCTTAGTAAAATGTCTATTGAGGGGTTAAAAATAATAAACAAATTTACTCACCCCATCCACTTGATTGCGTATGGATCTCCTCTTTTTTCTAATTACTTCAGGACCTGGCTAAAGGACCTCTTCACTTATGAATGATACGCATAGTGCGCTGCCAGCTTGTACAGTATACAGTGCAGATTCTATACAGTGGGACAGACGGGTCTTTCTTTAATAAAATAAAGTGGGTGGGCCCCCAATGTGACTGCTTATGGAGGGGGCCCGGTCTGGCTTGGATCATAGAAGACAAGACACTGCTCCCAGGCTTCTTCTCAGCTTGGGCCCTGAAGTAGCTGCTTCCCCCTGCTTCTCCCTTAGTTATGCCACTGGTATTAAGTAATGTACCTATATGGCATTATTTCAAATTTATTTCTGTTTAATAAAGTCTTCTCCCAGGGTTGATCTGAAACATAGCACTTTACTTTCTTGAAAGAGTGAAAAGATTTAACTTTGTCCAATTCCTAACTCATTTGAAATTTATTGAGTTCTACATTACCTTAGTCCCAGTAGCATTATATACATACCAAAGGGATAAAATGTACGCAAACAAAAGTATTTGATTTTCACTCATCAAATATTTCCTCAGACGATCAATTGCAGAGTTCTGTTTACCAACCCATGCTATAATTTCCATGCAAATACATCAACTTGTTTGTATCCTACATTGAAATTGAAGAAAGAAAAGAGTCCTTTCATTTGTAATATATATAAATATATATATGTATATATATATATATATATATATATAAATCCATGGAAAGGGTCAGGCAGCACTCCCTCAAGTGCAGATTTAGCTGTGTGGGTGCCCGCGGTGGTCCCTCGATATGGGACAAATTCAGTAGAGAAAGAAAGTCCGCAGCACTCCTTCAGGTAAAAAAAGTGTAATTTATTCACACATGTCAGACAACGTTTCGGTCCTCTCACAGGACCTTTTTCAAGTCAAGTGAACATAAAAGTGCATAGTGCAAAAATAAATACAACTCTACAGCATGACACAATCCATTATCAGCCAATAGAGTACTAGTGCACTCCCATTCATGGGTGGGCTACAATTCATATAATCAACTCCATCTGTTACCATACACACCAACATCAATCGGGGCATGTCAGTGATACATTCAATGATAATCCACCATCATGTGTGTACATAAGTGTATGTAATAAAGTGAACCGTGCAGTTTAAAAAGACCTTGACTATGTTACCTTGCCGCAAGCTTGATGGAGGACCGAAATAACTTGTGGAGAAGGCGTCTCTGCTTGTATCGGAGCACGCCACTCATCCGCGTCCACTGCTCCTTACTGCGCATGTATTCAACCCCCTTCTGTTGACACAGCCTCTCATAGTCATGCGTCGCCTCTAGGGTGGAAACGAACGTGATGACGCACGGCTGATCACGTCCAAGCGCCGCGCACATGCAAATTTGCGTCAGCACATAGACAAATCGTCCGCGCCCCCTCACGAATCCATATCCACCATCTTACTTCAGGCACTGTTTTTGGGCAATAGTATTATGCCTCCATATAACCCCATATTTATCTCGTCTCCATCAAATGCCCGGCACAGGCAAAAGTCAGCATACAAATATATATTTAGCTCAAACAGATCATTGTAGCTTCCATTTAATTCACCACATACAGAGAGCAGACAACATCAGAGCATAGGTCATGTAAAATGGGTATCTAGCTAACCATTCCTCCTGTCACCCTAAATTCTACATTTAACCCTTTGGGTTTTAGGGTATCCAGCCGAAAGATCCACCTTAACTCAGTTTTTTTTAATTTGCTTAATCGATCACCTCCTCTATCCAATGGTTTAACGTGGTCTATAATCATGAATTTCAAATCGCTTTCTTTATGATTTTTTTCAGCAAAATGCTTTGATACGGGCAGATCTCTTCTTTTATTCCTAATGGATTGTCTATGGTTATTCAACCTAGTCTTCAGATCGCAAGTGGTTTCACCAACATATAATTTTTTGCAAAGGCACCATAGTACATATATCACCCATGACGAATCACAGGTGAGATAATGTCTTATGTCAAAGGTCTCGCCCGTGTCTGGATGTGCGAACGTCGATCCCTTGACCATCTGTTTACAGTTCACACATCCCAGACAAGGGAAAGAGCCCGTGCGCCTTGTTTTAAGAAACGTCTGTCTCAATTGTCCTTTGTCTGGTACTTTGGAGTGTACTACCTTATCCCTGATGTTGCCTGCTCTTCTGTATGCCATCATCGGCGGATTTTTAAAGGCAGCAACATTGGGGTGTCCACTACTCAATAAACCCCAATGTCGCCTCACTATCTTTTCAATTTCGGGACTCAACTCATTGTATGATGATACAAACGGCAATCTATCATTAGTCTGTCTTGTTTTCGGGGTCAACAACTCATCTCTGGGGATTTTTTTTGCCCTTTCCGCATGTCTTTTTACTAACTTTCTAGGGTATCCCCTCTCTATAAAAGATTGTTCCATATTTTTCATTGCTGAGCTCATATTTTCATCTTTGTCAACAATTCTCCGCACTCGGAGCATTTGACTAAACGGCAGAGAATCTACCATCCTTCTTGGATGCCCACTAGTAAAATGCAACAATGTGTTCTTATCTGTGGCCTTAATATTTAAATCCATATGTACCTGTTCATCCTCGATATATACTTGTGTATCCAAGTATTGCACCCGGTCAGTCGATGCCGTTAACGTAAACTGGATCTCCCGGTCAAGGGAGTTCAAGTATACGTGAAAGTCCATCAGCTGCTCCATGGTGCCACCCCAAATGAGGAAGATGTCATCTATGTATCTCCACCACGTCAAAACTTGATTGAAGTGGGGAGATACATAGACGAGACGTTCCTCAAATGACCGCACAAAAATATTTGCATAAGTGGGCGCGGCATTAGAGCCCATCGCCGCGCCCATCTTTTGCAAAAAAAATTGTCCCTGGAACACAAAATAATTGTTCCTCAAGGACAATTCCAGCAATGTCAATATAAATTGTCGTACTGGAGCAGGGTGTTCTGAATGTACTAACATCTCCGCTACAGCCGACAAGCCTTTACCATGGTCGATCGAGGTGTATAACAACACTATGTCAAAGGAAGCTACAATCGCCCCCTTTGGTACCTGCATCCCTTTGATTTTGGTGATGAAGTCTCCGGTACCCCTAACATAGGATCTAGCACCATAGCATATTCTCTCAGTATCTTATCCAAAAATACATTGATGTTAGATAGTATCGAGCCCCTACCCGAGATTATCGGCCGACTTGGAGGGTCAATCAGCCTTTTATGTATCTTTGGTAATACATATATCGTGGGTGTAACCGGGGACTTCACCACCAAAAACTCTTTAAGTTGTCTATCAATGATACCACTCTGCATCGCAACAGTCAAGTGTGCATCTATTTTCCTTGCAATGTCGAATCTGGGATCCCTGGCCAATGGCTCGTAGACGCCAGGTTCGCTCAATTGCCTTCGTATCTCATTAACATATCGAGTAGTGTCCATCACCACGATCCCACCACCCTTGTCCGCAGGCTTGATGGTGAGATCGGGGTTACTGGACAATCCCTCCAATGCAGACATTTCCTGTGTCGAAATGTTTGGTCTCATGTACATACTGGGATGAGCTCTTTTTCTCAACATAGCTACATCTCTCTTGACCGCTTCAGAAAAACATTCCAAGGCATGTGAATTGACAAGTGGAACAAAATCACTTTTTAAATGCAAATCAAACTGTTTCAAAGTAAGTCGACCATCAACATTGCCCACTTCATTAACATTCATGGTATCAGTGGAACCGGAGTCGAACCACACCCTCAGTTTGAGATTCCTGAGGAGGCGGTTCAAGTCCAGTTCCAACTGAAACCAATCCGACCTAGCCTGTGGGCAAAAGGACAATCCCTTATTCAGGGCCTTCAATTCATGCTCAGTCAATGTGTAGGATGAGATGTTCACCACCACATTTGATTCTATTTTTTCTTGTTTATGTTCATCTGTTTGGAGTTGTTGGTCCTCGTTAATCTCTGCGCTCTGGTTTTTCCAGGCTCTTCTATGTCTGAGCCCTCCCCGTCTCGTGGGGCGTCTCCCATAGCAACTCGTGGGCCTAAAAAAGTTCCAGGTTGACTAGAATTGAAGTCATCATTGGCATCTTTGTTTCTCACCCATTTATTGGTTTCTTTGTTACGTTTAGGTGTTTTTTTAGGTAAAGTACCCCGGTCCGTACGCCAGGGTTGCTCCCAGACATAAACATGCCCAGACGTATAGTCATTCTGATCTCTATGCCACTTTGATCTTTTGACCTCCTCCAGGTCCTTCCGCATTTTCTCCAAAAAGGATTGTTGTTTCTCTAGAAATATATCAGCCTCATTAGTGGACACAGTTGCCTTCAGCTGTTGTTCAGTGTCCTGCAATTTACTTTTAAGCACGACCATTTCCTTCTGAGAAAACTCAATATTGAGCAACATAATGTCCATTGCATATTTATTAGAAATGGCTTCAAAGCGTGCTCTAAAATCACCATCTTGTGAGAACATATTCGGCTTTAGGCGGGATTGCATGCCCCTTGGTATGCGTTTGCTTTTATAGTACTGAGCCAACGTCAGTGTATGTAGCTCAGTAGATAGCAATTTTTTCGACGTGCCTTCATACTCCCTCTTGATATTGATAGCAGAGGGTACATTGAGGAAGGCAGCATCCCCCTCTACATTTCCCATAATCCTCTGTATGTCCACATCACTATAAGCAAAGACATGTATGTCACTGTCCCCATGTTGGGACATACTACCTTGGATGTTGGTAGGGTCGGGTGCAGAGCCTTCAATCGACAATAAATCCATGGAAAGGGTCAGGCAGCACTCCCTCAATATATATATCTGCACTTGAGGGAGTGCTGCCTGACCCTTTTTTAGGCCCACGAGTTGCTATGGGAGACGCCCCACGAGACGGGGAGGGCTCAGACATAGAAGAGCCTGGAAAAACCAGAGCGCAGAGATTAACGAGGACCAACAACTCCAAACAGATGAACATAAACAAGAAAAAATAGAATCGAATGTGGTGGTGAACATCTCATCCTACACATTGACTGAGCATGAATTGAAGGCCCTGAATAAGGGATTGTCCTTTTGCCCACAGGCTAGGTCGGATTGGTTTCAGTTGGAACTGGACTTGAACCGCCTCCTCAGGAATCTCAAACTGAGGGTGTGGTTCGACTCCGGTTCCACTGATACCATGAATGTTAATGAAGTGGGCAATGTTGATGGTCGACTTACTTTGAAACAGTTTGATTTGCATTTAAAAAGTGATTTTGTTCCACTTGTCAATTCACATGCCTTGGAATGTTTTTCTGAAGCGGTCAAGAGAGATGTAGCTATGTTGAGAAAAAGAGCTCATCCCAGTATGTACATGAGGCCAAACATTTCGACACAGGAAATGTCTGCATTGGAGGGATTGTCCAGTAACCCCGATCTCACCATCAAGCCTGCGGACAAGGGTGGTGGGATCGTGGTGATGGACACTACTCGATATGTTAATGAGATACGAAGGCAATTGAGCGAACCTGGCGTCTACGAGCCATTGGCCAGGGATCCCAGATTCGACATTGCAAGGAAAATAGATGCACACTTGACTGTTGCGATGCAGAGTGGTATCATTGATAGACAACTTAAAGAGTTTTTGGTGGTGAAGTCCCCGGTTACACCCACGATATATGTATTACCAAAGATACATAAAAGGCTGATTGACCCTCCAAGTCGGCCGATAATCTCGGGTAGGGGCTCGATACTATCTAACATCAATGTATTTTTGGATAAGATACTGAGAGAATATGCTATGGGTGCTAGATCCTATGTTAGGGGTACCGGAGACTTCATCACCAAAATCAAAGGGATGCAGGTACCAAAGGGGGCGATTGTAGCTTCCTTTGACATAGTGTTGTTATACACCTCGATCGACCATGGTAAAGGCTTGTCGGCTGTAGCGGAGATGTTAGTACATTCAGAACACCCTGCTCCAGTACGACAATTTATATTGACATTGCTGGAATTGTCCTTGAGGAACAATTATTTTGTGTTCCAGGGACAATTTTTTTTGCAAAAGATGGGCGCGGCGATGGGCTCTAATGCCGCGCCCACTTATGCAAATATTTTTGTGCGGTCATTTGAGGAACGTCTCGTCTATGTATCTCCCCACTTCAATCAAGTTTTGACGTGGTGGAGATACATAGATGACATCTTCCTCATTTGGGGTGGCACCATGGAGCAGCTGATGGACTTTCACGTATACTTGAACTCCCTTGACCGGGAGATCCAGTTTACGTTAACGGCATCGACTGACCGGGTGCAATACTTGGATACACAAGTATATATCGAGGATGAACAGGTACATATGGATTTAAATATTAAGGCCACAGATAAGAACACATTGTTGCATTTTACTAGTGGGCATCCAAGAAGGATGGTAGATTCTCTGCCGTTTAGTCAAATGCTCCGAGTGCGGAGAATTGTTGACAAAGATGAAAATATGAGCTCAGCAATGAAAAATATGGAACAATCTTTTATAGAGAGGGGATACCCTAGAAAGTTAGTAAAAAGACATGCGGAAAGGGCAAAAAAAATCCCCAGAGATGAGTTGTTGACCCCGAAAACAAGACAGACTAATGATAGATTGCTGTTTGTATCATCATACAATGAGTTGAGTCCCGAAATTGAAAAGATAGTGAGGCGACATTGGGGTTTATTGAGTAGTGGACACCCCAATGTTGCTGCCTTTAAAAATCCGCCGATGATGGCATACAGAAGAGCAGGCAACATCAGGGATAAGGTAGTACACTCCAAAGTACCAGACAAAGGACAATTGAGACAGACGTTTCTTAAAACAAGGCGCACGGGCTCTTTCCCGTGTCTGGGATGTGTGAACTGTAAACAGATGGTCAAGGGATCGACGTTCGCACATCCAGACACGGGCGAGACCTTTGACATAAGACATTATCTCACCTGTGATTCGTCATGGGTGATATATGTACTATGGTGCCTTTGCAAAAAATTATATGTTGGTGAAACCACTTGCGATCTGAAGACTAGGTTGAATAACCATAGACAATCCATTAGGAATAAAAGAAGAGATCTGCCCGTATCAAAGCATTTTGCTGAAAAAAATCATAAAGAAAGCGATTTGAAATTCATGATTATAGACCACGTTAAACCATTGGATAGAGGAGGTGATCGATTAAGCAAATTAAAAAAAACTGAGTTAAGGTGGATCTTTCGGCTGGATACCCTAAAACCCAAAGGGTTAAATGTAGAATTTAGGGTGACAGGAGGAATGGTTAGCTAGATACCCATTTTACATGACCTATGCTCTGATGTTGTCTGCTCTCTGTATGTGGTGAATTAAATGGAAGCTACAATGATCTGTTTGAGCTAAATATATATTTGTATGCTGACTTTTGCCTGTGCCGGGCATTTGATGGAGACGAGATAAATATGGGGTTATATGGAGGCATAATACTATTGCCCAAAAACAGTGCCTGAAGTAAGATGGTGGATATGGATTCGTGAGGGGGCGCGGACGATTTGTCTATGTGCTGACGCAAATTTGCATGTGCGCGGCGCTTGGACGTGATCAGCCGTGCGTCATCACGTTCGTTTCCACCCTAGAGGCGACGCATGACTATGAGAGGCTGTGTCAACAGAAGGGGGTTGAATACATGCGCAGTAAGGAGCAGTGGACGCGGATGAGTGGCGTGCTCCGATACAAGCAGAGACGCCTTCTCCACAAGTTATTTCGGTCCTCCATCAAGCTTGCGGCAAGGTAACATAGTCAAGGTCTTTTTAAACTGCACGGTTCACTTTATTACATACACTTATGTACACACATGATGGTGGATTATCATTGAATGTATCACTGACATGCCCCGATTGATGTTGGTGTGTATGGTAACAGATGGAGTTGATTATATGAATTGTAGCCCACCCATGAATGGGAGTGCACTAGTACTCTATTGGCTGATAATGGATTGTGTCATGCTGTAGAGTTGTATTTATTTTTGCACTATGCACTTTTATGTTCACTTGACTTGAAAAAGGTCCTGTGAGAGGACCGAAACGTTGTCTGACATGTGTGAATAAATTACACTTTTTTTACCTGAAGGAGTGCTGCGGACTTTCTTTTTCTCTCTCTCTCTCTCTCTCTCTCTCTCTCTCTATATATATATATATATATATCAGAAAATAGAAAGTATGGTCGGCACTACTGTGAGTATATGGATTAGTTAGGTACTGCACTAATCAAATGTGAATGACGTCGGTGCTCAGCATAAAACTGGTGCAATGGAAAAGATAAAGAAGATTCGGTAATCACCGAAAACTCTCTTTGCAGCTTTAGGCCTCATGCACACGACCGTTGTTTTATTCCGTGTCCGTTGCGCCCTTTTTCAATGGGACCGTTGAAAACTCGGCTAATGCACCGTTTGCCATACGCGTAATATAACCTGTCCTATTATTTTTGCGGAAAACGATTTGCAGACCCATTCAAGTCAATGGGACCGCTAATAAACACGGAGACACACAAGATTGTCGCCCGCGTCCGTTTTTTTCCTATAATTTGCATGGCAAACCTGTCTTAGACTTTTTTTTACATTCCTTTAGGTCTGGTGGTCCTCCAAAAATAAAGGAAGACACCCGGAAACAAAAACGGAAACGGATCACAGAACAACGGAACCCCATTTTGCGGAACGGAACACAACAACGGTCATGTGCATGAGGCCTTATTCACATTTAAAAATCACCAGCATGTGGGCACAGCACAGTTCAGAGGCATGCCAGTGATTTTAAAATGTGAATAAAGCTGCAAAGAGAGTTTTTGGTGAGTGCCACATTTTCTTTATCTTTTCCATAATATATATATATATATATATATATATATATATATATGTATATATATACAGTTGCAAGAAAAAGTATTTAAACCCTTTGGAATTATATGGATTTCTGCACAAATTGATCATAGAATGTGATCTGATCTTCATCTAAGTCACAACAATAGACAATCACAGTCTGCTTAAACTAATAACACACAAAGAATTAAATGTTACCATGTTTTTATTGAACACACCATGTAAAAATTCACAGTGCAGGTGGAAAAAGTATGTGAACCCCTAGACTAATGACATCTCCAAGAGCTAATTGTTGTGAGGTGTCAGCCAACTGGAGTCCAATTAATGAGATGAGATTGGAGGTGTTGGTTACAGCTGCCCTGCCCTATAAAAAGCACACACCAGTTCTGGGTTTGCTTTTCACAAGAAGCATTGCCTGATGTGAATGATGCCTCGCACAAAAGAGCTCTCAGAAGACCTACGATTAAGAATTGCTGACTTGCATAAAGCTGGAAAGGGTTATAAAAGTATCTCCAAAAACCTTGCTGTTCATCAGTCCACGTTAAGACAAATTGTCTATAAATGGAGAAAGTTCAGCACTGCTGCTACTCTCCCTAGGAGTGGCCATCCTGTAAAGATGACTGCAACAGTACAGTGCAGACTGCTCAATGAGGTGAAGAAGAATCCTAGAGTGTCAGCGAAAGACTTACAAAAGTCTCTGGCATATGCTAACATCCCTGTTAGCGAATCTACGATACATAAAACACTAAACAAGAATGGATTTCATGGGAGGATACCACATAGGAAGCCACTGCTGTCCAAAAAAAAAACATTACTGCATGTTTACAGTTTGCACAAGAGCACCTGGATGTTCCACAGCAGTACTGGCAAAATATTCTGCGGACAGATGAAACCAAAGTTGAGTTGTTTGGAAGAAACACACAACACTATGTGTGGAGAAAAATATCCAACATCAATAACCAACATCAAAACCTCATCCCAACTGTGAAGTATGGTGGTGGGGACATCATGGTTTGGGGCTGCTTTGCTGCGTTAGGGTCTGGACAGATTGCTATAATCGAAGGAAAAATGAATTCCCAAGTTTATCAAGACATTTTGCAGGAGAACTTAAGGCCATCTATCCACCAGCTGAAGCTCAACAGAAGATGGGTGTTGCAACAGGACAGCGACTCAAAGCATAGAAGTAAATCAACAATAGAATGGCTTAAACAGAAGAAAATACGCCTTCTGGAGTGGCCCAGTGAGATTTCTGACCTCAACCCGATAGAGATGCTGTGGCATGACCTAAAAAAAAAGCAATTCACACCAGACATCTCAAGAATATTGCTGAACTGAAACAGTTCTGTAAAGAGGAATGGTCAAGAATTACTCCTGACCGTTGTGCACGTGTCACGGCTGAGGATGGGGAAAACCCTCAGCTGTGCAATGCCAGAAGATGGAGTCGCTGCAAGACCAGGACAGAGATCAGGGAGCAGATCACCTCCTATCATCTCCCTAACTCTGACCCTAACTCCTAGCTGTATGAGCCGACCCTGATGGTAGGAGGGCTCATACTTCCGGAACCTTGAAGTCCCTACTAGCCCTCAGTGTTGCCCTCAACTAGGAGCAGGGTAAGATGACCTGTTCCTCCTAGACACGGAAGAACAGGAGTCTCACAGGCCAGGCTACAATAAAGGGGAAACATATACAACTTATGGCAATGGCAGGTAAATGCAAAGTATAGCACCTACCTGCCACAGACACAAAGCCTGGAACCCATGCAGACGCGCTGCTGTCCAAAGAACACACACGGACACAGCACACACCACACAACACACGGGAAACCAGGAAACCATAAGGTACAATAAACAAGCAACCACATACACATCTCCATAACATCATGACATAAATCTTATGACCATAAGGGTGGCCCCCACTGGCAGATGGTAAATAACAGGAGGCTGTCTCCAGCAAGCATGGCTGAAGAACCCCCTCTGACTACTGCTTAAAGCAGAGACTATATAGGCCCAAGTAGCCACACCCACACAGACACACCCAGTGTTCAGACACACAAGGAAGGAAGTTAACCCTTCCAACACCAGGGAGTGTAGTGAAACTACATAAAGGGGAATATACACAAACTGTTACTGCAGCTGTTACCGTTGACAACGACATGCATGGCAAACGTGTCCTGGGAGCCGGCCAAAAGGCCGAGACACTGCCACCACATGTACAAACACCAAACGTTGCCACGGGCAGCCACAGGCGAAGGGAAAATGTCAGAGTGCACACAAAACATAAAACACAGTGCACACCAGACATTCAGAGTGCATACAAACACCCACATAAACCAAAGGCAACCGCACGCATACCTGTTGTCCGCGGCAACCGCACTTGAGGCAAACAGCAAAGTGCCCCCAGCTGCGGTTGACACAACACCAGACCGCGGGCAACTGAATGCAGCTCCCAAGAAGTCACGGCCATAAACATGGTCGTGACAGCTTGTCTGATCTGCAACTACAGGAAACGTTTGGTTGAAGATATTGCTGTCAAAGGAGGTTCAACCAGTTATTAAATCCAAGGGTTCACATACTTTTTCCACCTGCACTGTGAATGTTTACATGGTGTGTGCAATAAAAACATGGTAACATTTAATTCTTTGTGTGTTATTAGTTTAAGCGGACTGTGATTGTCTATTGTTGTGACTTAGGCCGCATGCACACGGCCATGTTCCGCGGCCGAGAGCGGACTGTGGAAACCCGGCCGGGATTCCTCCTGACAGCATGAGTAGTATTACTGTATTACATACTAGTGTATTACAGTACAGCAGCGGCTGCATGAAGCGCACGGCGTCATAGCAACCAATGACGCAGTGCGCTCATGCTGTCAGGAGGAATCCCGGCCGGGTTTCCACGGTCCGCTCTCGGCCGCGGAACACGGCCATGTGCATGAGGCCTTAGATGAAGATCAGATGACATTTTATGACCAATTTGTGCAGAAATCCATATCATTCCAAAGGGTTCACATACTTTTTCTTGCAACTGTATATACACACATATATATATATATATATATATATATATATATTTATACTGTATATATTACTCACAGAATTTCAGTATGAACCTAAAATGAAATTTATTGGTTCAATTAGAATTGGTATTTAAACAGTCCTCCTCATCATGCTGTTCACATTTTGACATCTTGAGACCAAGACGACACCTAACAATTGATCAACAGTACCTCATCATTGCAAGCCATCAAGCATGATGTTTTCATCAGCAGGTTACAACAGAGATACAGAGAGACTGGAGGAGTCACAGAAAGTCATAGAAGTGGATGTCATTTGGCCACATAGAAACATAGAAACATAGAATGTGTCGACAGATAAGAACCATTTGGCCCATCTAGTCTGCTCAATATACTGAATACTATGAATAGCCCTTGTCCCTTGTCCCACAGTGATGACCACTTCATTGTGAATAATGCCCTGCAGAACTGAATGATAAATGCCTAAAACAGGCACATTAAATGGAGCTAAGAGCCATCCAAGTGTCACATGAGACCATTCAACACCATTTACATCAGAGTGGTCTGCGTGCTGGATGACCTGCAAGTGTACCTGACCACAGGCATCATCGTCTTGTATGGGCCAGGGAGCATCTACGCTGGAAAAAGGACCAGTGGGCCTCAGTGCTGTTCACTGATGAAAGTTGATTCACGCTAAGCAGAAATGATGGCCGCCAACGATGTTGAAGACAACAAGTAGAGCGATATGTATTGTGCCTCTGCATGAACAACACAGGCCTAATCTAATCTTCATGCGGACAATGAGCCAGCAAATTGAGGTTGCATCATTAGGGAGTGGCTGCTGGAGACTGGGGTACCTCAAATGGTGTGGCCTGCACTTTCTCCAGACCTGAATCCCTTTGACAACCTATGGGATCAGCTGAGTCACCGTGTAAAGGCTCGTAACTGTACTCCAGGACCTCAATGACCTGAGGGCCACCCTTCAAGAACAGTGGGATGCCATGCCTCAGCAGACAATAAGTCAACTTGTGAACAGCATGAGATGTCGTTGTCAAGCTGTAATTGATGCTCAAAAAAAAGATATTTTTTAAAATATTTGTGCACTATTCTTTACTAATCAATATCAGAATAGTGGGGTTCCCATGGAACCCACACCGATAAGCTGTTGGTAAAAACATGGAACCACTGTTCTGTGTGCAGAGACCGTGCCTGTTTGCTGCAGCTCAGCTTCCATTGAAGTAAACAACTGATAGGTACTGTATGGGTGCCAGGTGTCAGACTCCAATAAACAGATTTTAAAGGTCCATTCTAATTGAAAAGTATAATACTAATTTTTACCTAATAGGCCTAAAACATCTCGTCATGTAATCAAACTGAGGGTTAACATGCTACTTACAGCAACATAATAGTTGGGCACAATTAGTTAATCACTAAATTGTATCATTAACTTTTCGCACACATTTGCATAAATCGATAGTACAAGAAACTACAATAACCTTTATAATATGTCTTATGAGTGAAAAATCACCTGGTATCAGCTGTTTACCCCCCCTGCCCCCCCCCCCCCCCTTGATTTCTCTTTTTGCTAATTGTTTTTCACTTTGAAAAATGTCTTAAACCAGTCTAGGACGGATCATCTCCACAAAAGTATAATTTTTCACATATCAATAAAAGTCTGGGTAGGGGATGGGGAAGGAGTGAGCAGGAACTGTGTGAGACTGGACTCCAGGAGAGACTACTGCAGTTAAATAGGAAGTTGATATTTATTCACATTCATACAGGTCAGTAACTGTCTGTAATATCCATGATCCTGAGGCTGATTCTGAGTGAGTAAGAGTAGGCTAGGAAGCAGATTCTCCTCTACTTTCTATGTGTAGTAGATGGCAGCTAGTCTCCAAACACCATCTCTCTGGGAATTGCAAACTAGACATTCAGCATGCACAGGGGAAACTGCAAAAAAAATGGAGGATAAAAGTTAGTCATCAGCTATAGTGTTATTCCTGATGTGCATACACAGTATTATTGATTAATGGAAAGCTTGTTAAAAGGTTAGGTATTAGTGATGAGTGAGCATGCACGGCCGAATACCTGTTAAGCAGCCAATAAACATGCAGGTAAGTACTGCCATCACTGTAATGCCAGTAGCCATGCTGGCTACTGGCATTACAGTGATTGGCTGGCCAGAACGCATCATTGGGTGCTATATAGCAGCCGATGATGCGGGTTTGACTCATTGCGAGTCAGGGAGGGCTGCGCCTAGGAAGGGACAGATAGTGTAGGGAGATTGTGATCGCAATATATTTCAGTGAATAACGTTTCAAAGACCCAAAAGTCCTTTTAAGGACTATTGTGTGTGGTGGCAGCAATTTAATTGTGCAAAGTAGTACTCAATTTTCTTTTTTATACTTTGCGAAATAACGATTCTTTTGCTATATAGAAGGTGTCTGCAGTGACTTGTGACATCTGTGTATCAGTACCTGCTGTGGGTCAGGGGAAGATATAGGAAGAATATCAGTGAAAACAATTTTTTTTTTCCTGTAATCTATCCCCATTTTTGCTGTCAATGGTGTAATCCGTGAATTGCGTGATCTGTGCTTCAACACCTTGTGTGGTTGTCAGGCACAGATATAGGGAAAAAATTATAATATAGAAAACACTATTATTTTTCCCATAATCTATCCACATATTTGCTGTCAACGGTGTAGTCCGTGAATTGTGTGATCTGCGCGTCAATACCTTGTGTGGTTGTCCGGCCCAGATATAGGGAAAAATTTATAATACAGAAAACACCATTTTTTTTCCCATAATCTATCCATATTTTTGCTGTCAACCGTGTAATCCATGAATTGCGTGATCTGTGTTTCAAAACCTTGTGTGATTGTCAGACCCAGATATAGTGAAAAATAGAAATATAAACTACATCAGAAAACAGTGTCTGTACTGCAGATTACAATAATCTGGGCCTAAAATAGTGTCCATATTCTGTGGTGTTCTGTGACATATACTGTCCTGAATCCGAAAATGGTGTCTTTAGCGTACAGTAAAAAAATCTGCGCCACATCTAGTGACAAAACCATTCATATGAAGAAGGTGAGCACTAAGGGACGGGGAAGTGGGCGTGATGCTGATGGTGCACGCAGAGACCGTGGCCCTGGGAGCAATGAAACTGTGCCTGCTGCCAGTGCACCAGAAGAAAAGAAAAAATCCACCGTACCCAGCTTCATGTTCAACTTAGCTAAGTGGCGCAGGACAACACTGTCCAAGTTGGACCAGTGTGAACAGTTGGTCGGTTGGATTACTGAAGATAATGCTTCCAGCCAGTTAAGCACCCCCCATCTTCCACTAAGTCCAGTCTCTGTAGCCAAGAGTGATACCACACTTGGATATTCCGAGGAGCTCTTTCCAGCGCCACTATTACATTTGTCCCTAATGCCCGGCAAGCTTGAAGAGGGACCTAAGATATTGTGCCCTGATTCCCAACCTTTTGAATTTTCACAAGAAGATGACAGTGGTGAATGGTAATCATTCGTTCACAAGGTGGATGATGATAAGACACAGTTGTCAATCACTGAGGTTGTGGTTAGGTCAAGTCAGGAAGATGAGCAGCGTAAGGAAGTGGAAGATGAGGTGGTTGACGATGAGGTCACTGACCCAACATGGGAAGGTGAAAAGCCGAGCGAGAACAGCAGTACAGATAGTGAGGGATCCACAGCACCGCAACAGGCTGGAAGAGGCAGTAGGGTTGCAAAAGGGAGAAGTCAGCCCACACCAAACAGGCCCGCAACTGTTACACCGAGTACCCCTATGTGTAAATCTACCTTGTGAAGGGGTAGGTATTCCGCAGTAGGGCGCTTTTTTGACAAAGTCCATATGACAAAAGAGTGGCAGTTTGCAACCTGTGCCGTACCAAAATGATACGGGGCGAGAACACTAGCAACCACACCACCACCAGCATGATCTGCCACATGGCATCCAAGCGCCCTAATTAGTGGGCCGAACACCTGGGTCCACAATCTGGGTCTGCGGGTCACACCACTGCCCCCTCTTCCCCTGTGTTACACACTGCTGGCCAATGCCCTGTTGAAGGCGCAGGCCCGCATGCCCCTTGCCCTGTACCTGGACCTTCGCATGAACCATCATCAACAACATCCACTTCCCTGTCCCAGTGCAGCTTCCAAACATCCATAACACACAACTTTTGAAATTACTGGCCCTTGAAATGTTGCCATTTAGGCTTGTGGACAGTGAGGCCTGTCGCAGCCTGATGTCGGTGGCCGTCCCTCGGTACGCAGTCCCCAGCCGCCACTATTTTTCACTGTGTGGCGTGCCTGCATGTGTCCCAGAACATAACCCATGCCCTGACCAACGCAGTTACTGGGAAGGTCCACTTAACCACGGATACATGGACAAGTGCTGGTGGCCAGGGACGCTACATTTCTCTGACTGCACACTGGGTTAATGTTGTGGAGGCCAGGAGTGAGTCGTACTCTGGGACGGCACAGGTGCTACCCACGGCCAGGATTGCGGGCCCTACGTCCATCAGGGTCTCCGCCAGCAGCTATGTTACTGGCTCCAACCCCCACTTCTCCTCCTCCGCCGCCTCCTCCTCCACTTCCACCTCCAGCAGCAGTCTGCCATCAGTCGCTAGCTGGAAGCAGTCTAGCACTGCTGTGGGTAAGCATCAACAGGCCGTGCTGAAGCTGATCTGCTTAGGGGACATACAGCACACTGCCGCAGAGCTGTGGCAGGGTATAAGAGACCAGACCGAGCTGTGGCTCTCGCCATTCAACCTACAACCAGGCATGGTTGTGTCTGATAATGGCCGTAACTTGGTGACAGCTTTGGAGCTTGGCAACCTGACACACATCCCATGCCTAGCCCATGTCTTAAACTTAGTGGTTCAGCGGTTTATCAAAACCTACCCCAATTTGCCAGAGCTACTAGTGAAGGCCCACCGCGTGTGTGCCCATTTCCGCAAGTCGTCCACAACTTCAGCCGGACTGTCAATGCTGCAGGAGCGCCATGAGCACGCGCTGGAACTCTACGTTCCACATGTTGGCCAGGCTTTGTGAGCAGCAGAGGGCAGTTGTGGAATACCAACTGCAACATAGTCGTCACCTTTCTAGTCAACTGCCACTATTCACAAGCAAGGAGTGGGCATTGATGTCAGACCTCTGTGAGGTTTTAAAAATCTTTGATGAATCCACAGAGATGGTTAGTGGCAATAACGCTATTATCAGCATAACCATCCCACTGCAGTGTCTACTCAAACGATCGCTGCTCACAGTTAAGGATGACTCTCTAAATGTGGCAGACGAGGAAATGGGGGAGGACATTACACAGGGTGATAGCCAGCCCACCCTCAGTTTGTCTTCTCAGCGCAAATTGGACCATGAAGAGGAGGAGGAGGAGCTGGAGACAGTTGCTACAGAGGGTAGTACCCATGGAACTTTAATTCCATT
The DNA here is from genome assembly GCF_014858855.1 of Bufo gargarizans. Lineage (NCBI taxonomy): Eukaryota > Metazoa > Chordata > Amphibia > Anura > Bufonidae > Bufo > Bufo gargarizans. The sequence continues at coordinate 215,429,928 of NC_058080.1, read as the reverse complement.
TGTTCAGCGTGGATGGGCAGAAGAGGAGGAGGAGGAGCATGAGGAGATGGAGAGTCATCCTGATGTCAACATCGACGTCTTGCCTGTTGGCACTCTGGCACACATGGCTGACGTGATGTTAGGCTGCCTTTCCAGCGACCCTCGCGTTATACGAATTAATGGGTGTTCACCTTTCTCGACCCCTTCTACAAAGAGAACTTCTCATCTCTCATTCCTGTGGGGGAGAGGACGAGTAAAATTTTTTAATAGGGTCAGCTCAACTGCAGGCCCTTAACTATAAATTTTTTAGGGGTCAGCTGAACAACATGCACTTGCATATAATGTTTTAGAGCGTCAGCTAAACAACATGCTCTCACATATAATGTTTTAGAGTGTCAGCTGATCTTAAGGCACTCACAAATAATGTTATAGAGCGTCAGCTGAACAACATGCACTTGAAAATAATGTTTAAGAGCATCAGCTCACCTAAAGGCACTTGCAAATAAAGTTTTAGAGCGTCAGCTGAACAACATGCACTTGAAAATAATGTTTTAGAGTGTCAGCTGTACAACATTCACTCGCATATAATGTTTTAGAGCATCATTTGAATAGCATGCACTCGCATATAATCGTTTCAGAGTGTCAGCTCACTAGCAGGCACGCGCATATAATGTTTTAGAGCGTCAGCTCACCAGCAGGCCCTCGCCCCTAATGTTTTACAGGGTCAACTCAACTGCAGGCCCTCACATATAATGTTTTACAGGGTAAGTTCACCTACAGGCCCTGGCATATAATGTTTTACAAGGTCAGCTAACCTGCAGGCCCTCACATATAATGTTTTATAGCGTCAGCTCAAATGCAGGCCCTCACATATAAAGTTTTACAGGGTCAGCTTAACTGCAGGCCCTCACATGTGATGTTTTAGAGCATCATCTCACCAGCTCAACTGCAGGCCCTCGCATATAATGCTTTACAGGGTTAGCTCACCTACAGGACCTTGCATATAATGTTTTACAGGGTCAGCTCACCTGCAGGCCCTCACCTACAATATTTTGCAGGGTCAGCTCACCTTCTGATGATGACAGCGAAGTCTTGCCTGTTGGTACTCTGGCACACATGGCTAACTTCATGTTTGGCTGCCTTTTCCATGACCCACACGTTATACGCATTTTAGGCAACACGGATTTGTTGAAAAATTGCTACAAAGTTAATAGGGCAGACATCCAAATGGATCGTCGCCGTCACGGGGACGTTCAATCACCTAGAAGTTATCTAGAGTCAACTAAGCGGCAGCAGGCCCTCACCTACAAGTCCAGTCTCAATAGCCAAGAGTCTGGTCAGCACAATCCTCACCATTATGGCACACTGGGTGAACGTTGTAGAGGCCAGGAGCAAGTTGGCTGTTGGCACTAGACTTCCCTCCAATAGATCCTCTTTAACGGAAAGTGTACTCATTCCAATAACAGGGCCGCTTAGGAGTGATTCATTGTTATTTATCGTCACTACCTCCCAGAGTTGGGAGTGGGTAATTGCCACGTACCTGCTGCCTTCCTTGGATTCTTCAGCTCTAATAACTTGACCCACCCTCTCTGGGTGGGTCACAATTAGGAAAAAAAAAGGGGCAAGGCAACAACAGCCAGTCAGATTTCAGCCATTGACCTTCCTTGTGGTATCCCTTTCTCAAGCTCCCTCTCCGCCATCGAACCCTGATTCCCTGTTGCCCGTGATCACCATGGTAGATGCAGAAAAGAACATCAAAAGTTGATAGGGCAGACATCCAAAAGGATTGTCGCCATCACGGGGACGTGCAATCGCCCAGAGGTGATCTAGAGTCACCAATGTGGAAGCAGTCCCTGACCCCTAAGGTTTTAGATGGTCAGATCAGCAGGTCCTTGCTCCAAATGTTTTTGAGGGTCACCAGCAGGCCATCATTCATAATTGCCGTTGGATGACTGTACACATACTGTTGTCTCTTGGCAATCGCTTTGGTGATTGATTGCTGGCAGAATGACTGACGAGGAGTAGGAGGAGGAGGGGCAGGAGCATAAGGACCAGCAGATGAAGGGAAGGACAGACAGCTCCATTCGGCTGAGGTGTTGGAGCCTTGACTGCCTGAAACTGGGTGTGTGCCACTGGGTGATGCAGCGGTTGCTGCGGCAGGCTGGACCACCACATCTGAGCCAAGGTTCTCCCTGGCCACTTTATGGTGAGGCTGCATATGTTGAAATAGGGCCATGATGCCAACTTTGGCACCCTGGCCACGCTTCATCTTCTGCCCACTGATTCTACATATGGCCTGGTTAACCTCCTCCTGTGACTTAACAAAAAACTGCCACACCCCCGAGTAGGTGATTTTACTCCCAACACTACTCACTGACTGACTGCTACTACCTCTGCTTCCATAAACCCATGCACCACTACTTTCTCGGCAAGTAGGCTCCTGCGAAGTGGGTGGTCTACCCCTGGCACATTTGTCTACCGACCTGCCACTGCTGCCACCCTGCTGACTCCCGGATATGCTAGCAACTTGCTGGCTCCGCCGCTGCCTCATGGGAAAGCTGCCACCCTCTTCCCCCCGATGATGACGAAGCCCCTACTTCACTCGGCTCCCAAGTGTGATCATCTACATCATCATCATTGAGTACTGTCTGCACGTCACTGATGTCCTTCTCTTTCTTTTAAAATCTGTTTATTGATTTTATAACACATAAAAGGTTGTAATACATAAAAAAAGTGGAATACAAGACCAGTTGTAAGGACAGTGCTCCATAGATGTTACAGTTACACTGTGTCAGATTCATGCAGGCATGTGCGACCAAGTTTAAAACATAGCAATACAAAATTGAGGCAGGTAACATACATTAAACAAAAAAGGTCAAGATCATAGATGAGCGCCCCCATCTGTGGATGCATTAATAAGGAAACCATAGAACTCAAACCTGGAGCCTCTACGAGCTATCTCTTTTACACAATGAATATTAATGGGTGAAGCCTGCTTGCGCTAAAGGAGATAAATGACGTTTTAAAGTGAATGATTTAAAGTCAATTTAGATGGTGTATGTATTCCAGTAAACTAACTGGTTAACCGATAATGTCAGGTGACATGGGGGAACAGTGAGGGGGAGGGGAACAGGGGGAGATTAGGGAGGGTAATGGGAATTATCAGAAGATATTATGAACCAGCTTATTTTCTAGATTGCGGAAAAGCCTATTGTCCAGTAACAGGTAATTTATATAGTTACGTTCAGTGAATTTGGGTCAAATTAGAAAAGAATGACTATGGGGTCATTTGTAGTTTCAAGGCCTTAAAATGAAAAATAATTATCCGCTCAGTGGGAGTGGTGAAGTACAAAAGGAACCATTATGTGGATTTCATTTCCTTGAGCTGGTAGGGATTAATAATGTCCTTTCTAGTTGTCCATGGAAGCCAAATTTTTGTATATTTATGATGGGAGCGGGATTCCCAATGAGATAGCTCCTCCAGTCTTGCGAGAGCTTCCACTTTATCTCTCCATTGAGAAATAGATGGGGGGATGACGATTTCCAATTACTGGCAATCAATATTCTCGCCGCGGCTAGTAAAACTCTCAGGAGAGACATCTTTGTGGTTGCTATCGGGTTGGGTAATAAGGACAGCAGAGCTATTTCTGGACAAAACCTTCCTCACTACCTCAAAAACTAAGTCCCAAAAAGTTTTTATTTTGAGGCATTTCCACCATATGTGAAGGAAAGAGCCTTTGTCAGAAAAACATCTCCAGCAGTTGTTAGATATGCTCCCATACATCAGACTTAGCCTTACGGGTGTCAAGTACCACCTTGTAAGGACTTTGTATGCGTTTTCTTGTATAGTTACACATCTTGAGGTATTTTTGGGAGCGCTTAAAATAATCTGAGTCTCACTTTCGGAGAATTTTTTATCCAAGTCTTTCTCCCATTCCCTTATGAAATATAAGGAGGAAGGGGCTTCTAAATGCATCAGGTTTCTGATCACTAGAGATATGATCTTCGAAGGGTATTGGTTCTGAGAAGCTAATTTCTCAAACAAGCTTAATGGTGTATCCGCATGGTACTTTTTAAGAATGGGACTTGTTAAAGTTTTTAAGCAAGATAGTTGCATCTGGTTAAGGTTAGAGAGTTTAAATTTGTTTAATAAGGGAGCCTTGTCTAGAAAAGTACCTTCATTATCCAATAGCTCATGAATCGGTAGGGTAGAATTTCGTAGTTGGGGAGGGAGGATATTAAAACTATCCGTGTTAAGGCTAATACAGTCCCTAATCGTTATAAGTGCTGAAGGGTATGTCAGACAGGTTCCTCCTACATCTGGGTTTTTCCAAATTGAAATTGACAGTGTGATAGACGCCAGCGGGTTTCCCGTAGCCGAATGGAGGGGTTTCCCAAAATCAGATAATAGTAAGGGCCTGATAGGACAGCCAACCAACTTTTCTTCCAAAGGAATCCAAAGTTTGTGGTCCGGTCTTCTAATCAGATCAATGATTCTGTTAAGATTAACCGCTCTATGGAATCTTTTAATGGACGGGAAACCTATTCCGCCTTTTATGAAAGGAAGAAGTAAGATCTTGTTGGATAATCTAGGTTTAATATTTCCCCAGATATAAGAGGAACTAATCCTCCTAAAAGACTAAAAAAAGCTGTTCGGCAGTTTTACCGGGAGGGTTTGCAATAAGTAAGTGAACTTGGGGACTATTAGAGAGTTAAAAATGTTGTGTCTACCTATCCAAGAGAGAAAAGAGGGAGACCATGAGCTTAATGTTGTAGGTATGGATTTTAATAATGGGGGGAAATTGGCCTCATATTATCTATTTAGGTCAGGAGTGATGCTTATTCCCAGGAATTTTATATGCGAGTGGGTCCATTCAAAAGGAGAATTGCCTTTAAGTTTCTGAAGAAGTTTGAGTGGGAGATTTATATTCATTGCTACTGATTTAGCCAAGTTTATTTTAAAGTTTGATATGGAGCCAAAAATATCAAAGGTCTTGATTATAGCAGGGAAAGCTTGAGTTGGATTAGAGATCATTAGGAGTAAATCATCGGCATATGCCACTTGTTTTATCACCAATGATCCGCAAGTCAAGCCCATTATCTCTTTAGACTGTCTTATATATTGTAAAAGAGGTTCAATCGTGAGGATGAAGAGTATAGGTGACAAAGGGCAGCCTTGTCTGGTCCCATTATTTATCCACACAGTCTGGGAGAGAATGTCATTGACTCTAATATTTGCACTGGGAGAGATATACATAGAGAAGATGGGCTCTATAAAGGGGGTGGGGAGTCCTAATTTGGACAGAGTCCTTTTAACAAAGACCCAAGCCACTCTGTCAAAGGTTTTTTAGCATCAGTTCCCAAAACCACAAAAGGAGTACCAGTCTTTTTTTGCATAGGCTATGGCATTTATAACTTTGTACGTGTTATCTTTTCCTTCACGTCCAGGAACAAATCCTGTCTGGTCAGGATGAATAAGATCTTTTAGTAAAGGTTTTATTCTTTCCGCCAAGATTTTAGCATATATTTTAATATCTAAATTCAACAAAGATATAGGTCTATAGCTGGAGCATAAAGTAGGGTCCTTTTGTGGCTTGGGAATCAGAGTGATATGCGCATTAACAGATTGTGGTGGGAAAGCTTTGCCAGTAAATGCTTCATTAAAGGAGTTAAGTAGGTGAGGTAGTAAAGACTCTTTGAAAGAAAGATAATACAACATTGGTAAGCCGTCGGGTCCAGGGGATTTGCCCTTTGCCATCTTCTTTAATATATTCAAAACTTCTGAGGGTTTAATGGAAGAGCATAAGTTAATGGCTTGTTTAGATGTCAAAGTAGGAAGATGTATTTTACTGAGAAACTCTTTTGTTATATCAGCTTTTTCTTCCCTTGAGGTGATAGAGTCAGAAATATCTATGTTATACAGCTCTGAGTAGAACTTGTGGAAGGCCTTCGCTATATCCAGGTCGTTGTTAGCTAATGTGTTTCCCTCAGTCTGAATCGCTGAGATTCTGGATTTCCGTTTACGTTGTTTTATTAAGGCCAACATGAACTTAATAGGTTTGTTTCCATGAGCATAAAACTTGTGATTGGTGGCTAGGTATAATTTGGCCGATTGTTTATTCAGAAGTTCTTTAAGTTCATTTCTTGTGGAAGAAAGTTCCAGTAGTAGTTGTTTGTTATGAGATCTTTTGTGCGAAAATTCTAATAAGGAATTTTTTTTGTATAGATCATCTAATTTAGCTCTTCTTATTTTGTTTACATGGGAAGCAATCGAGATAAATTCACCTCTAATCACTGCTTTGTGAGCCTCCCATAATATATGAGGAGACACTGTGCCCGAGTTATTTAATGAGAAATATTCCTTAAGCTTAGCTTAAATTTTGTCTTTAACTAGTGGATTATCTAATAGAGTGTCATTGAGTCTCCAAGTGTAAGTTCTGGGAGGCGAGTCAGTTATTTTAAATATGAGAAATATAGGGGCGTGATCGGAGTGTACTATATTCCCGATGTGAGTCTCTGTGCAGCAATGGATCTGAGTAATAGGGATTAAGATAAAGTCTATCCTATGATTAGAGTTATGTGGGTGAGAGTAAAAGGAGAAATCTCTTTCATTTGGGTTATTAGCTCTCCAAGCATCAATGAGGCTGCTGTTGTGAATTAGCCTTTTAATAGTCCTGAGCGTTTTCAGTGGAACTGAGGATTTACCAGAAGAAGTATCCAAGTTAGGATTAAGTGCGACATTAAAGTCTCCCGCTACCATGGCAATTCCTTCCCTAAATTCTTCAAACGTTTGTAGTGTACTTTTAAACCAAAGTTTTTGGCCTACATTAGGTGCGTAGAAGTTAGCGAAAGTATAAATTTGGGAGTTTAAGTTTCCCTTTACAAACAGATACCTTCCTTTAGGATCTGACTTAACGTCCGTCATGCTAAAGTCAGTATGTTTGTGGAAGCCAATACTCACACCGAGTTTATTAGAATGTGCAGAGGAGCTATGAAACTAAAGGTTAAAATAAGATCTCGACATATTAGGGATATTGTTATTTTTAAAGTGTGTTTCCTGCAGAAAGATCACATTGTTTTTTTCTTTGTGTAGGAAATGAAGAATCTGGCTCCTTTTTGCAGGGATTTTAAACCTCTGACATTATATGTGGTTATATGTACTTCTGTCATGGTGAAGAATGAGTGTGTACAACACCATACTTACATAACCCCGAACACATAAGAATACTGTAAAAATTACTGGACACAGCATTAGTTATAGGTATCACTGGTTCACAGATTCTACGGATGGGTGAGGGTGGGTAGGTGCTAAAAGGTAAGAGAGATAACGTTAGCAAAGGAATAAAACAGTAACATTCCTCTGAACTTATTGGAGACCAGGGATGTTAATCCCCTATAAGGGACCTGAATAGGTCGGGAATAGGGATGAGTGAACCCGAACTGTATAGTTCGGGTTCGTACCGAATTTTGGGGTGTCCGTAACACGGACCCGAACATTTTCGTAAAAGTCCGGGTTCGGGTTCGGTGTTCGTCGCTTTCTTGGCGCCTTTTAAAAGGCTGCAAAGCAGCCAATCAACAAGCGTCATACTACTTGCCCCAAGAGGCCGTCACAGCCATGCCTACTATTGGCATGGCTGTGATTGGCCAGTGCAGCATGTGACCCAGCCTCTATTTAAGCTGGACTCACGTAGCGCCGCACGTCACTCTGCTCTGATCAGTGTAGGGAGAGGTTGCAGCTGCGACTGTTAGGGCGAGATTAGGCAGTGATTAACTCCTCAAAAACACTTATTTCAGTGATCGATCTACAGCTGTGGATCATTGAACTGCTGCTATTTAATTGCTCACTGTTTTTAGGCTGCCCAGAGCGTTTTTCAGTCACTTTTTTCTGGGGTGATCGGCGGCCATTTTGTGTCTTGTGGTGCGCCAGCACAAGCTGCCACCAAGTCCATTTAACCATGAATAGTGTGGTTATTTTTTTGCTATATCCTACATCAGGGGCTTGTCTGTGCTTGCTATTTTATTGAGGGGTGAAATACAATTGCCAAAATAGCAGTACCCTAAATCTGGTGTTTCAGCTGTGGCCAGCCAATTGTAATACTGTCTGCTGTCTAGCAAAGGATATACTTTTGTTCTTAGCAATTCCCTAAATCAGTGGTTTCTGCTGTATCAGGCCTACTCTAAATCTATCCATAAAAGGGAATATTAGATTGAAGGTGCGGATAGTGTCATCCGCAATAATTTCACATGCTACCGTGCATTTCCAAGTTTAATTCTGTTCCTAAACGTATACCTGTCACCCAGCGCCTAAATAATAGGCCTCAAATTTATATTCAGCTAAATCTGTGTTTGTTGCTGAGGCTGGTCAATTCATTTAGTGTCTGCCAAAGCACAGTTTTTGTTCTGGGTTGAAATACAATTCCCAACTTAGCAATTTCTTAAATCAGTTGTTTCTGCTGTATCAGGCCTACTTTAAATCTATCCAAAAAAGGGTACATTAGATTGAAGGTGCAGATAGGGTCATTCTCAATAACTTCACACACACGCTACCGTGCATTTCCAAGTCTAATTCTGTCCGTAAACGTATACCTGTCACCCAGCGACCTAAATAATAGGCCTCAAATTTATATTTAGCTAAATCTGTGATTATTGCTGAGGCTGGTCAATTAATTTAGTGTCCGCCAAAGCACAGTTTTTGTTCTGGGTTGAAATACAATTCCCAACTTAGCAATTCCCTAAATCAGTGGTGTCTGCTGTATCAGGCCTACTTTAAATCTATCCTTAAAAGGATATATTAGATTGAAGGTGCAAATAGTGTCATTCTCAATAGACCCCACATGGAATGAAGGTTGTGCCACTGACTTTCACCGTTCGGAGGAAGAGGCAGCAGTGAGACCGAGCCAACAGCGTAGCAAAAGAGGGAGCAGTGGGCAAAAGCAGAACACCCGCCGCCAAGAGACTCCGCCTGTAGAGTTGAGCGGACACCTGGATGTTCGGGTTCGAGAAGTTCGGCCGAACTTCCCGGAAATGTTCGGGTTCGGGATACTAAACCGATCCGAACTTTGTCCCGAACCCGAACCCCATTGAAGTCAATGGGGACCCGAACTTTTCGGCACTAAAAAGGCTGTAAAACAGCCCAGGAAAGGGCTAGAGGGCTGCAAAAGGCAGCAACATGTAGGTAAATCCCATGCGAACAAATGTGGATAGGGAAATGAATAAAAATAAAAATAAAATAAATAAAAATTAACCAATATCAATTGGAGAGAGGTCCCATAGCAGAGAATCTGGCTTCACGTCACCCACCACTGGAACAGTCCATTCTCAGATATTTAGGCCCCGGCACCCAGGCAGAGGAGATCGGTCCCGTAACAGAGAATCTGTCTTTATGTCAGCAGAGAATCAGTCTGCATGTCATAGCAGAGAATCAGGCTTCACGTCAGCCACCACTGCAACAGTCTATTGGCATATTTTTAGGCCCAGCACCCAGGCAGAGGAGAGAGGTCCCGTAACAGAGGATCTGGCTTCATATCAGCAGAGAATCAGTCTGCATGTCATAGCAGAGAATCAGGCTTCACGTCAGCCACCACTGCAACAGTCCATTGTCATATATTTAGGCCCAGCACCCAGGCAGAGGAGAGAGGTCCCGTAACAGAGAATCTGTCTTCATGTCAGCAGAGAATCAGTCTGCATGTCATAGCAGAGAATCAGGCTTTGCGTCAGCCACCACTGCAACAGTCCATTGGCATATATTTAGGCCCAGCACCCAGGCAGAGGAGAGAGGTCCCGTAACAGAGAATCTGTCTTCATGTCAGCAGAGAATCAGTCTGCATTTCATAGCAGAGAATCAGGCTTCACGTCAGCGACCACTGCAACAGTCCATTGGCATATATTTAGGCCCAGCACCCGGGCAGAGGAGAGAGGTCCCGTAACAGAGGATCTGGCTTCATATCAGCAGAGAATCAGTCTGCATGTCATAGCAGAGAATCAGGCTTCACGTCAGCCACCACTGCAACAGTCCATTGGCATATATTTAGGCCCAGCACCCAGGCAGAGGAGAGAGGTCCCGTAACAGAGAATCTGTCTTCATGTCAGCAGAGAATCAGTTTGCATGTCATAGCAGAGAATCAGGCTTCACGTCAGCCACCACTGCAACAGTCCATTGTCATATATTTAGGCCCAGCACCCAGGCAGAGGAGAGAGTTCCCGTAACAGAGAATCTGGCTTCATGTCAGCAGAGAATCAGTCTGCATGTCATAGCAGAGAATCAGGCTTCACGTCAGCCACCACTGCAACAGTCCATTGTCAGATATTTAGGCCCAGCACAGAGGCAGAGGAGAGAGGTCCCGTAACAGAGAATCTGTCTTCATGTCAGCAGAGAATCAGTTTGCATGTCATAGCAGAGAATCAGGCTTCACGTCAGCCACCACTGCAACAGTCCATTGTCATATATTTAGGCCCAGCACCCAGGCAGAGGAGAGAGGTCCCGTAACAGAGAATCTGGCTTCATGTCAGCAGAGAATTAGTCTGCATGTCATAGCAGAGAATCAGGCTTCACGTCACCCAACATTGGAACAGTCCATTGGCATATATTTAGGCCCTGGCACCCAGACAGAGGAGAGGTTCATTCAACTGTGGGTAGCCTCGCAATATAATGGTAAAATGAAAATAAAAATAGGATTGAATGAGGAAGTGCCCTGGAGTACAATAATATATGGTTAAGGGGAGGTAGTTAATGTCTAATCTGCACAAGGGATGGACAGGTCCTGTGGGATCCATGCCTGGTTCATTTTTATGAACGTCAGCTTGTCCACATTGGCTGTAGACAGGCGGCTGCGTTTGTCTGTAATGACGCCCCCTGCCGTGCTGAATACACGTTCACGTTGGAGGGGAGTGCACACGTACTGTTAGTGAAATGTTGCCTCCTGCTAACACGTTGCGTATCAGGTGGTGGTGCAGTTAGCTGTGGCGTGTTGACAAAACTTTTCCACATCTCTGCCATGCTAACCCTGCCCTCAGAGGAGCTGGCCGTGACACAGCTGCCTTGGCGACCTCTTGCTCCTCCTCTGCCTCTCTGACTTTAGCTTCCACTTGTTCCCCTGTGACATTTGGGAATGCTCTCAGTAGCGCGTCTACCAACGTGCGCTTGTACTCGAGCATCTTCCTATCACGCTCCAGTGCAGGAAGTAAGGTGGGCACATTGTCTTTGTACCGTGGATCCAGCAGGGTGGCAACCCAGTAGTCCGCACAGGTTAAAATGTGGGCAACTCTGCTGTCGTTGCGCAGGCACTGCAGCATGTAGTCGCTCATGTGTGCCAGGCTGCCCAGGGGTAAGGACAAGCTGTCCTCTGTGGGAGGCGTATCGTCATCGTCCTGCCTTTCCCCCCAGCCACGCACCAGTGTTGGGCCCGAGCTGCGTTGGGTGCCACCCTGCTGTGACCATGCTTCATCCTCATCCTCCTCCACCATCTCCTCATCCTCGTCCTCCTCGTCCTCCAGTAGTGGGCCCTGGCTGGCCACATTTGTACCTGGCCTCTGCTGTTGCAAAAAACCTCCCTCTGAGTCACTTCAAAGAGACTGGCCTGAAAGTGCTAAAAATGACCCCTCTTCCTCCTCCTCCTCCTCCTGGGCCACCTCCTCTTCCATCATCGCCCTAAGTGTTTTCTCAAGGAGACATAGAAGTGGTATTGTAACGCTGATAACGGCGTCATCGCCACTGGCCATGTTGGTGGAGTACTCGAAACAGCGCAACAGGGCACACAGGTCTCGCATGGAGGCCCAGTCATTGGTGGTGAAGCGGTGCTGTTCCGTAGTGCGACTGACCCATGCGTGCTGCAGCTAAAACTCCACTATGGCCTGCTGCTGCTCGCACAGTCTGTCCAGCATGTGCAAGGTGGAGTTCCACCTGGTGGGCACGTCGCATATGAGGCGGTGAGCGGGAAGGCCGAAGTTACGCTGTAGCGCAGACAGGCGAGCAGCGGCAGGATGTGAACGCCGGAAGCGCGAACAGACGGCCCGCACTTTATGCAGCAGCTCTGACATGTCGGGGTAGTTGTGAATGAACTTCTGCACCACCAAATTCAGCACATGCGCCAAGCAAGGGATGTGCGTCAAACCGGCTAGTCCCAGAGCTGCAACGAGATTTCGCCCATTATCGCACACCACCAGGACGGGCTTGAGGCTCACCGGCAGCAACCACTCGTTGGTCTGTTGTTCTATACCCCGCCACAACTCCTGTGCGGTGTGGGGCCTGTCCCCCAAACATATGAGTTTCAGAATGGCCTGCTGACGTTTACCCCGGGCTGTGCTGAAGTTAATGGTGAAGGTGTGTGGCTGACTGGATGAGCAGGTGGAAGAAGAGGAGGAGGAAGCCGAGTAGGAGGAGGTGGCAACAGGAGGCAAAGAATGTTTCCCTGCGATCCTTGGCGGCGGAAGGACGTGCGCCAAACAGCTCTCCGCCTGGGGCCCAGCTGCCACTACATTTACCCAGTGTGCAGTTAGGGAGATATAGCGTCCCTGGCCGTGCTTACTGGTCCACGTATCTGTGGTTAGGTGGACCTTGCCACAGATGGCTTTGCGCAGTGCACACTTGATTTTATCAGATACTTGGTTGTGCAGGGAAGGCACGGCTCTCTTGGAGAAGTACTGCCGGCTAGGAACAACATACTGTGGGACAGCAAGCGACATGAGCTGTTTGAAGCTGTCTGTGTCCACCAGCCTAAATGACAGCATTTCATAGGCCAGTAGTTTAGAAATGCTGGCATTCAGGGCCAGGGATCGAGGGTGGCTAGGTGGGAATTTACGCTTTCTCTCAAATGTTTGTGAGATGGAGAGCTTAACACTGCCGTGTGACATGGTTGGGATGCTTGGTGACGGAGGTGGTGGTGGTGTTGGTGGTACATCCCCTGTTTGCTGGGCGGCAGGTGCCAACGTTCCTCCAGAGGCGGAGGAAGAGGCCGAGGCAGCAGCAGCAGAAGAGGCCGAGGCGGCAGCAGCAGAAGAGGCTGAGGCGGCAGCAGCAGAAGAGGTAGCAGGGGGAGCCTGAGTGACTTCCTTGGTTTTAAGGTGTTTACTCCACTGCAGTTCATGCTTTGCATGCAGGTGCCTGGTCATGCAGGTTGTGCTAAGGTTCAGAACGTTATTGCCTCGCTTCAGGCTCTGATGGCACAGCGTGCAAACCACTCGGGTCTTGTCGTCAGCACATTGTTTGAAGAAGTTCCATGCCAGGGAACTCCTTGAAGCTGCCTTTGGGGTGCTCGGCCCCAGATGGCGGCGGTCAGTAGCAGGCGGAGTCTCTTGGCGGCGGGTGTTCTGCTTTTGCCCACTGCTCCCTCTTTTGCTACGCTGTTGGCTCGGTCTCACCACTGCCTCTTCCTCCGAACTGTGAAAGTCAGTGGCACGACCTTCATTCCATGTGGGGTCTAGGACCTCATCGTCCCCTGCATCGTCTTCCACCCAGTCTTGATCCCTGACCTCCTGTTCAGTCTGCACACTGCAGAAAGACGCAGCAGTTGGCACCTGTGTTTCGTCATCATCAGAGACGTGCTGAGGTGGTATTCCCATGTCCTCATCATCAGGAAACATAAGTGGTTGTGCGTCAGTGCATTCTATGTCTTCCACCGCTGGGGAAGAGCTAGGTGGATGCCCTTGGGAAACCCTGCCAGCGGAGTCTTCAAACAGCATAAGAGACTGCTGCATAACTTGAGGCTCAGACAGTTTCCCTGGTATGCATGGGGGTGATGTGACAGACTGATGGGCTTGGTTTTCAGGCGCCATCTGTGCGCTTTCCTGCAGAAGACTGGGATAATGTGAACGTGCTGGATCCACTGTCGGCCACCTAATTGACTAATGCCTGTACCTGCTCAGGCCTTACCATCCTTAGAACGGCATTGGGCCCCACCAAATATTGCTGTAAATTCTGGCGGCTACTGGGACCTGAGGTAGTTGGTACACTAGGACGTGTGGCTGTGGCAGAACGGCCACGTCCTCTCCCAGCACCAGAGGGTCCACTAACACCACCACGACCATGTCCGCGTCCCTTACTAGATGTTTTCCTCATTGTTACCGTTCACCACAATAAGAAAAATATTATTTGGCCCAATGTATTTAATTCAAATTCAGGCCTTTTTTTTACAGACACCTAACACTATCTGGCTATCTATTTAGGTACCGTATTACACTAATAAAAGCACAGCAGTAACGACAGATTTAGCTGAATATAAATTTGAGGCCTAGTATTTAGGTGCTGGATGACAGGTATACATTTATGGACAGAATTAGACTTGGAATTGCACAGTAGCGTGTGTGTGAAGTTATTGAGAATGACCCTATCTGCACCTTGAATCTTATATACCCTTTTAGGGATAGATTTAAAGTAGGCCTGATACAGCAGAAACCACTAATTTAGAGAATTGCAAAATTGGGAATTGTATTTCAACCCAGAACAAAAACTGTGCTTTGACGGACACTAAATAACTTGACCAGCCTCAGCAATAATGACAGATTTATATGAATATAAATTTGAGGCCTAGTATTTAGGCGCTGGGTGACAGGTATACGTTTACACACAGAATTAGACTTGGAATTGCACAGTAGCGTGTGTGTGAAGTTATTGAGAATGACCCTATCTGAACCTTGAATCTTATATACCCTTATAATTAATTAGATTTAAAGTAACCCTGATACAGCAGAAACCACTAATTTAGGAAATTGCTAAGTTGGGAATTGTATTTCAACCCTGAACAAAAATATATCCTTTGCCAGACAGCAGACAGTATTACAATTGGTTGGCCACAGCTGAAACACCAGATTTAGGGTACTGCTATTTTGGCAATTGTATTTCACCCCTCAATAAAATAGCAAGCACAGCCAAGCCCCTGATGTAGGATATAGCCAAAAAATAACCACACTATTGATGGTTAAATGGACTTGGTGACAGCTTGAACCTGATGTAGGATATAGCCAAAAAATAACCACACTATTGATGGTTAAATGCACTTGGTGACAGCTTGACCCTGATGTAGGATATAGCCATAAAATAACCACACTATTGATGGTTAAATGCATTTGGTGACAGCTTGCCCCATATGTAGGATATCGCCAAAAAACAACCACACTATTGATGGTTAAATGCACTTGGTGACAGCTTGCCCCTGATGTGGGATATAGCCAAAAAATAACCACACTATTGATGGTAAAATGCACTTGGTGACAGCTTGACCCTGATGTGGGATATAGCCAAAAAATAACCACACTATTGATGGTTAAATGCACTTGGTGACAGCTTGACCCTGATGTAGGATATAGCCAAAAAATAACCACACTATTGATGGTTAAATTTACTTGGTGGCAGCTTGTGCTGGCGCACCACAAGACACGAAATGGCCGCCGATCACCCCAGAAAAAAGTGAATGAAAAACGCTCTGGGCAGCCTAAAAACAGTGAGCAATTGAATAGCAGCAGTTCAATGATCCACAGCTGTAGATCGATCACTGAATTAAGTCTTTTGGAGGAGTTAATCTCTGCCTAATCTCGCCCTAAAGTCGCAGCTGCAACCTCTCCCTACACTAATCAGAGCAGAGTGACGTGCGGCGCTACGTGACTCCAGCTTAAATAGAGGCATGGTCACATGCTGCACTTGCCAATCACAGCCATGCCAATAGTAGACATGGCTGTGACGGCCTCTTGGGGCAAGTAGTATGACGCTTGTTGATTGGCTGCTTTGCAGCCTTTCAAAAAGCGCCAAGAAAGCGACGAACACCGAACCCGAACCCAGACTTTTACTAAAATGTTCGGGTTCGGGTCTGTGTCACGGACACCCCAAAATTCGGTACGAACCCGAACTATACAGTTCGGGTTCGCTCATCCCTACACATGATCCCTCCCCGCTTCTAGCTTGTGGGCCAATGAGAAGGCTGCAGTATATTTGACTTTAGGAGTAGTGTTTGCAAATTTTTCGTAAAGCGAATTTCCGTAATACAAATTTTTTATTGCAAATTTTTCAACTTACAACTATTAGACAAAGAAGATTATAGCACTATATTAGCAAAATTCCTCTATATTACATTTTTTTTGAATATTCGCTATATTGCTATAACTTTGTTTTTTTGAATATTCAGAATATTCTAAAACAAGAGTATATAGCAATATAGCGAATATTCGAAAAAAAAACTAATATAAAGCAATTTATCTAATATAGTGCTATTATCTTCTTTGTCTAATAGTTGTAATTTTTTTCTCATCTGAAGTCCAGATTTGAAAAAAATTACAACTATAAAAAAAAAGATTAGAGCACTATATTAGCTAAATTGCTCTATTTTTTTTTCGAATATTCGCTATATTGCTATATATTCTTGTTATTGAATATTATGAATATTCGAAAAAATTAAGTTATAGCAATATAGCGAATATTCGAAAAAAAATCTATATAGAGAAATTTAGCTAATATAGTGCTATAATCTTTTTTTTTATAGTTCCTCTATATTCGTTTTTTTTAATATTCGCTATATTGATATATATTATTGTTTTAAAATATTACGAATATTCGAAAAACAAAGTTATACCAATATAGCGAATTTTTCAGAAAAAAATCGAATATAGAGCAATTTAGCTAATATAGTGCTATAATCTTCTTTGTCTAATAGTTGTAAGTTAAAAAATTTGCAATAAAAAATTTGTAGTACTAAAATTCGAATTACGAAAAATTTGCATATTACACAATCATTACCTTGCCGATTTTTTCGAGTCAAAAAAAATCGTGGAATATAATGAATATTCGAATTTACGAATATTCAACGAATATTCTACAAAATATTTGTGAAATATCGCGAATTCGAATATGACCCCTGCCGCTCATCACTACTGTATAGTGGGGCTGAGCCCATAGCATATAATACTTCAATGGGTGAGGGAACAGAAAAGGACAGAGGCAAATTAAGGACAGGTGAGGGCATAGGGGTTGATCCCAGGCCATGTTAACTAAAGGTTATGTCTGACAAACCCACCGACTCTTGGCTGAGGGTGTCTGATGTCACCGAGTCAACCATTCAAAAACCGCTGGGTTGCTGGTCAAGACACACTGGGAGCTCAGGCCTCTCGCTGAGACTCCTGCTGCCACGCCCCCTTACTCTGCTGCAACCTGTGCCTGCGCCAGAAACATTTAGGCCTTTGCCACTTCCCTATGCAGGGCCTGGCACATCTCTGTCTAACTGTTAGATCAAATAAAATGAATAAAAAGGAAGTTAAAATATCCTAAAAAGTCTGTAATTTTCTCACTTTACCACACTACGGCTAATAAAACCCTTTTTTTCTCACTAATACACACCAAAAAGGGCTGTAATTTTCTTACTTCACCACACAACGGCAAATACTTTTTTGTGCCACTAATACACGCATACAAACGGCTTTATAACATATAACTGCACCGCTGGACGGCAAATATATTTTTCTTTTTTCCACTTATACACTCCACAAAATGGCTTTACAACATATAACTGCACCACTGAACGGCAAATATATTTTTCTTTTTTCTACTTACAGTGTATACACTCAGCAAAAGGGGTTTAGAACATATAACTGCACCGCTGAACGGCAAATATATTTTCTTTTTTCCACTTATACACTCCACAAAAGGGCTTTAGAATATATAACTGCACCGCTGAACGGCAAATATATTTTTCTTTTTTCCAATTATACACTCCACAAAAGGGCTTTAGAACATGTAACTGCACCACTGAACGGCAAATGTATTTTTGTTTTTTCCAATTATACACTCCACAAAAGGGCTTTAGAACATGTAACTGCACCACTGAACGGCAAATGTATTTTTGTTTTTTCCAATTATACACTCCACAAAAGGGCTTAAGAACATATAACTGCACCGCTGAACGGCAAATATATATATTTTTTTTCTACTTATACACTCCACAAAAGGGCTTTAGAACATATAACTGCACCGCTGAATGGCAAATAGGCCCTTCTTTTTTACACTTATACATGACACAAAAGGCTGTAGAACATATAACTGCACTGCTGAATTGCAAATATATTTATCTTTTTTCCAATTATACACTCCACAAAAGGGCTTTAGAACATGTAATTGCACCACTGAACGGCAAATATATATTTCTTTTTACCACTTATAAACTCCACAAAAGGGCTTTAGAACATATAACTGCACCGCTGAACGGCAAATATATTTTTCTTTTTTCCACTTATACACTCCACAAAAGGCTGTAGAACATATAACTGCACCGCTGAATTGCAAATACATTTTTCTTTTACCACTAATACATGCCAAAAAGGGGTCATTTTCACACTTCACCACACAACGGCTAATAAGCCCTTTTTTTCCACTAATACAAGCCAAAAAATGCTTTAGAACATATAACTGCATCGCACAAGGGCAAATAAGACATAGAAATATTTTCTTGTAATAAACCCTGCTAATGGCTGTATCAATAACAAGAACAGTTTGCTGGAATTACAGAGCTGTATAATGGCAATTTGGATCCCCAGTCAGTGCAGTAAGGTGTAATAGGATTGTTCCTATTACCCAGGCTGTAACCTCCCTTACTAAACCCTGTTCTACATAAATGTTGTAAAATGATTCCTCCCTATCCTTTCTCTACACCGTGAATAATCTTTCCCTGAACTTGTAAATTGTTTTTTTAGCACAATAAAGTTTTTCCTAGCACCGTCCCTAGCGTCTGCTGACATCTCTCCCTGCATTAAGTACACTGGAAAATGGCAGAATCCAAGATACAGTGGGATGCGAAAGTTTGGGCAACCTTGTTAATCGTCATGATTTTCCTGTATAAATCGTTGGTTGTTACGATAAAAAATGTCAGTTAAATATATCATATAGGAGACACACACAGTGATATTTGAGAAGTGAAATGAAGTTTATTGGATTTACAGAAAGTGTGCTATAATTGTTTAAACAAAATTAGGCAGGTGCATACATTTGGGCACCGCAAAAAAGAAATGAAATCAATATTTAGTAGATCCTCCTTTTGCATAAATTACAGCCTCTAAACGCTTCCTGTAGGTTCCAATGAGAGTCTGGATTCTGGTTGAAGGTATTTTGGACCATTCCTCTTTACAAAACATCTCTAGTTCATTCAGGTTTGATGGCTTCCGAGCACGGACAGCTCTCTTTAAGTCACACCACACCAATTATATTCAGGTCTGGGGACTGAGATGGCCATTCCAGAACATTGTACTTGTTCCTCTGCATAAATGCCTTAGTGGATTTTGAACAATGTTTAGGGTTGTTGTCTTGTAAGATCCAGCCCCGGCACCACTGGCCACACAGCCCCACAGCATTATGGAACCACCACCATATTTTACTGTAGGTAGCAGGTGTTTTTCTTGGAATGCTGTGTTATTTTTCCCCCATGCATAACGCCCCTTGTTATGGCCAAATAACTAAATTTTAGTTTCA
The DNA here is from genome assembly GCF_014858855.1 of Bufo gargarizans. Lineage (NCBI taxonomy): Eukaryota > Metazoa > Chordata > Amphibia > Anura > Bufonidae > Bufo > Bufo gargarizans. The sequence goes on along the minus strand of NC_058080.1, from coordinate 215,410,511 downwards.
TCAGTCCACAGCACCTTATTCCAAAATGAAGCTGGCTTGTCCAAATGTGCTTTAGCCCACCTCAAGCTGCACTTTTTGTGCTGTGGGCGGAGAAAAGGCTTCCTCACCATCACTCTCGCATAGGAGCATCACCTTGTGTAAAGTTGCGCCGAATGGTTGAACGATGCACAGTGACTCCATCTGCAGCAAGATGATGTTGTAGGTCTTTGGTGCTGGTCTGTGGGTTGACTTTGACTGTTCTAGGCATTCGTCGCTTCTGTCTATCCGAGATTTTTCTTGGTCTGCCACTTCGAGCCTTAACTTGAACTGAGCCTGTGGTCTTCCATTTCCTCAATATGTTCCTAACCAGGGGCGGACTGACCGGTCGGGCACTTCGGACATGGTCCAAGGGCCTGGCCGGGATGGGGGCCCGCCCCAGAATAACATAACACCGGGCCCCGCTCACCGTTATAGTAATATTCCTATGTGAAACACTTGAAATCCCCTGCGATCCTCTCCCTCTCTGTACTCACAAACTCAGTAGCATAGAGGCAGCAGCAGGCAGTGTAATAGGAGCCGACAGTGGAAGCTAGCCCCTCCCCTCCCCGCCCTCCAACCAATCAGAGGCAGCCAGCAGTCCAGCACTGACTCACAGCACAGGGGGAGTCGCGCAGGGACTCAGAGAATCATCTGAGTTTTTTAGTTAAAAGAATCGAATGAGTCAGAGATGTTTCACCAAGTCCCTGCCAGGCTTCCTGCTCTGCGGCTCCCTGTCTCCCGACAAGTCTGTCCGGGGGTATAGTATTGCATGTAGCAGGGCTGTGTGTGTGTACAGGGTGCTTGCAGCAATGTAGCAGAGCTGTGTGTGTACAGCGTGTTTGAAGCAATGTAGCAGAACTGTGTGTGTACAGGGTGTTTGCAGCAATGTAGCAGAGCTGTGTGTGTACAGGGTGCTTGCAGCAATGTAGCAGAGCTGTGTGTGTACAGGGTGCTTGCAGCAATGTAACAGAGATGTGTGTGTACAGGGTGCTTGCAGCAATGTAGCAGAGCTGTGTGTGTACAGGGTGCTTGCAGCAATGTAGCAGAGCTGTGTGTGTACAGGGTGCTTGCAGCAATGTAGCAGAGCTGTGTGTGTACAGGGTGCTTGCAGCAATGTAGCAGAGCTGTGTGTGTACAGGGTGCTTGCAGCAATGTAGCAGAGCTGTGTGTGTACAGGGTGCTTGCAGAAATGTAGCAGAGCAGGAAGCCTGGCAGGGACTCGGTGACAGGATTATTTTAACTCAAAGAATCAAATGAGTCTCTGACTCATTTGATTCTTTTAACTAATAAACTCTTAGACCATTATCTAAATCCCTGCAATAACTATACAGTGTAATTACATCAGTCTGCTCCACTGCAGTAGAGCTGTGTTTGCCAGGAGCGAGTCCCTCCAGATCTTCGGTTCACTTGAGAGCCGACTCAGCAAGTGAACCGAAGATTCGATGAGCTGAGCATGCGCATTGATCTTCAGTTCACTTTCTTCTGCCGGCTCAGGAAGTGAACCGAAGATCCGATTCATGAAAAAGATCCAAACTTCCCATCTCTAAAACTCAGTAGCAGGCCGGGCGGCAGCGCAACTCACTGATGTCACGCGCCTGCTTCATTCATAAAGTGGGAGGAGCAGGCGCGTGACGTCAGTGAGTTGCGCTGCCGCCCGGCCTGCTACTGAGTTTGCGAGTACAGAGAGGGAGAGGATCGCAGAGGATTTCAAGTTGTTTACATAGGAATATTAGTATTACAGTGAGCGGGGCCCGGTGTAATAGAATACAGTGACTGCACCGGGCCCCGCTGCTATTACTGAACCAGATGCCGGTGTTCCGTTTACTTGACAGTATTATGTCTATATCGTGGGAGATAGTTTTACATTACGTCTAGTTTGAAGTTCTGACTAATATAAAATTTTAAATCTTTATTTAATTTCCTTAAAACTATTTTCCACAATATAGACATAATACTGTCAATTAAACGTCACAGAGGTGCTGAAGAGGTCTAGATATTTGCATTTTGTTAACCTTTATTTTTGTTTGCATTTTGTTAACCTCTACTGCACCTGCGCCAAGTCGTCTTTTTTGCGCATGCGCAGTGTATTGGGGATCATTCACTCACAGGGACACTGTTATGGGGGATCTGTGGATGACACATATATAGCATAAGGTGCTATATATGTGTCACCCACAGATCCCCCCCACAACAGTGCCATCCACAGAGCCCCCATAACAGTGTGTCATCCACAGAGCCCCCATAACAGTGTGTCATCCACAGATCCCCCATAACAATGTGTCATTCACAGATCCCCCATAACAGTGTGCCATCCACAGAGCCCCCATAACAGTGTGTCATCCACAGAGCCCCCATAACAGTGTGTCATCCACAGATCCCCCATAACAATGTGTCATCCACAGATCCCCCATAACAGTGTGTCATCCACAGAGCCCCCATAACAGTGTGTCATCCACAGAGCCCCCATAACAGTGTGTCATCCACAGATCCCCCCATAACAGTGCCATCCACAGATCCCCCATAACAGTGCCATCCACAGATCCCCCCATAACAATGTCATCCACAGAGCCCCCCATAACAGTGCCATCCACAGATCCCCCACAACAGTGCCATCCACAGATCCCCCCATAATAGTGCCATCCACAGATCCCCCCATAACACCTTTTGGTTCAAAATATTTTTTAATTTGGCCATTCCCCACCCCTCTTGTAATTGTTCCGCTACTTGTTGGCGCGCGGAAATAAGTTGAGTCACTTCGGTGGGCAATCCCGTCCTGCAGCGCGTGATCCCGCAAGACCTGCCGCTGCAGGTCACGGGATCACGCGCCACAGGATGGGATTGCGCACCGAAGTGACTCATGCCTATGTAGCCCGCAAGTAGCGGATCAGTGGAACAAGTACAAGGTGGGTGGGGTGATGATCTGTGGGGTTGCCCACGGCTAGGCCCTTCACAGTAGTTATTAACCCCTTTCAGCAGTCCCCCATTCACTGAAGGGGGGCTGCTGAAAGGGATTAATAACTACTGTGACGGCCTCCCCCCTTCACAGTAGTTATGCCCAGATATGTGCCCTCTTCACAGTAGTTATGCCCAGACATGTGCCCCCTTCACAGTAGTTATGCCCACACTGCTTCTAACAGAGGCTCACTAATGGACGCTAGATCACCCCATATGAGAGCATTGAATCAATGCTTTCTATGGGGAAAAATTTGACCCTGGAGGTCATCATGCAGGGTGTGAGGACGTTCAGCGTCAGATACCGGACCAAAAGGTCTGTTTTAATCCAGGAAGCCCTTAGGTGGTTGCCAGCCACTAGAGGCTGACTTATTGCTGGAACGTAAACAATGCAGTTTCTCTAGAACATTGCAGCTCGATTTGCAAAAGGGACACTGTACCCAGACCACGTCAATGAGCTGAAGTGGTCTGGGTGCCTTTTGTGTTACTTTAATTTTGAAATCTTATTAAAGATTGTGTAGGGTGTGGCTGGAGGCGGGGCATGGAGGCGGGACAAGGGTGGGGCTTGCAGCAGAACATGGGTGGGGCCTGTAAGGGGGCCATTGATTTATTTTGCCCGGGAGCCCTGAGGGTTCTCAGTCCGCCCCTGTTCCTAACTGTGGAAACAGCTGAAATCTCTGAGACAGCTTTCTGTATCCTTCCCCTAAACCATGATGGTGAACAATCTTTGTCTTCAGGTCATTTGAGAGTTGTTTCGAGACCCCCATGTTGCTCCTCTTCAGAGAAAATTAAAAGAGGAGGGAAACCTACAATTGACCCCCTTAAATGCTCTTTCTCATAATTGGATTCACCTGTGTATGTAGGTCAGGGGTCACTGAGCTTACCAAGACAATTAGAGTTCCAATAATTAGTTCTAAAGGTTTTGGAATCAATAAAATGACAACAGTGCCCAAATTTATGCACCTGCCTAATTTTGTTTAAACAATTATCGCACACTTTCTGTAAATCCAATAAACTTCATTTTGCTTCTCAAATATCACTGTGTGTGTCTCCTATATGATATATTTGAAACCCTTAAATGCAGGTCACAATAATAAACAGGCAGCAGCACTGACCTGACTGACCCAGCCACATGAGGCACAGAGAGAAGTGAATAGTAGTCTGAGATAGGTACAGGGTGCCAGACACCAAGGGGTGAAAAACCAGTAATGTGGGGATAACAGCTAATTAATACAGCCACACTGAATCCCAATGAGATGTTATGAGGTAAAATTAAGATGGCCGCGAACTCACGCGATGTCCGTAATCCAAAATGGCGGCCGCGAGTGTAGGCCCCAAGCCGGGGACTACATTTTTGAGGCCGGCCGCGATTTGGAAGCGGGCTGGCACGAAAATGGCGCGAAAAAGGAGGAAGCCAGGAGACACTCCAGGCTGGGGGGGGGGGGACTTGAGGAATCCGAGGTAAATGATAATAATAAGATATAATAAGACATAAATGTACAATAAGTAATATAGCTCCAGGGGAGCAAAAAGTCTGGCCTGTCTGCGATGGAGCAGTAAAGAAAGAGGAAGTGTACAGGCAGCATGACCCTTATATACTATGCCGCGCAGTGATCTACTTGTTACTCTTTACATTTTTCTTTACTGCTCTGGAGTTAGTAAAGAGAGTTAATGCAAAATAGGAAGCCTCCTGTCATGTTTTAAAATTAGTCTTAGTTGCCTATAGCAACCAACAGTGATGGTCAGTTCGCAGTGTCCGCCTGCTCCCGGTGACTGCATTTGATTTAAGACCGGCTCCCGGCACAGGCACAGGTAAGGGCTTACCCGTGCATCGCCGGACAGGTGAGTCTACCTTACTAAAGATGGCAGCCCTCATGTGTTCGCTGGCGAACACTGCAAACTGACCATCACTGGAAACCAATCAGAGCTCAGCTTTCAGTTCCTACAGGGCTTGGAAAAAATTAAAGCTGTGCTCTGAATGTTTGCTATGAACAACTAAGGGTACGCTCACACTAGCGTTAAAGTTTTCCACACAGGGGCTCAATACTTGAAAAAAAAACTAATGCATTCTGAATGGATAGCAATCCGTTCAGTATGCATCAGGATGTCTTCAGTTCAGTCACTCTTATGGTATTTGGCCAGAGAAAATTGGGAACACTTGCCAGAATGCCAGATCCAGCATTATTTTCCATTGAAATGCATTAATGCCAGATCCAGCACCAAGTGTTCTGGCAAATTGGATCAGTTTTTTCAGTCTGCGCATGCGCAGACCTTTAAAAATGCATTTGTTAGACGGATCTGCATGCTGATCCGTCTACAAATGCTATCTGTTTGCACATGGATTTCCAGATCTGGCAGGCAGTTCCAGTGATGGAACTGCCTTTCATATCTTTACAACGCAAGTGAGAAAGTACCCCAAGACAGATTTACTATTAGACAGTTTGATTAGGAGATATTGGAGGTGGGCTACCTTTTCGTGGGCCACCCTGTAATATTATGGGATGAATGAATGAAAGGTGGTAGGCTGTTTTAACAGCTTTTTTATGAGATTACTGTTGTAGGCAGAATGTTAGCCCACCACTAAATGCAGAAGAAGGTGAACCAGAATTTTGTTCACAAAAGAAACAACAGGGGCCTTTAAATAAAAAATCTAACAATATTTTAATTTGATATATATAACTATAATAATTCATTTGAATGGCTATTGATTGCATAGTTATACTTTTATGGCATAATGATTTAAAATAGAGACTCTTCTAGAACCCAATACAAAACCTACAAAACATGTTTTCACATGTGCTTAAAATACTTACGTGAATAACTAATTGATTATGTTTTAGCACAAGTGCCTCTTGTATTTTTAATGACCTCTTATGTACTTCTTTACTCTAAACTTTAGGGAACAGCTAAGGGAAGCTCTCTGGGCCCTTTACCACACTAACCAAAGGCGATCACGCCAGCTCCCCTTCATTAAACCCCTCAGATTCCACTTTCATTGCTGATTGCGGCATCTGAGGCTACCATTTAGGCCTTTCAGGGGTTAATCATGATAAAATAAAACAAAAATACTCACCTTATCCATTTGCTCATGTAGGGGCCGTTGTAGCCAACTCGATTAAAGACACAGCGTGAAATCTCGTGCGGTGACATGATTAAGTCAGCACACCGGCATGGTGATGTCATACGTCACTCCATGCAAGATTTTGTGTGGCATCTTCAATTGAGATGACCGCGATGCCCTCTTCGCATGCATGGATGAAGTATGTCTTATTATTTTTATTTTTTTTACCGCCATTTCAGGGGAAATTGATTTGTTACCCCTAGGGGTGAGAGAAGCGAGTTTCTGATCCTAGATATGAAGTCGCTTTGCTCGAAACTTCAGTTTAATGATGTATGGAAATCCATACTAGGTGAAGTGAATTATTCCTGAAGTCTCACAAGATTTTGATATATAATTTCTGCATTTGATTTTTAAACTGAAAAATCATTTTAAAACTTGGATCTGAATTCGGCTTCAGTTCCAACTGGTACCTCAGAACTGAAGCCGACTTCTGATCCAAGTTTTCAAATGTTTTTTTAAAGTTTTTCACTATCATCTAGGACAGGAATGGCCAACCTGAGGCTCCCCAGCTGTTGCAAAACTACAATTCCTATCATGCCCGGGCTGCCAACAGCTATCAGCTTACAGCAGGGCATTGTGGGAGTTGTAGTTTTACAACAGCTGGAGAGCCACAGGTTGGCCATGCCTGATCTGGGATCTGAAGCTCTCTTTGCTCATCTGTAGTTACCATGAAGCGTGAAGAAATTTGGCTTCAAGGCAAAGTTAATTTTCCCTAAAATTCGTATCAAAATCAATTTGTTTGACTTCGATTTGCATATCACTAATATATATGATAATCCACAAAGCAAATATTTGGCAACATATATCCTTGTCTCCTAAAGATAATGCTAATGGGAAATATGTCAGGGGTATTACAGGTGTAATTGAATTATGAATACTGTAGTAAGGTGTTCTGTATTATTTTTTTTTTGGTTCATGAAAATGGAATACCCCTTTAATAATACAATATTTTACTTGTAAAACTGTAGAATAGTATATATTATGTATTCCATTACAGCTGTACAACAGGAAAAAAAAATATTCACAACAAAATCATTTGGTTTTCTTTTATTGAATATGTCCTAAGGGCTTCAGTTACATTGTTTTGTTTACACGGCAATTTTATAATTGCAATATGCAAATAAATAAGTTAGTATGAATTGGAATCTAATTCAAAGAAAACACATGCAACCTTCACTTCCTTTTGGTATACTTTTGCATAATGGATCTATTTAAATTTGCATTCAGTTTATTGTTTGTCCTTGAAGCAGTAATCCACCAAACAGAATGATCTATGGAAAACACATTAAAAGTAATAAGCAAATGAATTGCAAACAGAAGAGCAGGGAATGTAGGCAGTTTGTTTTAAATATAATATTGAATTTGGTTGAGGTTGTAAATTTAACAAATTCAGAAAGACACGAGAACATAAACTTGTTGCAAGTGTATCCCTAATAATTCAGAAAGTTCATGTTGAACTGGAACAGAATAATAAGATATTGAATTATTTTCTAGAAGCCACATAATGAAGATGAGTAACAGAGCTGGAAATTGCAGTACAACAGTATGTATTTTCTATCTAATGTAAGCACACCACCTTCTGATTATCTGTTCTTCTGCACACATAGCCTTGTTTAAATTCATAAATAAGTATATGTAATTATTATTACACAGAACTCTGGCATTACTACATAGTGATTAGTAATTGTAAGGTTGAAGTTGAAGGTTAGCAATCTTTGCAAAAAGTAATTTCCTTGTTCTGTTGTTAATAGAAAGAACATATTGTTACTGCAATAGTTTCACTTAATCCTTTCAACCCCAGAGGTTTTTTCATTTTTGCTTTTTCCCTTTTTACTCCCTGCCTTTACAGGGACATATTTTTTTTTTTTTTCTGTCCACATAGCCGTATGTCGGCTTGTTTTTTTTTTTTTTTGCTCGACAAGTTAAAATTTATAATGCTGCCATTTAATATTTTGTACAATATAGTGGCGAGCTGGAAAAAAATTCCAAATGGGGTGAAATTAAAAAAACACATAATTTCATTACAGTTGCACATATATACATATGAATAACTTTAATTGCACTTTAATGTTAAAAAAATATATAAAAACCTTGAAAAAAAAATTTGCTCATCATATTCTGACCCCTACAACTTTTTTGTAGTTATGTGTTTGAGGGTTATTTTTTTGCAGGGTGATCTGTACTTTTCATTGATACCATTTTGGGTTGTATATGGCTTTTTGATCACTTTTTGTTTTCAAATTTTTCAGCCATTTTGATTTTTGTTCTGCTTTGCCATTTGCCATGTGGGATACTTTTATTTTAATAGTATGGGCATTTTGCATGCAACAATTCCCATGATGTTTATTTTTTATTGTTTATGTATTTGTATTTTGGTAAAAGGGGGTGATTTAAATTTAAATATTTTTTATTTTTTCATATTTATAAATATTTTTTTCATATTTTTTTTATTTTTTTTTACAGCTTCCATAGGGAACTATAACAAGTAGGGATGAGCGAACTCGAACTGTATAGTTCGGGTTCGTACCGAATTTTGGGGTGTCCGTGACACGGACCCGAACCCGGACATTTTCGTAAAAGTCCGGGTTCGGGTTCGGTGTTCGTCGCTTTCTTCGCGCTTTTGTGACGCTTTCTTGGCGCTTTTTGAAAGGCTGCAAAGCAGCCAATCAACAAGCGTCATACTACTTGCCCCAAGAGGCCATCACAGCCATGCCTACTATTGGCATGGCTGTGATTGGCCAGAGCACCATGTGACCCAGCCTCTATTTAAGCTGGAGTCACATAGCGCCGCCCGTCACTCTGCTCTGATTAGCGTAGGGAGAGGTTGCGGCTGCGACAGTAGGGCGAGATTAGGCAGATTAACTCCTCCAAAGGACTTGATTAACTGATCGATCTGCAGCTGTGGATCATTGAGCTGCTGATCCTCAATTGCTCACTGTTTTTAGGCTGCACAGACCGTTTGTCAGTCACATTTTTCTGGGGTGATCGGCGGCCATTTTGTGTCTTGTGGTGCGCCAGCACAAGCTGCGACCAAGTGCATTTAACCCTCAATGGTGTGGTTGTTTTTTGGCTAAAGCCTACATCAGGGTGAAGCTGTCACACCAAGTGCATTTAACCAGCAATAGTCTGTTCATTTTTTGGCCATATACAAAATCAGGGGCAAGCTGCGCCTGTCACCAAGTGCATTTAACCCTCAATGGTGTGGTTGTTTTTTGGCTAAAGCCTACATCAGGGTGAAGCTGTCACACCAAGTGCATTTAACCAGCAATAGTCTGTTCATTTTTTGGCCATATACTAAATCAGGGGCAAGCTGCGCCTGTCACCAAGTGCATTTAACCCTCAATGGTGTGGTTGTTTTTTGGCTAAAGCCTACATCAGGGTGAAGCTGTCACACCAAGTGCATTTAACCAGCAATAGTCTGTTTATTTTTTGGCCATATCCCAGTCTAATTCTGTCACTAAATCCATACCGGTCACCCAGCGCCTAAATACTAGGCCTCAAATTTATATCCAGCTAAATCTGTCCCTAGTGCTGTAGCTGGGCGAGTTATTTAGTGTCCGTTCAAGCACATTTCTTGTTCTGGGTTGAAATACAATTCCCAATTTAGCAATTTCATAATTTAGTGGTTTCTGCTATATCAGAGCTATTTGAAATCTATCCCTAAAAGGGTATATAATATTCAAGGTGCACATTGGGTCATTCAGAATAACTTCACACACACCCGCTACTGTGTATTTCCAAGTCTAATTCTGTCACTAAACCCATACCTGTCACGCAGCGCCTAAATACTAGGCCTCAAATTTATATCCAGCTAAATCTGTCCCTAGTGCTGTAGCTGGGCGAGTTATTTAGTGTCCGTTCAAGCACATTTCTTGTTCTGGGTTGAAATACAATTCCCAATTTAGCAATTTCATAATTTAGTGGTTTCTGCTATATCAGAGCTATTTGAAATCTATCCCTAAAAGGGTATATAATATTCAAGGTGCACATTGGGTCATTCAGAATAACTTCACACACACCCGCTACTGTGTATTTCCAAGTCTAATTCTGGCACTAAACCCATACCTGTCACCCAGCGCCTAAATACTAGGCCTCAAATTTATATCCCGCTAAATCTGTCCTTAGTGCTGTAGCTGGGCGAGTTATTTAGTGTCCGTTCAAGCACATTTCTTGTTCTGGGTTGAAATACAATTCCCAATTTAGCAATTTCATAATTTAGTGGTTTCTGCTATATCAGAGCTATTTGAAATCTATCCCTAAAAGGGTATATAATATTCAAGGTGCACATTGGGTCATTCAGAATAACTTCACACACACCCGCTACTGTGTATTTCCAAGTCTAATTCTGGCACTAAACCCATACCTGTCACCCAGCGCCTAAATACTAGGCCTCAAATTTATATCCCGCTAAATCTGTCCTTAGTGCTGTAGCTGGGCGAGTTATTTAGTGTCCGTTCAAGCACATTTCTTGTTCTGGGTTGAAATACAATTCCCAATTTAGCAATTTCATAATTTAGTGGTTTCTGCTATATCAGAGCTATTTGAAATCTATCCCTAAAAGGGTATATAATATTCAAGGTGCACATTGGGTCATTCAGAATAACTTCACACACACCCGCTACTGTGTATTTCCAAGTCTAATTCTGGCACTAAACCCATACCTGTCACCCAGCGCCTAAATACTAGGCCTCAAATTTATATCCCGCTAAATCTGTCCTTAGTGCTGTAGCTGGGCGAGTTATTTAGTGTCCGTTCAAGCACATTTCTTGTTCTGGGTTGAAATACAATTCCCAATTTAGCAATTTCATAATTTAGTGGTTTCTGCTATATCAGAGCTATTTGAAATCTATCCCTAAAAGGGTATATAATATTCAAGGTGCACATTGGGTCATTCAGAATAACTTCACACACACCCGCTACTGTGTATTTCCAAGTCTAATTCTGGCACTAAACCCATACCTGTCACCCAGCGCCTAAATACTAGGCCTCAAATTTATATCCCGCTAAATCTGTCCTTAGTGCTGTAGCTGGGCGAGTTATTTAGTGTCCGTTCAAGCACATTTCTTGTTCTGGGTTGAAATACAATTCCCAATTTAGCAATTTCATAATTTAGTGGTTTCTGCTATATCAGAGCTATTTGAAATCTATCCCTAAAAGGGTATATAATATTCAAGGTGCACATTGGGTCATTCAGAAAAACTTCACACACACCCGCTACTGTGTATTTCCAAGTCTAATTCTGGCACTAAACCCATACCTGTCACCCAGCGCCTAAATACTAGGCCTCAAATTTATATCCCGCTAAATCTGTCCTTAGTGCTGTAGCTGGGCGAGTTATTTAGTGTCCGTTCAAGCACATTTCTTGTTCTGGGTTGAAATACAATTCCCAATTTAGCAATTTCATAATTTAGTGGTTTCTGCTATATCAGAGCTATTTGAAATCTATCCCTAAAAGGGTATATAATATTCAAGGTGCACATTGGGTCATTCAGAATAACTTCACACACACCCGCTACTGTGTATTTCCAAGTCTAATTCTGGCACTAAACCCATACCTGTCACCCAGCGCCTAAATACTAGGCCTCAAATTTATATCCCGCTAAATCTGTCCTTAGTGCTGTAGCTGGGCGAGTTATTTAGTGTCCGTTCAAGCACATTTCTTGTTCTGGGTTGAAATACAATTCCCAATTTAGCAATTTCATAATTTAGTGGTTTCTGCTATATCAGAGCTATTTGAAATCTATCCCTAAAAGGGTATATAATATTCAAGGTGCACATAGGGTCATTCAGAATAACTTCACACACCCGCTACTGTGCATTTCCAAATCTAATTCTGTCACTAAACCCATACCTGTCACCCAGCGCCTAAATACTAGGCCTCAAATTTATATCCCGCTAAATCTCTCGTTACCGCTGTCCTGTTGTGGCTGGGAAAGTTATTTAGTGTCCGTCAAAGCACATTTTTTGTTCTGGGTTGAAATACAATTCCCAATTTAGCAATTTCATAATTTAGTCGTTTCTGCTATATCAGAGCTATTTGAAATCTATCCCTAAAAGGGTAGATCATATTGAAGGTGCACATAGGGTCATTCAGAATAACTTCACACACACGCTTCTGTGCATTTCCAAGTCTAATTCTGTCACTAAATCCATACCGGTCACCCAGCGCCTAAATACTAGGCCTCAAATTTATATCCCGCTGAATTTGAATACAATACATTGGGCCAAATAATATATTTGTTGTTGTGGTGAACCATAACAATGAGAAAAACATCTAGTAAGGGACGCGGACGTGGACATGGTCGTGGTGGTGTTAGTGGACCCTCTAGTGCTGGGAGAGGACGTGGCCGTTCTGCCACATCCACACGTCCTAGTGTACCAACTACCTCAGGTCCCAGTAGCCGCCAGAATTTACAGCGATATATGGTGGGGCCCAATGCCGTTCTAAGGATGGTAAGGCCTGAGCAGGTACAGGCATTAGTCAATTGGGTGGCCGACAGTGGATCCAGCACGTTCACATTATCTCCCACCCAGTCTTCTGCAGAAAGCGCACAGATGGCGCCTGAAAACCAACCCCATCAGTCTGTCACATCACCCCCATGCATACCAGGGAAACTGTCTCAGCCTCAAGTTATGCAGCAGTCTCTTATGCTGTTTGAAGACTCCGCTGGCAGGGTTTCCCAAGGGCATCCACCTAGCCCTTCCCCAGCGGTGAAAGACATAGAATGCACTGACGCACAACCACTTATGTTTCCTGATGATGAGGACATGGGAATACCACCTCAGCATGTCTCTGATGATGACGAAACACAGGTGCCAACTGCTGCGTCTTTCTGCAGTGTGCAGACTGAACAGGAGGTCAGGGATCAAGACTGGGTGGAAGACGATGCAGGGGACGATGAGGTCCTAGACCCCACATGGAATGAAGGTCGTGCCACTGACTTTCACAGTTCGGAGGAAGAGGCAATGGTGAGACCGAGCCAACAGCGTAGCAAAAGAGGGAGCAGTGGGCAAAAGCAGAACACCCGCCGCCAAGAGACTCCGCCTGCTACTGACCGCCGCCATCTGGGACCGAGCACCCCAAAGGCAGCTTCAAGGAGTTCCCTGGCATGGCACTTCTTCAAACAATGTGCTGACGACAAGACCCGAGTGGTTTGCACGCTGTGCCATCAGAGCCTGAAGCGAGGCATTAACGTTCTGAACCTGAGCACAACCTGCATGACCAGGCACCTGCATGCAAAGCATGAACTGCAGTGGAGTAAACACCTTAAAACCAAGGAAGTCACTCAGGCTCCCCCTGCTACCTCTTCTGCTGCTGCCGCCTCGGCCTATTCTGCTGCTGCCGCCTCGGCCTCTTCCTCCGCCTCTGGAGGAACGTTGGCACCTGCCGCCCAGCAAACAGGAGATGTACCACCAACACCACCACCACCACCTCCGTCACCAAGCGTCTCAACCATGTCACACGCCAGCGTTCAGCTCTCCATCTCACAAACATTTGATAGAAAGCGTAAATTCCCACCTAGCCACCCTCGATCCCTGGCCCTGAATGCCAGCATTTCTAAACTACTGGCCTATGAAATGCTGTCATTTAGGCTGGTGGACACAGACAGCTTCAAACAGCTCATGTCGCTTGCTGTCCCACAGTATGTTGTTCCCAGCCGGCACTACTTCTCCAAGAGAGCCGTGCCTTCCCTGCACAACCAAGTATCCGATAAAATCAAGTGTGCACTGCGCAACGCCATCTGTGGCAAGGTCCACCTAACCACAGATACGTGGACCAGTAAGCACGGCCAGGGACGCTATATCTCCCTAACTGCACACTGGGTAAATGTAGTGGCAGCTGGGCCCCAGGCGGAGAGCTGTTTGGCGCACGTCCTTCCGCCGCCAAGGATCGCAGGGCAACATTCTTTGCCTCCTGTTGCCACCTCCTCCTTCTCGGCTTCCTCCTCCTCTTCTTCCACCTGCTCATCCAGTCAGCCACACACCTTCACCACCAACTTCAGCACAGCCCGGGGTAAACGTCAGCAGGCCATTCTGAAACTCATATGTTTGGGGGACAGGCCCCACACCGCACAGGAGTTGTGGCGGGGTATAGAACAACAGACCGACGAGTGGTTGCTGCCGGTGAGCCTCAAGCCCGGCCTGGTGGTGTGTGATAATGGGCGAAATCTCGTTGCAGCTCTGGGACTAGCCAATTTGACGCACATCCCTTGCTTGGCGCATGTGCTGAATTTGGTGGTGCAGAAGTTCATTCACAACTACCCCGACATGTCAGAGCTGCTGCATAAAGTGCGGGCCGTCTGTTCGCGCTTCCGGCGTTCACATCCTGCTGCTGCTCGCCTGTCTGCGCTACAGCGTAACTTCGGCCTTCCCGCTCACCGCCTCATATGCGACGTGCCCACCAGGTGGAACTCCACCTTGCACATGCTGGACAGACTGTGCGAGCAGCAGCAGGCCATAGTGGAGTTTCAGCTGCAGCACGCACGGGTCAGTCGCACTACAGAACAGCACCACTTCACCACCAATGACTGGGCCTCCATGCGAGACCTGTGTGCCCTGTTGCGCTGTTTCGAGTACTCCACCAACATGGCCAGTGGCGATGACACCGTTATCAGCGTTACAATACCACTTCTATGTCTCCTTGAGAAAACACTTAGGGCGATGATGGAAGAGGAGGTGGCCCAGGAGGAGGAGGAGGAGGAAGAGGGGTCATTTTAGCACTTTCAGGCCAGTCTCTTCGAAGTGACTCAGAGGGAGGTTTTTGGCAACAGCAGAGGCCAGGTACAAATGTGGCCAGCCAGGGCCCACTACTGGAGGACGAGGAGGACGAGGATGAGGAGGAGGTGGAGGAGGATGAGGATGAAGCATGGTCACAGCGGGGTGGCACCCAACGCAGCTCGGGTCCATCACTGGTGCGTGGCTGGGGGGAAAGGCAGGACGATGACGATACGCCTCCCACAGAGGACAGCTTGTCCTTACCCCTGGGCAGCCTGGCACACATGAGCGACTACATGCTGCAGTGCCTGCGCAACGACAGCAGAGTTGCCCACATTTTAACCTGTGCGGACTACTGGGTTGCCACCCTGCTGGATCCACGCTACAAAGACAATGTGCCCACCTTACTTCCTGCACTGGAGCGTGATAGGAAGATGCGCGAGTACAAGCGCACGTTGGTAGACGCGCTACTGAGAGCATTCCCAAATGTCACAGGGGAACAAGTGGAAGCCCAAGGCCAAGGCAGAGGAGGAGCAAGAGGTCGCCAAGGCAGCTGTGTCACGGCCAGCTCCTCTGAGGGCAGGGTTAGCATGGCAGAGATGTGGAAAACTTTTGTCAACACGCCACAGCTAACTGCACCACCACCTGATACGCAACGTGTTAGCAGGAGGCAACATTTCACTAACATGGTGGAACAGTACGTGTGCACACCCCTCCACGTACTGACTGATGGTTCGGCCCCATTCAACTTCTGGGTCTCTAAATTGTCCACGTGGCCAGAGCTAGCCTTTTATGCCTTGGAGGTGCTGGCCTGCCCGGCAGCCAGCGTTTTGTCTGAACGTGTATTCAGCACGGCAGGGGGCGTCATTACAGACAAACGCAGCCGCCTGTCTACAGCCAATGTGGACAAGCTGACGTTCATAAAAATGAACCAGGCATGGATCCCACAGGACCTGTCCGTCCCTTGTCCAGATTAGACATTAACTACCTCCCCATAACCATATATTATTGGACTCCAGGGCACTTCCTCATTCAATCCTATTTTTATTTTCATTTTACCATTATATTGCGATGCTACCCAAAGTTGAATGAACCTCTCCTCTGCCTGTGTGCTAGGCCTAAATATATGCCAATGGACTGTTGCAGTGGTGGCTGACATGAAGCCTGATTCTCTGCTATGACATGCAGACTAATTCTCTGCTGACATGAAGCCAGATTGTCTGTTACGGGACCTCTCTCCTCTGCCTGGGTGCTGGGCCTAAATTTATGACAATGGACTGTTGCAGTGGTGGCTGACGTGAAGCCTCATTCTCTGCTATGACATGCAGACTGATTCTCTGCTGACATGAAGCCAGATTGTCTGTTACGGGACCTCTCTCCTCTGCCTGTGTGCTAGGCCTAAATATATGCCAATGGACTGTTGCAGTGGTGGCTGACGTGAAGCCTGATTCTCTGCTATGACATGCAGACTGATTCTCTGCTGACATGAAGCCAGATCCTCTGTTACGGGACCTCTCTCCTCTGCCTGTGTGTGTGCTGGGCCTAAATATATGCCAATGGACTGTTGCAGTGGTGGCTGACGTGAAGCCTCATTCTCTGCTATGACATGCAGACTAATTCTCTGCTGACATGAAGACAGATTCTCTGTTACGGGACCTCCCTCCTCTGCCTGGGTGCTGGGCCTAAATATATGCCAATGGACTGTTGCAGTGGTGGGTGACGTGAAGCCTCATTCTCTGCTATGACATGCAGACTAATTCTCTGCTGACATGAAGCCAGATTGTCTGTTACGGGACCTCTCTCCTCTGCCTGTGTGTGTGCTGGGCCTAAATATATGCCAATGGACTGTTGCAGTGGTGGCTGACGTGAAGCCTCATTCTCTGCTATGACATGCAGACTAATTCTCTGCTGACATGAAGACAGATTCTCTGTTACGGGACCTCTCTCCTCTGCCTGTGTGTGTGCTGGGCCTAAATATATGCCAATGGACTGTTGCAGTGGTGGCTGACGTGAAGCCTCATTCTCTGCTATGACATGCAGACTAATTCTCTGCTGACATGAAGACAGATTCTCTGTTACGGGACCTCCCTCCTCTGCCTGGGTGCTGGGCCTAAATATATGCCAATGGACTGTTGCAGTGGTGGGTGACGTGAAGCCTGATTCTCTGCTATGACATGCAGACTAATTCTCTGCTGACATGAAGACAGATTCTCTGTTACGGGACCTCTCTCCTCTGCCTGTGTGTGTGCTGGGCCTAAATATATGCCAATGGACTGTTGCAGTGGTGGCTGACGTGAAGCCTCATTCTCTGCTATGACATGCAGACTAATTCTCTGCTGACATGAAGACAGATTCTCTGTTACGGGACCTCCCTCCTCTGCCTGGGTGCTGGGCCTAAATATATGCCAATGGACTGTTGCAGTGGTGGCTGACGTGAAGCCTCATTCTCTGCTATGACATGCAGACTGATTCTCTGCTGACATGAAGCCAGATCGTCTGTTACGGGACCTCTCTGCTCTGCCTGTGTGCTAGGCCTAAATATATGCCAATGGACTGTTGCAGTGGTGGGTGACGTGAAGCCTCATTCTCTGCTATGACATGCAGACTGATTCTCTGCTGTCATGAAGCCAGATTGTCTGTTACGGGACCTCTCTGCTCTGCCTGTGTGCTAGGCCTAAATATATGCCAATGGACTGTTGCAGTGGTGGGTGACGTGAAGCCTCATTCTCTGCTATGACATGCAGACTAATTCTCTGCTGACATGAAGACAGATTCTCTGTTACGGGACCTCCCTCCTCTGCCTGGGTGCTGGGCCTAAATATATGCCAATGGACTGTTGCAGTGGTGGGTGACGTGAAGCCTCATTCTCTGCTATGACATGCAGACTGATTCTCTGCTGTCATGAAGCCAGATTGTCTGTTACGGGACCTCTCTGCTCTGCCTGTGTGCTAGGCCTAAATATATGCCAATGGACTGTTGCAGTGGTGGGTGACGTGAAGCCTCATTCTCTGCTATGACATGCAGACTAATTCTCTGCTGACATGAAGACAGATTCTCTGTTACGGGACCTCCCTCCTCTGCCTGGGTGCTGGGCCTAAATATATGCCAATGGACTGTTGCAGTGGTGGGTGACGTGAAGCCTCATTCTCTGCTATGACATGCAGACTAATTCTCTGCTGACATGAAGCCAGATTGTCTGTTACGGGACCTCTCTCCTCTGCCTGTGTGTGTGCTGGGCCTAAATATATGCCAATGGACTGTTGCAGTGGTGGCTGACGTGAAGCCTCATTCTCTGCTATGACATGCAGACTAATTCTCTGCTGACATGAAGACAGATTCTCTGTTACGGGACCTCTCTCCTCTGCCTGTGTGTGTGCTGGGCCTAAATATATGCCAATGGACTGTTGCAGTGGTGGCTGACGTGAAGCCTCATTCTCTGCTATGACATGCAGACTAATTCTCTGCTGACATGAAGACAGATTCTCTGTTACGGGACCTCCCTCCTCTGCCTGGGTGCTGGGCCTAAATATATGCCAATGGACTGTTGCAGTGGTGGGTGACGTGAAGCCTGATTCTCTGCTATGACATGCAGACTAATTCTCTGCTGACATGAAGACAGATTCTCTGTTACGGGACCTCTCTCCTCTGCCTGTGTGTGTGCTGGGCCTAAATATATGCCAATGGACTGTTGCAGTGGTGGCTGACGTGAAGCCTCATTCTCTGCTATGACATGCAGACTAATTCTCTGCTGACATGAAGACAGATTCTCTGTTACGGGACCTCCCTCCTCTGCCTGGGTGCTGGGCCTAAATATATGCCAATGGACTGTTGCAGTGGTGGCTGACGTGAAGCTTTATTCTCTGCTATGACATGCAGACTGATTCTCTGCTGACATGAAGCCAGATCGTCTGTTACGGGACCTCTCTGCTCTGCCTGTGTGCTAGGCCTAAATATATGCCAATGGACTGTTGCAGTGGTGGGTGACGTGAAGCCTCATTCTCTGCTATGACATGCAGACTGATTCTCTGCTGTCATGAAGCCAGATTGTCTGTTACGGGACCTCTCTGCTCTGCCTGTGTGCTAGGCCTAAATATATGCCAATGGACTGTTGCAGTGGTGGGTGACGTGAAGCCTCATTCTCTGCTATGACATGCAGACTGATTCTCTGCTGTCATGAAGCCAGATTGTCTGTTACGGGACCTCTCTGCTCTGCCTGTGTGCTAGGCCTAAATATATGCCAATGGACTGTTGCAGTGGTGGGTGACGTGAAGCCTCATTCTCTGCTATGACATGCAGACTGATTCTCTGCTGACATGAAGCCAGATTGTCTGTTACGGGACCTCTCTCCTCTGCCTGTGTGCTAGGCCTAAATATATGCCAATGGACTGTTGCAGTGGTGGCTGACGTGAAGCCTCATTCTCTGCTATGACATGCAGACTAATTCTCTGCTGACATGAAGCCAGATTGTCTGTTACGGGACCTCTCTCCTCTGCCTGGGTGCTGGGCCTAAATTTATGACAATGGACTGTTGCAGTGGTGGCTGACGTGAAGCCTGATTCTCTGCTATGACATGCAGACTGATTCTCTGCTGACATGAAGCCAGATCCTCTGTTACGGGACCTCTCTCCTCTGCCTGTGTGTGTGCTGGGCCTAAATATATGCCAATGGACTGTTGCAGTGGTGGCTGACGTGAAGCCTCATTCTCTGCTATGACATGCAGACTGATTCTCTGCTGACATGAAGCCAGATTCTCTGTTACGGGACCTCTCTCCTCTGCCTGTGTGTGTGCTGGGCCTAAATATATGCCAATGGACTGTTGCAGTGGTGGCTGACGTGAAGCCTCATTCTCTGCTATGACATGCAGACTAATTCTCTGCTGACATGAAGACAGATTCTCTGTTACGGGACCTCCCTCCTCTGCCTGGGTGCTGGGCCTAAATATATGCCAATGGACTGTTGCAGTGGTGGGTGACGTGAAGCCTGATTCTCTGCTATGACATGCAGACTAATTCTCTGCTGACATGAAGACAGATTCTCTGTTACGGGACCTCTCTCCTCTGCCTGTGTGTGTGCTGGGCCTAAATATATGCCAATGGACTGTTGCAGTGGTGGCTGACGTGAAGCCTCATTCTCTGCTATGACATGCAGACTAATTCTCTGCTGACATGAAGACAGATTCTCTGTTACGGGACCTCCCTCCTCTGCCTGGGTGCTGGGCCTAAATATATGCCAATGGACTGTTGCAGTGGTGGCTGACGTGAAGCCTCATTCTCTGCTATGACATGCAGACTGATTCTCTGCTGACATGAAGCCAGATCGTCTGTTACGGGACCTCTCTGCTCTGCCTGTGTGCTAGGCCTAAATATATGCCAATGGACTGTTGCAGTGGTGGGTGACGTGAAGCCTCATTCTCTGCTATGACATGCAGACTGATTCTCTGCTGTCATGAAGCCAGATTGTCTGTTACGGGACCTCTCTGCTCTGCCTGTGTGCTAGGCCTAAATATATGCCAATGGACTGTTGCAGTGGTGGGTGACGTGAAGCCTCATTCTCTGCTATGACATGCAGACTGATTCTCTGCTGTCATGAAGCCAGATTGTCTGTTACGGGACCTCTCTGCTCTGCCTGTGTGCTAGGCCTAAATATATGCCAATGGACTGTTGCAGTGGTGGGTGACGTGAAGCCTCATTCTCTGCTATGACATGCAGACTGATTCTCTGCTGACATGAAGCCAGATTGTCTGTTACGGGACCTCTCTCCTCTGCCTGTGTGCTAGGCCTAAATATATGCCAATGGACTGTTGCAGTGGTGGCTGACGTGAAGCCTCATTCTCTGCTATGACATGCAGACTAATTCTCTGCTGACATGAAGCCAGATTGTCTGTTACGGGACCTCTCTCCTCTGCCTGGGTGCTGGGCCTAAATTTATGACAATGGACTGTTGCAGTGGTGGCTGACGTGAAGCCTGATTCTCTGCTATGACATGCAGACTGATTCTCTGCTGACATGAAGCCAGATCCTCTGTTACGGGACCTCTCTCCTCTGCCTGTGTGTGTGCTGGGCCTAAATATATGCCAATGGACTGTTGCAGTGGTGGCTGACGTGAAGCCTCATTCTCTGCTATGACATGCAGACTGATTCTCTGCTGACATGAAGCCAGATTCTCTGTTACGGGACCTCTCTCCTCTGCCTGTGTGTGTGCTGGGCCTAAATATATGCCAATGGACTGTTGCAGTGGTGGCTGACGTGAAGCCTCATTCTCTGCTATGACATGCAGACTAATTCTCTGCTGACATGAAGACAGATTCTCTGTTACGGGACCTCCCTCCTCTGCCTGGGTGCTGGGCCTAAATATATGCCAATGGACTGTTGCAGTGGTGGCTGACGTGAAGCCTCATTCTCTGCTATGACATGCAGACTAATTCTCTGCTGACATGAAGACAGATTCTCTGTTACGGGACCTCTCTCCTCTGCCTGTGTGTGTGCTGGGCCTAAATATATGCCAATGGACTGTTGCAGTGGTGGCTGACGTGAAGCCTCATTCTCTGCTATGACATGCAGACTAATTCTCTGCTGACATGAAGACAGATTCTCTGTTACGGGACCTCCCTCCTCTGCCTGGGTGCTGGGCCTAAATATATGCCAATGGACTGTTGCAGTGGTGGCTGACGTGAAGCCTCATTCTCTGCTATGACATGCAGACTGATTCTCTGCTGACATGAAGCCAGATCGTCTGTTACGGGACCTCTCTGCTCTGCCTGTGTGCTAGGCCTAAATATATGCCAATGGACTGTTGCAGTGGTGGGTGACGTGAAGCCTCATTCTCTGCTATGACATGCAGACTGATTCTCTGCTGTCATGAAGCCAGATTGTCTGTTACGGGACCTCTCTGCTCTGCCTGTGTGCTAGGCCTAAATATATGCCAATGGAATGTTGCAGTGGTGGGTGACGTGAAGCCTCATTCTCTGCTATGACATGCAGACTGATTCTCTGCTGTCATGAAGCCAGATTGTCTGTTACGGGACCTCTCTGCTCTGCCTGTGTGCTAGGCCTAAATATATGCCAATGGACTGTTGCAGTGGTGGGTGACGTGAAGCCTCATTCTCTGCTATGACATGCAGACTGATTCTCTGCTGACATGAAGCCAGATTGTCTGTTACGGGACCTCTCTCCTCTGCCTGTGTGCTAGGCCTAAATATATGCCAATGGACTGTTGCAGTGGTGGCTGACGTGAAGCCTCATTCTCTGCTATGACATGCAGACTAATTCTCTGCTGACATGAAGCCAGATTGTCTGTTACGGGACCTCTCTCCTCTGCCTGGGTGCTGGGCCTAAATTTATGACAATGGACTGTTGCAGTGGTGGCTGACGTGAAGCCTGATTCTCTGCTATGACATGCAGACTGATTCTCTGCTGACATGAAGCCAGATCCTCTGTTACGGGACCTCTCTCCTCTGCCTGTGTGTGTGCTGGGCCTAAATATATGCCAATGGACTGTTGCAGTGGTGGCTGACGTGAAGCCTCATTCTCTGCTATGACATGCAGACTGATTCTCTGCTGACATGAAGCCAGATTCTCTGTTACGGGACCTCTCTCCTCTGCCTGTGTGTGTGCTGGGCCTAAATATATGCCAATGGACTGTTGCAGTGGTGGCTGACGTGAAGCCTCATTCTCTGCTATGACATGCAGACTAATTCTCTGCTGACATGAAGACAGATTCTCTGTTACGGGACCTCCCTCCTCTGCCTGGGTGCTGGGCCTAAATATATGCCAATGGACTGTTGCAGTGGTGGCTGACGTGAAGCCTCATTCTCTGCTATGACATGCAGACTAATTCTCTGCTGACATGAAGACAGATTCTCTGTTACGGGACCTCTCTCCTCTGCCTGGGTGCCGGGGCCTAAATATCTGAGAATGGACTGTTCCAGTGGTGGGTGACGGGAAGCCAGATTCTCTGCTATGGAACCTCTCTCCAATTGATTTTGGTTAATTTTTATTTATTTAATTTTTAATTTAATTCATTTCCCTATCCACATTTGTTTGCAGGGGATTTACCTACATGTTGCTGCCTTTTGCAGCCCTCTAGCTCTTTCCTGGGCTGTTTTACAGCCTTTTTAGTGCCGAAAAGTTCGGGTCCCCATTGACTTCAATGGGGTTCGGGTTCGGGACGAAGTTCGGATCGGGTTCGGATCCCGAACCCGAACATTTCCGTGATGTTCGGCCGAACTTCTCGAACCCGAACATCCAGGTGTTCGCTCAACTCTAATAACAAGCAATCATCAGGTTGTTTCTCTAATAGACTCAAATGTATTAGCATTGAAGTCTGAGGATTACACTATGTACCTATAAACCTCTACCACAGGAATGTGACCTTTTTTTATTTTTATTTTTACAGAGCTTTGTGAGGGCTTGAGTTTATGCAAAACGTCTTGTACTTTTCATTGGTATAATTTTGTGGCACATAATGCTATTTGATTTCTTTCTATTCACTTTTTTGGCAAAAAAAGCAAAAACTCAATTTTTTTAAATGCACTCACCATGCGGGATCAATTATATAATGATTGTATAGTACAGGTCATTATGGACGCTGTGATACCAAACATGTGAAGGGGACTATTTTAGCAATTTTTTTCCATTGAAAGTTTTTTTTTCAATGGTAAAAGGTACATTTTTAACTATTTTTTTTGTTTAATAAGACTTATTTTTAATATGTATCAGCCCCACCAGTGAACTCTGGCAATATTCTGATTGCTTCTATGATGCACTACTACTTTATGTAGTAAAGTGCATTATACTGTCAGCAGCATACTAACAGGCACTGCATGAGAGGCATACACTGCAGGCAGACCTGAAGGCCTTTATTAAGCCTAAGGCCTATTGCACACGACCGTATGGCTTTTTCAGTGTTTTGCGGTCCGTTTTTCATGGATCCGTTGTTCCGTTTTTTGTTTCCGTTGTGTTTCCGTTTCTGTTCCGTTTTTCCGTATGGCATATACAGTATACAGTAATTACATAGATAAAATTGGGCTGGCCATAACATTTTCAATAGATGGTTCATGAAAAAACGGAACGGAAACGGAACGGAACGGAAACGGAAGACATACGGATGCATTTCCGTATGTGTTCCGTTTTTTTTGCGGATCCATTGACTTGAATAGAGCCACGGATCGTGATTTGCGGGCAATAATAGGACATGTTCTATGTTAAAACGGAACGGAAAAACGGAAATACGGAAACGGAATGCATACGGAGTACATTCCGTTTTTTATGCGGAACCATTGAAATGAATGGTACCGTATACGGACCGTATACGGAACGCAAAAAACGGCCAGTAAACGGGAAAAAAAACGGTCGTGTGCAATAGGCCTATGGCCTCATGCACACGACAGTATTTTTTCACTGTCCGCAAAACGGGGTTCCGTTGGTCCGTGATCCGTGACCGTTTTTTCGTCCGTGGGTCTTCCTTGTTTTTTGGAGGATCCACGGACATGAAAAATTAAAAAAAAATCTAAGTCAAGTTTGCCATTGAAATGATAGGAAAAAACGGACACGGATCACGGACACGGATCACGGACACGGATGACAATCTTGTGTGCATTCGTGATTTTCACGGACCCATTGACTTGAATGGGTCCGTGAACCGTTGGCCGTGAAAAAAATAGGACAGGTCCTATTTTTTTCACGGCCAGGAAAAACGGATCACGGATGCGGCTGCCAAACGGTGCAGTTTCCGATTTTTCCACGGACCCATTGAAAGTCAATGGGTCCGCAAAAAAAACGGAAAACGGCACAAAGGCCACGGATGCACACAACGGTCGTGTGCATGAGGCCTAAGGCTGCCATACTAAGTAGAGTTGAGTGGACACTTGGATGTTCGGGTTCGGCAGGTTCAGCCGAACTTTAAAAAAAAGTTCGGGTCTGGGACCCGAACTTGACCCAAACTTGACCCATTGAAGTCAAAGGGGACCCGAACTTTTGGCCACTAAAATGGCTCTAAAATAGCCCTGGAAACAGCTAGAGGGCTGCAAAAGGCAGCAAAATGTACTTAAGAGCATGACAAATGCTCTGCAAACAAATGTGGATAGGGAAATGAATAACAAAAACATAAAAGACCTTAAAAATATAGAAAATAGAAATGATGTATGAGGAAGAGGTTGAGGAGGCTGTGAATGGCTCACGTGGCGTTCTAGGTGGAAACGACGGCAAAGGAGGTATAGGTAGCCAACACAGATGTGTGTTATTTTGCATTTTTACATAGGGGTATCCCCCAAAATATTGGGACATATAAAAAAAAAAGGAATAAGTGCACTTGAGTACAAGGATGAATGGCTGTTAGAACTGTCTATTCTGTACAAGGTACAGACAAGTCCTGAGGGATCCAAGCCTGGTTCATTTTAATGAATGTGAGCTTGTGCACGTTGGCTGTGGACAGGCAGCTGCGTCTGTCTGTAATGACGCCTCCTGCCGTGCTAAATACACATTCAGAGAGTTCACTGGCTGCAGGGCAGGCCAGCACCTCCAAGGCATACAGGGCAAGCTCTGGCCATGTGGACAATTTGGAGACCCAGAAGTTGAATGGGGCAGAACCATCAGTCAGTACGTGTAGGCGTGTGCACAGGTACTGTTCCACCATGTTGTTCAAATGCTGCCTCCTGCTAACACGCTTCATATCAGCAGTTGGGGCCGGTTGTTGGGGCAAGGTGACAAAGCTTTTCGACATGTCGGCCATGCTAACCCTGCCTTCTGAGGTGCTGGCGCTGACACAGCTGCGTTGGCGACCTCTTCCTCCTCCCCTGCTTTCGCCTTGTGCTTCCACTTGTTCCCTGGCGTCTGTCGGGAATGCTCTCAGGAGCGCGTCTACCAGCGTGCGCCTGTAGTCGCGCATCTTCTGATCACGCTCCAGTGAGGGAATTAAGGACGGCACATTGTCTTTCAGCACACATTAAAATGTGGGCAACTCTGCTGTCGTTGCGCAGGCACTGCAGCGTGTAACATAGTAACATAGTACATAAGGCCGAAAAAAGACATTTGTCCATCCAGTTCGGCCTGTCATCCTGCAAGTTGATCCAGAGGAAGGCAAAAAAAACCTGGGAGGTAGAAGCCAATTTTCCTCTTTTTAGGGGAATAAAAATTCCTTCCCGACTCCAATCAGGCAATCAGAATAAATCCCTGGATCAACGACCCCTCTCTAGTAGCTATAGCCTGTAATATTGTTACGCTCCAGAAATACATCCAGGCCCCTCTTAAATTCCTTTATTGTACTCACCATCACCACCTCCTCCGGCAGAGAGTTCCATAGTCTCACTGCTCTTACCGTAAAGAATCCTCTTCTATGTTTGTGTACAAACCTTCTTTCCTCCAGACGCAGAGGATGTCCCCTCGTCACAGTCACAGTCCTGGGAATGAATAGATGATGGGATAGATCTCTGTACTGACCCCTGATATATTTATACATATTAATTAGATCTCCTCTCAGTCGTCTTTTTTCTAAAGAAAATAACCCTAATTTTGATAATCTTTCAGGGTACTGTAGTTGCCCCATTCCAGTTATTACTTTAGTTGCCCTCCTCTGGACCCTCTCCAGCTCTGCTATATCTGCTTTGTTCACTGGAGCCCAGAACTGTACACAGTACTCCATGTGTGGTCTGACTAATGATTTGTAAAGTGGTAGGGCTATGTTCTCATCACAGGCATCTATGCCCCTTTTGATGCAACCCATTATCTTATTGGCCTTGGCAGCAGCTGCCTGACACTGTTTTTTGCAGCTTAGTTTGCTGTTTATTAAAATTCCTAGATCTTTTTCCATGTCAGTGTTACCGAGTGTTTTACCATTTAATAAGTACGGGTGACTTGCATTATTCCTTCCCATGTGCATAACTTTACATTTGTCAGTGTTAAACCTCATCTGCCACTTATCTGCCCAAGCCTCCAATCTATCCAGATCGCTCTGTAGTAGTATACTGTCCTCTTTAGTGTTAATTGCTTTACACAGTTTGGTGTCATCTGCGAAAATTGATATTTTACTATGCAAGCCTTCTACAAGATCATTAATAAATATATTGAAGAGAATAGAGCCCAATACTGACCCCTGAGGTACCTCACTAGTGACAATGACCCAATCTGAGTGTGTATCATTAATAACCACCCTCTGTTTTCTATCATTCAGCCAGTTACTTACCCACATACAGACGTTTTCTCCCAGTCCGAGCATTCTCATTTTATATACTAACCTTTTATGTGGTACAGTGTCAAATGCTTTGGAGAAGTCCAGATACACGACATCCATTGATTCACCGCTGTCAAGTCTAGAACTCACCTCCTCATAGAAACTGATTAAATTAGTTTGGCATGATCGATCCCTCATGAAGCCATGCTGATATGGCGTTATTTGCTTATTTCTGTTAAGATGCTCTAACATAGCATCTCTCAGAAAACCTTCAAACAGTTTACCCACAACAGATGTTAAACTTACCGGCCTAAAGTTTCCAGGCTCTGTTTTTGGACCCTTTTTGAATATTGGCACCACATTTGCCATGTGCCAATCCTGTGGGACATTCCCCGTCAGTATAGAGTCTGCAAATATCAGAAATAAGGGTCTGGCTATGACATTACTTAATTCCTTTAGGATACGGGGGTGTATGCCATCCGGTCCTGGCGATTTGTCTATTTTAATCTTTTTAAGTCGCTGTTGCACTTCTTCCTGGGTCAGACAGGACACTTTTAATGGGGAATTTATTTCAACATTCGGCATGTCATCTGACAGTTTATTTTCCTCAGTGAATACATTGGAGAAAAAAATATTTAACAGCTTTGCTTTCTCCTTGTAGCTCTCTGCGACTCCCCCCTCATTACTCTTTAACGGGCCGACACCTTCAGATTTATACTTTTTAACATTTATATACTTGAAGAACATTTTATGGTTAGTTTTACTCTCTTTGGCAATGTTCTATTTTTTTCCTTATAGTTTTTCAGTGCTTCCGTGCTACCTTCCTGTTTTAGTGTTTTATATGCTTTCTTTTTGTCATTTATTGCTTTCTTTACAGTTCTGTTTATCCACATTGGTTTCTTTTTGTTCCTTAACCTTTTATTCCCATACGGTATGTACCTCTCACAATGAGATTTTTAGGATGCTTTAAAAGATATTCCATTTCATGGCTATATTTTTATTTGTGAGGACTTTATCACATTTAGTTAGGCCTATGGCCTCTCTTAGTTGGCTAAATTTAGCTTTTTTGAAGTTTGGTATTTTTGTTCCTCCCTGTAGAAACGCTCTTTTGAATGATAATTGGAAGGTTATTACTTTGTGGTCACTATTTCCCAGGTGTCCCCCAACCTGCACGTCTGTTGCAGGCCTATTGGTTAATACTAAGTCCAGTATGGCCGTCCCTCTAGTCGGGTCCTGAACCAGTTGGGAGAGGTAATTGTCTTTGATTATTGCCCAGAACCTGTTTCCTTTATGAGATATACAAGTTTCAGTTTCCCAGTCTATATCTGGGTAGTTGAAGTCCCCCATAATAACCACCTTGTTATGATTTGCCGCCTCGTCTATCTCGTTTAGTAGTTTAGTAGTAGATTTTCTGTGGACTCCGGTATATTAGGTGGTTTATAGTAAACTCCTATTAGTAATTTATTATTGTTTTTAGCGCCATGTATCTCTACCCACAGTGACTCCACATGTTCATGTCCCTCACTTATATCTTCACGGAGTGTGGTCTTTAGACCGGACTTTACATAAAGGCAGACCCCTCCCCCTCTCCGGTTTTGACGATCCTTTCTAAACAGACTGTAACCCTGTACATTAACTGCCCAGTCATAGCTATCATCCAGACATGTCTCAGTTATTCCCACTATGTCATAGTCCTCCTCACACATCACTAATTCCAGTTCCCCAGTTTTATTAGTCAGGCTTCTGGCATTAGTATACATACATTTGAGAGGTTTATGTATATTTTTTACTCTACACCTTTCCTTCTGAACTGTTCTAGTCCCTTTTTCCATTCCTCCCCCAGTCTCACTACCTTGCCCCCGGTCTCTATCTGCACTATCTTCCCATTCTATAACATAGTTACCCCCCCCCCAGTCCCTAGTTTAAACACTCCTCCAACCTTCTAGCCATCTTCTTCCCCAAACAGCTGCCCCTTCCCCATTGAGGTGCAGCCCGTCCCTACGATAGAGCCTGTAGCCGATAGAGAAGTAAGCCCAGTTCTCCAGGAACCCAAACCCCTCCTTCCTACACCAGTTCTTGAGCCACTTGTTAATTTCCCTAATCTCCCGCTGCCTCTCTTGTGTGGCCCGTGGTACAGGTAGTATTTCGGAAAATATTACCTTTGAGGTCCTTGCCCTCAGCTTTTGACCTAAATCCCTGAAATCATTTTTAAGGACTCTCCACCTACCCCTAACTTTGTCATTGGTTTCGATATGGACCATGACCGCTGGATCTTCTCCAGCCCCTCCCAGTAATCTGTCAACCCGATCCGCGATGTGTCAAACTCTAGCGCCAGGAAGACAGCACACTGTTCGGCGATCACGGTCTTTGTGACAGATTTCCCTATCTGTTCCCCTAATAATTGAGTCTCCCACTACCAGCACCTGTCTGGCCTGCCCTGCTCTCCTGGTCCCCTGCTTACCGGAGCTGGCATTCCCCTGACTGGCAGAGGAAGTGTCTGGCTGCCGCAGTGCCATCCCTGGACTGACATCCCCCTCATCTGCCAAACGTGCAAACTTGTTGGGGTGTGTCAGATCAGGGCTAGCCTCCCTGGCACTCTACCCCGCTTTCTAACTGTTACCCAGCTAGCTACCTCACTTTCCTCAGCCTCCTCTCTGTCACCCTACCCCTCATCTAACCCAAAGAGTGCTTGCTCGGTGAGAAGCAAACTCTTTTGCAAATTCTCAGTGTTACAACTTGCCCATTTAGAGACTCGATTTGCGATTCCAAACGGGTAATTTGCTCACATCTTGAACAAAGATATGCACCCTTGAACTCCTGTTCCATGACTGCATACATCATGCAAGATGTGCACTGGACTGCGTTGTCAATTGTGCAAAACATACTAAATGGGGATTACACCAGCAAAGCAAAAAATACAATATAATGTAGTACTAAGAAACTGGCTAATTACAGTCCCCCACTGAAGTCCCTGAATCTAAAGTCACTTAATCTTAAGTCACACACTTACGCAACCACACTTAATCAACCACGCGTCGCAGTCAAACTCGTGCTATATATCTCCTTATATAAATAAATATAGATGCAGCTCACTACACCAGCCTGGTTTGTTTCCCCTCTGGACTCAAAGAGGCTGTGCTGCTCACACTGCTGAGTTTTTATAGTCTCCTAATTAGACAACCACACCCGAATTAGACAGCCACACCCTAATTACTCACCTGTGCAACCCCTGGAGAAGGAAAAAAAAGTGTTATCACAGCATACAATACAGTCAAATACAGCCACTCAATGTCCACAAATAATTTAGCTCTCAGATACTCCCTCACTTAATCTTAAGTCACACACTTACGCAACCACACTTAATCAACCACGCGTCGCGGTCAAACTCGCGCTATATATCTCCTTATATAAATAAATATAGATGCAGCTCACTACACCAGCCTGGTTTGTTTCCCCTCTGGACTCAAAGAGGCTGTGCTGCTCACACTGCTGAGTTTTTATAGTCTCCTAATTAGACAACCACACCCGAATTAGACAG
The DNA here is from genome assembly GCF_014858855.1 of Bufo gargarizans. Lineage (NCBI taxonomy): Eukaryota > Metazoa > Chordata > Amphibia > Anura > Bufonidae > Bufo > Bufo gargarizans. The sequence continues at coordinate 215,380,002 of NC_058080.1, read as the reverse complement.
CCACACCCACCTGTGCAACCCCTGGAGAAGGAAAATCTTAAATTTCTAACGATAATTTGTTTTCCCTTAGTCCTAACAGCAGCACAGATGGGGTTAACTGCCCCTGTGGACTGGTAGGACCGGCGTAATTTTAATGAGCCCAAGAACCAATAAACGATCTTCAGCTCCCTGAAAGGGAGGAGATCACCCCCCAGCCCACCGTGTTTTTAACAAGTATAATGTATTTAGGGTGGGATATTTGTGTGCTGCTGTTAGGACTAAGGGAAAACAAATTATCGTTAGAAATTAACGATTCCCTTATGTCCTACCAGCAGCACAGATGGGGAGATAGCAAGAAGAAACCCCTAGGGAGGGTCCTCATGCCTGGCAGAACTAAGAACTGTCTGCCCAAAAGCCGAAAACTCTGCCATCCTAGCATCTATCCTATAATGGGAGATGAAGGTTGATTCAGAGCTCCAGGAGGCCGCCTTACAGATCAACTCTAAGGGGAGAAGGCTTCTCTCCGCAACCGAGGTGGAGACCGCCCTAGTAGAATGGGCTCTCACAAACTCGGGAGGATCTAAGGATTGGGAGACAAAAGCTTCCCTAATGGCCTCCTTGATCCAGCGACTAATGATGGCTTTAGACGCTTTACGGCCTTTAGACTTACCGGCAAACAGGATAAGGAGATTCTCATCTATCCTGAACTCTCTGGATCTGTCCACATACTCTCACAAACTCGGGAGGATCTAAGGATTGGGAGACAAAAGCTTTCCTAATGGCCTCCTTGATCCAGCGACTAATGATGGCTTTAGACGCTTTACGGCCTTTAGACTTACCGGCAAACAGGATAAGGAGATTCTCATCTATCCTGAACTCTCTGGATCTGTCCACATAGATCTGGAGGCATCTTGAAATATCCAGCGGGTCTCTAGCTGGAGTATCAGAGGAGGAGGCTGTAAACAAAACTGGTAAAGAGATTAGCTGGTTGATATTTTGGAAGGTAGGCACCTTAGGCCTAAAGTATGGTAAAAACTTCAGGAGTACTCTATCCTGTAAGAAAATAATGTATGGATGAATTGCAGAGAAAGCCTGCAATTCAGAGATTCTTTTGGCTGAAGCTATAGCCAGAAGAAAGACCATCTTTAAAGTCAAAAATTTGAAATCTACCTCCTCCAAAGGCTTGAAGGGGGGAGATGCTAGCCCCCTGAGCACTACTGAAAGATCCCACTGGGGGATAGGTTTCAGTATAGTAGGTTTTAGTCTCTCAGCTCCCTTCAGGAAGCGTTTAATGAGTGGGCCCCGAGAATGTGGCCTGTTGAGACAGGCCGAGATGGCACAAATCTGTACCTTCAAGATAGCTGGAGATAGGCCTCTGTCTAATCCATCTTGAAGAAATTGTAGTATAGCAGGAAGGGGCGGATCTGCGGACGCCACCTGTTTGAAATCACACCACGCCACGAAGATTCTCATGATCCTGGAGTAGGCCTTCTTTGTAGACTCTGCTCGGGAATGCGACAAAGTTCTCAGGACCGACTCGGAAAGCCCTTCTATATTGGGAAGGGACTGATCAACCTCCAGGCTGTCAGGTTGAACCTGTGCAGATCTGGGCAGAGGTGAGTGTCCCACAACACCAGGGTCTGCTCTGGGTGGAGTCTCCAGTATTGTCCCCGACTCATCTGAATGAGCTGGGTAAACCAGGATCTCCTGGGCCAAAACGGTATGATGGCTATTACCGAGGCCTGATCCTGACGGATTTTCATCAATACCCTCGCTATCATGGAAAACGGAGGGAAGATGTAAGCCAGCCTGAACCTCCACGGGGTATCCTTGGCGTTGAACCTGGTTGCCATGAGATCCACCTCTGGCATACCCCAACTGTGAACTAGCTGCCTGAAGATCTCCGGATGCAGAGACCACTCCATGGTCGGTAATCCTCAACTTAAGCGGTCCGCTATCATATTGAGGGAGCCTCGAATATGAACGGCAGATAAATAGGAAAGGTTCAACACTCTGCCAACCGAAGAATCACCCCGATCTCTGACAGAAGGGGCAATGACCTTGTGCCTCCCTGCTTGTTTATATAGAGAACCGCAGTCATATTGTCTGACTGGACTTTCACCGCTTTGCCCCGAATCTGAGGGGCGAAGTGAAGGAGGGCTAGCCGGACGAAAGAAAGACGCCGCTCCAGGGGGGACCAGGATCCCTGTACTGGGGATCCGTCCAGGTGAGCGCCCCAGCCTACAAGGGACGCGTCTGTAGTCAATATGACCCAAGCTGGTTGGGTCATAGACTTCCCTGCTGGCAGCTGAAACCACCATCTGAGGGAATTCCGGGTTTGACCGGACAGGGAGCACAGGGAATCTAGCCCCGCAGGGCTGCCGTTCCATAGGTGTAAAACCTCCGACTGAAGAGGACGGAGGTGCCATAGCGCCCAAGGGACTGCGTCCGCAGCCGCTGACATGAGCCCCAGCATCTTCATGAGAGTCAGGATAGAGACTCGACGAGGGACGTAAAGGACTTTTGCCAGGTCCTGGATCCGTGCTCTCCTTTCTAAAGTCAACCGGAGGGACATCACCACAGAGTCGACCACGAATCCTAAATAATGGATTGAAGTCAATGGGCTCACATTCGACTTCTGCCAGTTGATAATCCAGCCCAGGCGGAGGAGAAAGGAGATAGCGATCTGAAGATGGTGGGTAAGGATCGGACCTGAAGAGGCTATGAAAAGCCAATCGTCCAGATAAGGAATAATAGTCAGTCCTTGCAGTCTCAAAGCTGCCACCACCGACACCACCACCTTGGTGAAGATAAGGGGGGCAGAAGAGATTCCGAAGGGAAGCGCGGTGAACTGAAAGTGCCTGCGAACCCCTGAAATCTGGACCGCGATCCTGAGGAGTTTCCGGGAAGCGGAATGGATCGGAATGTGAAGATACGCATCTTTGAGGTCCAGAGTAGCCATGACATCCCTGAGGTTGAGGATATGGCTGACTGACCTTATGGTTTCCATGCAAAACCTTATTTTCCTTATAAATCGATTGAGATATCTCAAGTCGATGATCATCCGGAGATCTCCCGTCTTCTTGGGAACCAGGAACACTGGTGAATAAAATGCCTAGGCCTCTCTCCCCTCCTCTAGGGCTCCCTTGGAGATATAGTCCTGAATGTAAGATTCTAGGACCACTTGTTTGGCCGACCCGAAGTTTCGTGTGGCGATGAATCTCTCTGGGGGGAGAGAGATAAGGTCTACCCGGTACCCGACGGAGACTATGTCCTGAACCCAGGGGTCTGCAATCAACCGGCTCCAAGAGTCTTTGAAATGGGAGAGACGGCCCCCCACGGGAATCTGGGGGAGGGGTACGGGAAAATCTAGAGGAGACACTGCAGGGGCAGCAGGGCTTATCCCAGAGCCTCGAAGAGGCCCATAGTCAGGAGGGTTTTGCCTCCCTGGTGGGTTTACGGGAGCGCCTCGAATATTTAAGAGACGGCCCCCCCCCAATCTCTGCGCCTAGACTGCTGCCCTGGACGACCTCCGTCTTTCTTCTCTTGTCTGGGGCGTCCCCGAAAGGGCTGCTGAGGGAGGCTCTTCCCCTTTTTATCGGAGAGCACCTCCATTATCTTGTCCAATTCGGACCCGAATAGCCTGTCCGGTTCGAAGGGGAGCCCACAAAGATTGAACTTGGACGCGTTGTCCGCGATCCAAGGTTTCAGCCAAAGTGGTCTGCGGGCAGCCGAAACTAGGGCCATAGTTTTGGCGGCCAGCTTCAGCTGCATCTGGGTGGAATCAACTAGGAAGTCCATAGTCAGATTGGCTGATTTAAAGGCTGCCAGGATATCATCTCTAGACACGCTCTGGTCCATGTCCGTCTGGATCTGGTTGAGCTTAGAGCGTAAATAGGTGGCTACCTCAGTGGCCGCAATTGAAGTTGATGCGGAGGCAGCGGCCGCCGTGTAACTCCTTCTAAGGGTGCACTCTGCCCTCCGGTCTAGAGGGTCCTGCAGACTAGACCCATCGTCTGCAGGAACTAGAGTGCGCCGGGACAACTTGGCTATAGCCATGTCCACCTTGGGAACGGAGCCCCATGATTCCACCAAGGGTTTAGCCATCGGGTACATGAGTTTGAATTTTCTGGTAAGAACTGGACCTTTCTCAGGCTTTCGCCACTCCGTGCGCATCACAGAGAGAAGGGTCTCATCCGCTCTAAAGACACGCTGTGTCCGTCCGGCGGGATCGGAGGACTCCCCCATGTCAACATCCTGGTCCCCCGACCTGATGGACTTAAGTAACTTCTGCGTCTTTTCTGGAGGGAAAAAGCAAGAAGTAAATTCTTCTTCCTCAGAAGAAGACCCCACCGAACAGGGGGTAGGTCTTTCGACTGGTGCGACTGGTGGGACCACATCCATGGGAGTCTGAGAGGGTCCTGGTAACCTCTCATTAAGCAGTCGCACCACTCCCTTAATGGAATCATCCACATATGTCTTCGTCCACTGAAACATTTCTTGCATCGTGGGTTCCGTGGATGCCGTGCGACAACTCTCACATCTAGAGTAAGGACAGCTGTCGTCTAAGGGCGTGTTACACTCGAAACACGCCAAATGCTTCCTCTTGGCCCCACCCTTTCGCTGATCTGGATCCTTAGGGGAAGCCATAGTCTGTAATTAGAAATAAAACAGGTCATAACACCTACAATAACTGGAGGTGGTGAAACAAGACCTTAAGGGGGCCCTCCTGCACTAGAAGAAATAGAGCTGTGAAAGAGGAACAACAAACCCAAGCCAAGCAATACTACAAGAATATCTCAAGGCACAGGGAACTCTGGAGCTAGCTTGTCAAAGCGATGCAACCAGAGCACTGACTGACAGGCTCTGGGCGCTTAAAAGGAGAAAGCCCCGCCCCCTGGGCGGTTCCTCGATCGTAACTAGCCCAGAGATATAAGAGAGCCTATACTGGCTCAGCTTGCTCTAAGTGACTCCCCCGATTAATCCTGGATCCCTGGATGTTTATAGGGGGACAGTTTAAATAAAGGTGGTGAGGTTAAAACCCCACACCGCAACGGCTACGAAAAACCGGAAGTGACGTAGCGCACCCAGTGTGCGTCACTTCCGGAAGATGGCGGTGCCCATAGCGCCGCACACATGTGGCGCTGGAAAAACGGGACACCGCACTGAGTTGAAAGAAGAGGGGAGGGTGACACCCCACTCCCCGACGGTACCCCAGACACAAAAATCGCCGCAATCAGGCCTAAAATAAAGGCAATGAGAGCCAAAACGGGGCGATCCTTCTAAGGAAAAAAGAGCCCCTAGCACTCTTCAGCTCCCTGAGGGGGAGCGATACGCCAGTCCACCTGTCCAGAGGACAGAAAAAAACACGGTGGGCTGGGGGGTGATCTCCTCCCTTTCAGGGAGCTGAAGATCATTTATTGGTTCTTGGGCTCATTAAAATTACGCCGGTCCTACCAGTCCACAGGGGCAGTTAACCCCATCTGTGCTGCTGGTAGGACGTAAGGGGAAAAAAGTGTTATCACAGCATACAATACAGTCAAATACAGCCACTCAATGTCCACAAATAATTTAGCTCTCAGATACTCCCTCACTTAATCTTAAGTCACACACTTACGCAACCACACTTAATCAACCACGCGTCGCGGTCAAACTCGCGCTATATATCTCCTTATATAAATAAATATAGATGCAGCTCACTACACCAGCCTGGTTTGTTTCCCCTCTGGACTCAAAGAGGTCGATCATGTGTGCCAGGCTGCCCAGAGGTAAGGACAAGCTGTCCTCTGTGGAAGGCATATTGTCTGAATCCTCCGTATCCCACCAGCCACGCACCAGTGATGGGCCCGAGCTGCGTTGGGTGCCACCCCGCTGTGAACATGCTTCATCCCATCCTCCTCCTCCTCATCCTCCTCCTCCTCGTCTTCCAGTAGTAGGCCCTGACTGGCCAAATTTGACCTTTGCTGTTGCAAAAATCCTCTTTCTGAGCCACTTCTGAAAGACTGGCCTGAAAGTGTTAGAGATGACCCCTCTTCCTCCTCCTCGTCCTGGGCCACATCCTCTTCCATCATCGCCTTAAATGTTTTCTCAAGGAGACATAGAAGTATTATTGTAACGCTGATAACGGCGTCATCGCCACTGGCCATGTTGGTGAAGTACTCGAAACAGCGCAACAGGGCACACAGGTCTCGCATGGAGGCCCAGTCATTGGTGGTGAAGTGGTGCTGTTCCGCAGTGCGACTGACCCGTGCGTGCTGCAGCTGAAACTCCACTATGGCCTGCTGCTGCTAGCACAGTCTCTCTAGCATGTGCAAGGTGGAGTTCCACCTGGTGGGCATGTCGCATATGAGGCGGTGAGCGGGAAGGCCAAAGCTACACTGTAGAGCAGACAGCTGAGCGGCGGCAGGATGAGAACGCCGGAAGCGCGCACAGACGGCCTGCACTTTATGCAGCAGCTCTGACATGTCGGGGTAGTTGTGAATAAATTTCTGCACCACCAAATTCAGCACATGCGCCAGGCAAGGAATGTGCGTCAAACCGGCTAGTCCCAGAGCTGCAACGAAATTTTGCCTTTTATCGCACACCACCAGGCCAGGCTTGAGGCTCACTGGCAGCAACCACTCGTCGGTCTGTTGTTCTATACCCCACCACAACTCCTGCGCGGTGTGGGGCACTGACGGTTACCCCTGGCTGTGCTGAAGTTGGTGGTGAAGGTCTGTCGCTGACCGGATGAGGAGGTGGTAGAAGAGGAGGAGGAAGCCGAGTAGGAAGAGGAGGCAACAGGAGGAAAAGAATGATGCCCTGCGATCCTTGGCGGCGGAAGGACGTGCGCCAAACAGCTCCACCTGGGTCCCAGCCACGAGTACATTTATCCAGTGTGCAGTTAGGGAGATATAGCGTCCCTGGCCGTCCTAACTGGTTCACGTATCTGTGGTTAGGTGGACCTTGCCACAGATGACGTTGCGCAGTGCACACTTGATTTTATCTGATACTTGGTTGTGCAGGGAGGGCATGGCTCTCCTGAAGAAGTAGTGGCGGCTGGGAATGACGTACTGTGGGACAGCAAGCAACATGAGCTGTTTGAAGCAGTCTGTCTCCACCAGCCTGAATGACAGCATTTCAAAGGCCAGTAGTTTAGAAATGCTGGCATTCAGGGCCAGGGATCGAGGGTGGCTAGGTGGGAATTTACGCTTTCTATCAAAGATTTGTGAGATGGAGAGCTGAATGCTTCCGTGAGACATGGTGGAGATGCTTGGTGATGGAGGTAGTGTTGTTGGTGGTACATCCTCTGTTTTCTGGGCGGCAGGTGCCATTGTTCCTCCAGAGGCGGAGGAAGAGGCCGAGGCAGCAGCAGAAGAGGGATCAGGAGGGGCCTGAGCCCTTTCTTGGTTTTGAAGGTGCTTACTCCACTGCAGCCCGTGTATCGCATGTAGATGCCTGGTCATGCAGGTTGTACTAAGGTTCAGAACGTTAATGTCTTGCTTCAGGCTCTGATGGCACAGCGTGCAAACCACTCGGGTCTTGTGGTCAGCACATTGTGTGAAGAAGTGCTATGCCAGGGAACTCCTTGAAGCTGCCTTTGGTGTGCTTGGTCCCTGGCGACGGTGGCCAGTAGCAGGCGAACTTGTTTGTGCGATGGCTGCTCTGCTTTTGCACCCTGCTCCCTCTTTTGCTATGCTGTTGGCTCGGTCTCACCACTGCCTCTTCCTCCAAACTCTGAAAGTCAGTGGCACGACCTTCATTCCATGTGGGGTTTAGGACTTCATCATCCCCTGCATCGTCTTCCACCCAGTCTTCCTCCCTGACCTCCTTTTTGGTCTGCACACTGCAGAAAGACGCAGCAGTTGGCACCTGTGTTTCGTCATCATCAGAGACGTGCTGAAGTGGTATTCCCATGTCCTCATCAGGAAACATAAGTGGTTGTGCGTCAGTGCATTCTATGTCTTCTACCGCTGGGGAAGGGCTAGGTGGATGCCCTTGGGAAACCCTGCCAGCAGAGTCTTCAAACAGCATAAGAGACTGCTGCATGACTTGAGGCTCAGACAGATTCCCCGATATGCATGGGCGTGATGTGACAGACTGATGGGCATGGGTTTCAGGAGCCACCTGTGCGCTTTCTGCAGAAGACTGGGTAGGAGATAACGTGAACGTGCTGGATCCACTGTCGGTCACCCAATTGACCAGCGCCTGTTCTTGCTCAGGCCTTACCATCCTTAGAACGACATTAGGCCTGACCAAATATCTCTGTAGATTCTGGCGGCTACTGGGACCTGAGGTAGTAGGTTCAGTAGGACGTGTAGCTGTGGCAGAGCGGCCACATCCTCTCCCTGCACCAGAGGCTCCACCAACACCACCACCACGACAATGACCGCGTCCCTTATTAGATGTTTGCCTCATAGTTAGCGTTCACCAAGCAAAGTAAAAGTGGTTAAGTCTGTTAAAAATAATTAACTGCCAATAAAAACCCTGATGTAGGGTATTGCTCAATTCTTTTTTTAAACTCTATATGTCAGCGGTATTTGTGGCCTAAAATTCACAGTAACTTATGCACATCTAATCCCAGATGTGCATTATATCAGAGGGTTTTTTCACCCCAGTAACCAAAAAGACGTATTTCTGGCCTAAATGTGACCCTAACTTATGCATGTCTAATCCCAGATGTGCAGTATATCCGAGTTTTTTTTTTTTACCCCAGTAACCAAAAAGCTGTATTTCTGGCCTAAATGTAACACTCACTTATGCATGTCTAATACCAGATGAGCAGTATATTAGAGGTTTTTTTCACTTTAGTAAGCAAAAAGCCGTATTTCTGACTTAAATGTGACACTCACTTATGCATGTCTAATCCCAGATGTGCAGTATATCAGAGGATTTTTTTTCACCCCAGTAACCAAAAAGCTGTATTTCAGGCCTAAATGTGACACTCACTTATGCACGTCTAATCCAAGATGCGCAGTATATAAGAGGGTTTTTTCACCCCAGTAACCAAAAAGCCATATTTATGGCCTAAATGTGACACTCACTTATGCATGTCTAATCCTAGATGTGCACTATATGAAACAGATGTGTTTTTTTTTTTTCACCCAAGTAAGCAAAAAGCTGTATTTCTGGCCTAAATGTGACACTCACTTATGCACGTATAATCCTAGATGTGCACTATATGAAACAGATGTTTTTTTTTCACCCCAGTAAGTAAAAAGCTGTATTTCTGGCCTAAATGTGACACTCACTTATGCATGTCTAATGTGCACTATATGAAAAAATTGTTGTTGTTTTTTTTTTAACCCCAGTAAGCAAAAAGCTGTATTTCTGGACTTGCTGACATGCAGATATCCTGTGCTGGTGCACTATTGTTGCATAAAATGGCTGCCGATTATGTACTGATATTGACAAACTGAAGAAAAAGAAGTTTGTTTTCAGCAGTAGTTGGCTCAGGGCAGGCTTAAAAAAATTGTGCACTGCACCCACAAAACACATTTGCTGTAGAAAAGCAGTTCTTCATAAGATTTCTCCCTGATCCCTCCCTCACAGCAGCTGCAGCCTCTCCCTACACTAATCCGAGCAGAGTGACCGGGCGGCGCTACGTGACTCCAGCTTAAATAGAGGCTGGGTCACATGCTGCAGTTTGTCAATCACAGGCATGCCAATAGTAGGCATGGCTGTGATGGCCTTTTGGGGCAAGTAGTATGACGCTTGTTGATTGGCTGCTGTGCAGCCTTTCAAAAAGCGCCAAGAAAGCGCCGAACACCAAACCCGAACACAAACTTTTACTTAAATGTTCGGGTGCTGAAAAAACCAAAAGTTTCGGGTTCGCTCAACTCTAATACTAAGACATCAGCACCCTGCAATTACATTTGTGGTGGTGCCAACACCTGCGAAAGGTAGCCCCACTTAGCTGCAACTTCTGTCGATCTAGGCCATTAGAGCAGAAGCATGGATAAAAAGAGCTAAGCTCTCTGCTGCATTGGAGATCAGTGCAGTACTTATACTAGGCCGTCATAAGAACCACCTAGCTTAAAGGAGTTGTCTCACTTCAGCAAATAGCATTTATTATGTAGAGGAAGCTAATACAAGCCACTTGCTAATCTATGATTATCCATAATGCTTCCTTTGCTGTCTGGATTCATTTTTTTATCACATTATACACTGCTTGTTTCTATGGTTACAACCACCCTGCAATTCATTAGTGGTGGTCGTGCTTGCACACTATAGGAAAAAGTATCTGCCTATGAAAACTCCCATGGCCCCTGCCACCATGGAGGCTGACACTTTTTTCTATAGTGTGCGAGCATGACCACCATTGATGGATTGCAGGGTGGTCATAACCATGGAAACGAGCAGTGTATAATGCAATGATACATGTGCAAGCATGACCACCGTTGATAGATTGCAGGGTGATCACAACCATGGAAATGAGCAGTGTATAATGTATAATGGAAAAATTAATCCAGCCAGCAAAGGAAGCAATATGGACAATCGCAATTCATTATTAAGTTACTTGTATTAACTTTCTCTACATAATAAATTAAACTTGCTGAAGTGAGACAACCCCTTTAAGGCTCATTAGTAACCTCTTTAACCCGTAGGATACCAGCGACGTACACGTACAGCGCTGGAAACAGGGTCACAAATCCCCTGCCGTACAGCTATGGTGCTCTTCGGGCGCTGAGCCCCTCCAATCAGCTGCAAAGGTCCGGCAGTCACAGATAGCCGGACCCCTGCTATATGCGCCGGCATCGGTTAAAACACTGATGCCTGCGCATTAACCCTTGCACTGCCGTGGTCAGTGCTGACCATGGCATGTGGGGTATCCTGCCAGGTGTGGGGTGTCCATTGGGTCCCCGTGCTGCTGTGACGGGGACCCGATGGCTTGGATGGCAGCCCAATGCCTTCTTTAGGCATTGTGGCTGCCATCCGTGTCAGCCTGTGAGATCCCGCCCCCTGGATCTCACAGGCAAGAAGATGTAAGTGTATTACAGTGTGTAATACACTTAAAGCCAATGCATTACAATACAGAAGTATTGTAATGCATTTAAAAGGGTATCAAACCCCAAAAGGTTGAAGTCCCAAAGTGGGACAAAAAATAGTTAAAAGAGAAGTAATAAAAATAAAGTTTTACAAAAAATGTAAGTTTCAAGTAAAAAAAAAAAGTGAAAAAGATAAAAGTAGACATATTAGGTATTGCCACATCCTTATCGACCAACTCTAAAAATATCATACGGTATGATGCACCCAGTCAGGTGAACACAGTAAAAAAAAAAAAAAACTGTGCCAAAACAGCCATTTTCTGGTCTCCCTGCCTCACAAAAAGTGTAATACCAAGCTATCAAAAAAGCATATTTAGCTCAAAATGGTACCTACCTAAGACAATAGACCAATTTTTATTTTTTTTTAAATATGGCTCATTCTGTTCAAAAAGGCTTTCACTGTATAAAACTTAACAAAAATAAAAATGATTGACATATTAGGTATTGCCGTGTCCATAACAACCTGCTTCATAAATATATCACATTATATGCCCCCTCAGGTGAATGTTGTAAAAAAAATGTTTAACAAAACTATGCCAAAACAACCATTTTTTTTTACCTTACACAAAGTGTAATACCAAGCAATCAAAAAGTCTTATGTACCCCAAAATGATACCAATCAAACCGTCATCTCATCCCGCAAAAAATGAGCCCCTACTTAAGACAATGGGCCAAAAATAAAAATAAACTATGGCTCTCAGAAAATATCAACATAAAAACAAGATTTTATTCTGTTCAAAAAGGCTTTCACTGTGTAAGCCTACATGCACACAAACGTAGTTTGGTTCTGCATCCGAGCCATATTTTTGCGGCTCGGGTGCAGACCCATTCACTTCAATGGGGCCACAAAAGATGTGGACAGCACTCCGTGTGCTGTCCATATCCGTTGCTCCGTTCCGTAGCCCAGCAAAAAAAATAGAAGATGCCATACGGACGTCATCTGTTTCTTTTTTTTTTTTGCAGATCTGCAATTTTAGGACTGCAAAACACATTTGTGTGCATGTAGGCTAAAACATAGCAAAAATAAAAATGATAGACATATTAGGTACCGCTGCGTCTGTATCAACCTGCTCTATAAAAAATATCACATTATATGCCCATCAGGTGAATGCTATAAAAAATATATATATATATGTATATATATATATATATATGCCAAAATAGCCTTTTTTTTTTTTTTACCTTGCCTCACAAAAAGTGTAATACCAAGCGATCAAATAGTCTTATGTACCCTAAAATGGTACCAATGGAAACATCACCTCATCCCACAAAAAATGAGCCCCACATAAGACAATCATTAAAAAAATAAAAAAAACAATGACACCCATAAACCAATTTATCTAAATCTGCGCTGCAAAAGCCAAATGGCGCTACTTCCGTTATGAGTCCTGCCATGTACCCCCACAGCAGTTTACCACTACATATGGGGTGTTGCCGTATTCAGGGGAAAATGGGTAATAAATTATGGGATGCTTTTTCTCCTTGTGAAAATGAACGCTTACTTAATATAATATTAAAGGGGTGTTGTTTCCAAAATAGGGTCCTTTTTGATGGTTTCCCCTATAGGGTTACATCAGGGTCTCTTCAAATAGAAAATGGTGCCTAAAACCATTCTAGCAAAACTGGCCTCCAAAATCCATATGGTGCTTCTTTCCTTCTGACCACTGCCATGTGCCAATAGAGCATTTTACCACCACGTATGGGGTATTTCTGTAAACTGCAGAATCAGAGTAATATATATTGAGGTCTATTTTGCTGCTAACCCTTGCTATGTTGCAAGAAAAAAAAAAAAAAGATTAACATAAACAATCTCCCAAAAAAGTGACATTTTGAAATTTCACCCCCGTTTTCCTTTCATTCTTGAGGAACACCTCAAGGGTTAACAAAGTTTGCAACATCAGTTTTTAATAAATTTGAGGGGTGTAGTTTCTAAAATGCGGTTATTTATGGGTGGTTTCCATTATGCAAGCCCCTCAAAATCACTTTATAACTGAATTGGTGCTTAAAAAAATGGATTTGGAAATATTGTTAAAAATGTAAAAAATGGCTTTTAAACTTCTAAGCCTTCTAACGTCCTAAAAAAATAAAATGACATTTACAAAATTATGCCAACATAAAGCAGACATATAGGGAATGTTGATTGATAACTATTTCATGAGGATTTTCTATCTGTTTTAAAAGTAGAACAATTAAAATTTAGAAAATTGAGATTTTTTCCAAATTTTGGGTACATTTTGGATTGTTTTATAAATAAAGGTGAAATATATCGATTAAAATGTACCACTGTTATGAATTACAATGTGTCACGAGAAAACAATCTCGGAATGGCATGGATAAGTAAAAGCGTTTCAAAGTTATTACCACATAACGTAACATATATCAGATTTGCAATAATCGGCCTGGGAACGAAGGTGAAAAGTGGCTCGGTACTGAAGGGGTTAAAAAGTCTTATACGCAATAATTAACCCGGCAAAATATGACACCACTGTTGATTGTTCATTTCCCATGCTGCTGGTTGTCCTGATGAGACAAGGTCTTTAAATATATCATTTTTTATTATCTGCATTTACTAAATTAATCATAGTGAAACAAATGAAAGAATATTGCAAATGTTTTTTTTTTTTTTACTTTCTACGTATTTTTCTGTAAAACTTTATAAAACTTTATCCTAGATCACTTGTAAGGCCTATTTTAAAAAATTATATAGAAAATTTAAGAATTCAATATTCCTTTCTTTCTTTCCTAGTCATTCATATATACAAACTGAAAAGAATGGCGTGGTATTAAACAGGCAGGAAGTGCTCAAACCCACATGCAGTTGTACATATATATATATACAGGGGAGCAAATCCTGCACTTGTGGCCCGTTGCTAATGGCAATCTCCAGCAAAAATGCATACAGTGGAGGATGCCCGCAGCGAACCACAAGTACCACAATAGACATCCTACCCAAAATAGCAATTATGTGGATGTAATAATCAATATAACAATATAACAAAATAATAGCAAAGACAGGTGCACTCTGCGGTCTTCCTAAACCCTCGAACTGATTTTAAAATTGAAAGACTAGCCAACATGTCTTACGGTGTGGGACATGTCTGAGCCCGAGCACCGCGCCAAGGTTTCTCAAGTAGCTTAGGACCTAACACTCACCTACTTGTGCCGTAAGGGCAATACCAGGGGCCAGTGGGCAAATTACAGGTGCATGAGGTCCGACTCACAAACAACTCACCAGTTACCTCCAGCATGTAACCATGCTAGCAATGGGAGGAGTTTGTGAGTCCCACTCAAGACTGGCTGATATGGCCCAGGCCTCACAGGTGCACCTAAATGTAGCCTGTGGATGGAAAGCAGGAACATTTAAATTGGAGTTTATACACCTCCAGGCATCTCTATATATACAATCTGAAAAGAATGGCGTGGTATTAAACATGAGGAAGTGCTCAAACCCACATGCAGTTGTGCATATATATATAGGGGAGCAAATCCTGCACTTGTGGCCCGTTGCAAAAGGCAATCCCCAGCAAAAATTCATACAGTGGAAGATGCCCGCAGCGAACCATAAGTATCACAATAGACATCCTACACAAGATAGCAATTATGTGGATGTGATAATCAATATAACAATATAACAATAGCAAAGACAGGTGCACTCTGCGGTCTTACTAAACCCTCAAACTGATTTTAAAATTGAGAGATTAGCCAACATGTCCTACGGTGTAGGACATGTCTGAGCCCGAGCACCGCACCCTCCTCCCATTGCTAGCATGGTTACATGCTGGAGGTAACTGGTGAGTTGTTTGTGAGTCGGACCTCATGCTCCTGTAATTTGCCCACTGGCCCCTGGTATTGCCCATACGGCACAGGTAGGTGAGTGTTAGGTCCTGAGCTACTTGAGAAACCTTGGCGCGGTGCTCGGGGCTCATGGCTAATCTCTCAATTTTAAAATCAGTTTGAGGGTTTAGTAAGACCACAGAGTGCACCTGTATTTGCTATTGTTATATTTTCCTAGTCATTCACTCTAATCAGTTAACTGGGTATCTGAAAATAACAATGAAATTCACAAACCACTTAAATGCTACCTTTCACAGTGTCATCAAGCAATTGAGGCTAGGGGAACTACTAAAGTAAAAAAAAAAAAGATCTGAAAGACCAGAAAATGTTTGCTGGAGCAGCTGATCAAATGTACAAAACAGAGCTCTGCATGCCTCACTGTCAAAGATTTGCTAAGGGCATCCACCCTTCTTTATTATTGCTAGTGAAGACGAACATCTCATTTTGCAACCAAAACGTCAAAATGTGCAAACAATTTGTACAATATTAAATTATCTAAGAGAGTTTTCTAGGCATTTAATGCACTTTCAACTTGGGTTGAATCAATTTGTACCTGAATACAATCACAAAGTCAATTTGGACGAATCAGACCCTAAACAATTTAAAGAAATTCGCTCATCTCTATTGTATTTACTATATGTGACAGATGACAACAGAAATCAAAACAGATCAGTGTCACAACTATTCTGTGGGTAAAGTTTGAGTAGTGTAACATATATATTATTTGTCAAACTCAATTTGACAGGTGCCATGCCCCTTTTATTGACCTTTGATTGAACCCGCCTTTAAACCCCCTCCCATGTCCTACCTCCACCCTCACCCCTATTTGACCTTAGCTGGTGGAATGATTGATAATGTTATTCAATCATTCTCCCACCAGTCCTAACGTTTAAGGATCACCATATGTAGCACAGGCTTTTTACTACATTGAATAAGTATGTTGTGTGTGTGTATGTGTAGAGAGGCCAGATCCTGTGTCTTCTTGAAAGCAGAATGAGTTTTAGGTCTAAGAACTGAATCTGTCTATTCAAAAGTATCAAGCACGTCCATGGGCGTGACTTACTTGTGACAAAGTCATTAACTTTTTTTTAAATATCTTTTACACTAAAATTAATTAATCTATTAAAAATCGTATTAATCTCTTACAATCTATTAAAAACAATCTATTGTATGAACTTATTAAAACATTATGAACCTCTTGTATGAATCTCTTGTATTAAATTAATTTGTTATATGGATTTCTTAAAATCTTATGAACCTCTTAGAATCTTTAATAATAAAATCATTAAAAAAATTAAAAAGTTTAAGAAGCTTTATTAATCATCAGCAGTTTATATTAAGTATCACACAATACTATCTCTTTAAAGCATAGGAATAAAACAATAACAAGCTTTTTTTTAAATAACAATTATTAATGTAATACATATAATGTTTATTGCAACATAATATTTCCTGAATTGAAAACACTTTTAGGTACATCAATATTCTACCTGACCTTGTATATAGTGTGAAACAATGAGGGGAATGGTCTGGGAAAACAGGTATTTTCCTCCCAGTGTGTGCTGCTGGGCTGATTTGCAGCCAGGTGGGGTCAAATACCGGACTGGATTTTAATTGCCGGTCTGAGTTTTTGGCAGCACCTGGCTGTCCTTAAATAGGCAGCTGGGCTCAGCAGCAGGATCTATGTTTTGAATCTGAGGCTTGGTTTCAGGTTGGAAGGCTGAGACCCATGGGCCAAGGAAACAGGCCCCCTAAAGCCTGCCATAGACTGCTGGAGGCAGAACTGACATCAAGGTGACTTGTCTTATATGAACTTTTCAATTTGTGTGACGCAACACCA
Source organism: Bufo gargarizans (assembly GCF_014858855.1). Lineage (NCBI taxonomy): Eukaryota > Metazoa > Chordata > Amphibia > Anura > Bufonidae > Bufo > Bufo gargarizans. The sequence continues at coordinate 215,363,322 of NC_058080.1, read as the reverse complement.
AGATGTCCTTTCCATTGTGTGTGTAGTAAACACCAAGACTGCAAAGTAATGCATTGTCTTGTGCATTTGCCTCAAGTGTGAATAAACACTGAAGTTTTGCATTAAGAACTTTTGTTTTGCCTCTGTATTGCGTCCGCTTACCCTATCTACCAGAGCAAAACCCCACAATTGGTGGAGGATGCGGGTAAGCATAGTGAGGCAGGCATGATCGCCGAAGTATTGTTGTTTTTCATTTTTGCTCTGGGCACAGTTGTATGTCTTGCATTAAACCCGCTAAATTTCAACCTGTGACCCTCGACAAAATGGAGTCCATAATGAAGGCTCTTGTTGAGGCTAGCCAGCAGCAGTGAAAAACCAACCTGCAACAACGGGAGGCTAACAGGCAGCAGCAAGAAACAAACCAGCTGTAGTTACAACATGTGATGGCTATACAGATGGCAGGAACATCCCAAAGCATCCATGATGTCCTGAAAGCGGTCCGTGTGGCGATTCCCAATATTACACCCTTAGATGATTTCAAAACCTACCTGGCGATGTACGAGAAGGTGGCCACAAGGGAGAAACTACCCGAGACCAGTGGGCTGAGGTTGTCGCTCCGTTCCTGGCATCCAATTTTCAGCGGGTGTATTTCGACTTGCCGGACGATAAACTACCAGAAAGTAAAGAGTGAGATTCTGGCAAGACTGGGGGTGAATGTGTTGGTCCGGGCCCAGCTGGTACATCATTGGGGGTTTAACCCGGCTGAGCCCGCAAGACCCCTTTATTATGACCTATTTCACCTTTTGTAAAAGTGGCTACAGCCTGATGTGCTAAGTCCCACGGCTATGCTGGATCGACTATTAGCTGATATGTTCTGGAGGGCTTTGCCACCCCCTCTCCAGCACTGGATTGGCCAGGTGTCTTCTGGCAATGCCCTGGAGATGGTGGACCTGGTGGAACTCTATGAGGCTACTAAGAATCTATGTGCCTGGCTCCGTTAGTCTGCTGGCAGTGTCAGGAGCCTTGCTATGTAAGGGCTGACTGTCCTCATCGGGTTGAGCCCATGGACACTAATTGTGGTTACCTTCAGTCAATTTATGCCAGGAAACTGTGTGCAACAGGTACCCCAGAATCTCTAGACCACTTGTGCCAGGAGGAAGTGGGAGACACTCAAGCGGAGGCGCTACTGGACTCAGGGAGTCTAGTAATCCTAGTAAGGGCTACCCTAGTGTGGAAAGTTGGGGTGATGTGCATCCATGGAGACTTAAAAGACTACCCCACCACGCTGTTGTCTTTAACCATGGTAGCCAGCAGGTGGACCCACAAGGTGGCAGTCACTACAAATCTACACTATGGACTCATAATAGGAAGAGACTTTCCGGGCTTCCCAGCCCTATGGCCGGTTATGAGATTTACTAATACCCGTGAGTCAGGGGTAAACCCTGGTGAAAAGTTATCACATATTTTAGGTATAAGTCAGTATGTATAATCTTCAACAGAAAACATTTTTGAACAGAGAAAGCCAATTTATGCTGATATAAATACTAGCTTTTATACACTATTTGTGTACACGGATATAGTTCAACATCAACCTGTTGGTGATAGCTTTGTACAACCTTTAAGGAGTGTTGAAGTCAGCGGAAATAACAACAAAATTGTCACGCTACACATATACAAGGCCCGACTATATACCTGTGTGCAAACAATTAGTGTTGATCGAGCACCAAAGTGTTCAGTTGCTCGGGTGCTCTGGACTTACACATTGGGATGTCCGGGTGCTCTACGGAGCACCTGAGTATAATAGAAGTCAATGGGAGAACCCGAGCATTAAACCAGGCACCCCCTGCTCTGAAGAGGAGAGGGTGCCTGGTTCATAGGAAAAGGTCAGAAAATTATAGAACCACCTAAATGGTTTAAGAACAGCATGGGGAGGATGTCTGGATGCATCTTGGACTCCCAGATCGCTGCTGGGAACGATGTTGTCTGAGTAGTATGCCACTTTTACAGAGTGACAATAATACGCACCAAACCTAAGATAAAATCGATTTTAGAGAAAAAAATTGTGTATATTTAGTGCAAGTGCTGCCAAAAATTACAGGGAAGAGGCACTCCAATACAACCTGTATATCACATAAAGGAGAGCCTCATTCACATTATGGTACAATTGTTCAGGTAGTGGGACTCCTACACTCACAAAGCCTACGTACTAAGTGAAAGCGCTGCCATAAATAACAATGAACCGGCACTCCAATACACCCTTTGCAACACATAAAGAAGGGCATCATATACAGCCTTGAAAAATTATGATTATTGGCCTACTGGTGACCCTCAAAAACATTTGGAGCAAGGGCCTGCTGATTTGACCATCTAAAACATTATGGGCGAGGGCCTGCTGCCGCTTTGGTGACTCTAGATAACCTGGGTCCGATCACATGTCCCTGTGCCGGTGACTATGTCTGCCCTATCAACCTTCTATGTTACTTTCAGCCCAAGCCATGTAGACCATGGGTAACGAGAGAATCATGGTTCGATTGCGGAGAGGGAGCCTGAGAAACCGCTACGGCTACCACATCCAAGCAAGGCAACATTACCTATTAGGTATTATTAGGTAAGGGCCTGCAGGTGAGCTGACCCTGTAAAAGATTTTAGGTGCGGGCCTGCTGGTGAACTGACCCTGTAAAATATTTTAGGTGAAGGCCTGCTGGTGAGCTGACCTTATAAAAGATTATATGCAAGGGCCTGCTGGTGAGCTAACCCTCTAAAAAATTATATTCAAGGGCCTGCTGGTGTCACGGCCACGGTTATGGTCGTGACTCCTCAACCGCATGCGGTTGCCTGTTGTTTGGTTTTGGTGTTCAATCATAGGTGAGGGCCGCTGGTGTGTGGCCTCACTTGTGGTTGCCGCGGGCAACTAGTTGTATGTGTTGATTTCAGCAGAGCACCCTGAGCAGTGCTGGGCAGCTTGCTGCATGGCATGTGGTTGCACCTAACAACCTTCATGTTGGGTGTTGTGTTTGTTTGTCTGGTGTGCACTGCGTTTTGTGTTGTGTGTGCACTAGGACTCTTCCCTTCACTGTGGCTGCCCGTGGCAACGTTTGGTTGTATGTGTACATGTGGTGGCAGTGTCCCGGCCTTCGGGCTGACTCCCAGGACATGGTTGCCACCCATGTCGTTGTCTGCGGCAACAGCCACAGTGTGATTGTGGTTTGGACACTTCCCCTTTAAGTGGTGTTTTCCCTTCCCTGGTGTCGGAAGGGTTAACTCCCTTTCTGTGTGTGTGAGACACTGGGTGTGTCTGTGTGGGTGTGGCCTCTTAGGCCTATAAAGCCTCAGTGTTTGGCATGTGTCAGTGTGTTGTTTCAGCCATGCTTAGCTGGAGCAGCCTCCTGTGTATATCATCTGCCAGTGGGGGCCACTCTTGTGGTCATAGGTTTATCTGTGAAGTTTATGTCTTGATGTTCAGTTGATGTTTTCCTTTGTCTTTGTTAATTTGCAACTACGGATGTCCTGGTTACCTGTGTGTTATGTGTGCTCTGTCCTCTAGTTGTTCTGTGGACGTAAGTGTTGCATGCATGGGTTCCAGTCAGCGTGGCTGTGACAGGTACATGTGGAACTAGTAGTTTGCCTGTCATATCTGTATGTTGTATATGTTTCCCCATTCCTTGTTGCTTGGCCAGTGAGACCCCTGTTCCTCCGTGTCCAGAAGGAACAGGCCGTCTTACCTTGACTCCTAGTTCAGGGACCGGTCGGAGGGTGAGTTAGGGATCCGAGGTTCCTGAGTATGGGCCCTCCTACCTTCAAGATCGGCCCATGCAGCTAGGAGTTAGGGTCAGGTTAGGGACGCTTTAGGAGGTGACCTGCTCCCTAATCCTGCAGCAGCCTAACATCTTCTGGCATCGCACAGCTGAGGGTTTTCCCCATCCTCAGCCGTGACAGCTGGTGAGCTGACCCTGTAAAACATTGTAAGTGAGGGCCTGCTTGTGAGCTGACCCTGTAAAACATTATATGTGAAGGGCATATATGTGAGGGCATTATATGCGACAAATAAGAATGTGTTGGTATGATGGAAGAGGAGCAGGAGGATGAGAAAAGGAAGATTTAACCATATACCCTTATTTGTGGTTCAAAGGGTTGATTGGCAATACTGTGTATTCAGTACATTATAAACAACTTTACATTTAAAATGCCTTTATGTGCATCAGCTTTCCTCTGGTGGAATCGAGAAATCATGGTCAATTTAGGCCTTGTTCATTTTTATAAGAGTCAACCTGTCAGCATTTTTAGTTGACAGGTGGATACGCTTATCTGTTATAATGAAACCAGCAGCACTAAATACATGCTCAGACAAAACGCTGGCGGCAGGGCAGGCCAGCACCTCCAAGGCGTAGAGCACCAGTTCTGTGCCACGTGTCCAGCTTGGACACCCAGTAGTTGTGAGGAACTGAGGGATCATTGCGGACACTGACACGGTCTGCTATGTACTTCACTTCACCATCTTCCAAACTTCTTCCCTCCTTGTGACACTAAGCCATGCATCAGGGTAAGGGTGGTGACGGGGTGTCATGAAACTGTCCCAGGCTTTCAAGAGTGTTTCCCTGCCTCTGTTGGAACTGCTGTGTGTTCCCCTTTGTCTCCCCTCCTCGGTTGGCCAAGGAACTACGGACTCTGCAGCCAGCATATTCAGATGGAAATTTTTGGAGCAATTTTCAACAAGAACCTTCTGGTATTGCACCGTTTTGCTCGTCCTCTCCACCAGAGGAATGAGAAGGGTGATCAACCAGTAATCCGTGTTGTCTAAAATGTGCATAACGTACTGGTCCTGGGAAAGGCAGCCTAACATGAAGTCAGCTATGTGTGCCAGAGTACCAACAGGAAAGACTTTGCTATCGTCATCAGGAGGATCACTCTCCATCTCCTCATCCTCTTCCTCCTCTTCTGCCCACCCATGCTAAACAGATGGAATTAAACTTCCATGGGTACTACCCTCTTTAGTGGAGGCAACCGTCTCCTGCTCCTCCTCCTCTTCATTGTCCAATCTGCGTTGAGAAGACAAACTGAGGGTGGTATAGCTATCTCCTTGTGTAATGTCTTTCCCAATTTCCACCTCTTCCACATGCAAAGCGCCATCCTTAATTGTGAGCAGCGAGCGCTTGAGTAGACGCAGAAGTGAGATGGTTACGTTGATAATAGCCCGTTATCGCCACTTACCATCTGTGTTGATTCCTCAAAGTTTCTTAAAACCTCACAGATGTCAGACATCCATGCCCACTCCTCACTTGCGAATAGCGGAAGCTGACTGGAAAGGCGACGACCATGTTGCAGCTGGTATTTCACTACTGCCCTCTGCTGCTCACAAAGCCTGGCCAACATGTGGAACATGGAATTCCAGCACATGCTCACGTCGCACGAAAGCCGGTGAGCTGGCAACTTCAATAGCTGCTGCAGTGTTGACAGAGCGGCTAAAAGCTGTAGATGACTTGCGGAAATGTACAAACACACAGCGCACCTTCACCAGTAGCTCAGGCAAATTGGGGTAGGTTTTGAGAAACCGATGAACCGCAAGGTTCAACAGGTGGGCTAGGCATGGGATGTGTCTGAGCTTGCCGAGCTCCAAAGCCGCCACCAAGTTGCGGCCATTATTAGACACAACCATGCCTGGTTCTAGGTTGAGTCTGGTCTCTTATCCCCTGCCACAGCTCTGTGGTGGTGTGCTGTTTGTCACCTAAGCATATCAGCTTCAGCACAGCATGTTGCTGCTTCCCCACTGTAGTGCTACACTGCTTCCAGCTACCGACTGAGGACTGGCTGGTGCTGTACGTGGATAATTCGGAGGTGGAAGTAGACGAGGCAGAGGAGGAGAAGTGGGGTTTGGAGCCACTAACGTAGGTTCTGGCGGAAACCCTGATCGACGTAAGGCCAACAATCCTTGGCGTCGGTAGCACCTGCCCCATCCCAAGGTACGACTCGCTCCCAGCCTTCACAACATTCACCCAGTGTGCCATCAGGGAAATGTAGCATCCCTGGCCGAATGCACTTGTTCGTGTGTCCGTGGTTATGTGGCCCTTCCAAGTAACTGCGTTGGTTAGGGCACGTGTGATGTTACGGGACACATGTTAGTGTAAGGTGGGCACGGCACACCTTGAAAAATAGTGGCCTCAGTGTCCACAAGCCTAAATGGCAACATTTCCAGGGCCAGTAATGTGGAAAGCTGTAGTGCTATGGACTGTGGGTGGGTGGCTGGGTATTTTCGCTTGCGTTCGAAGGCCTAAGGGAAAGGACATTTAGATGCTGCACTGGGACACGGAAGTGGATGTGGTCGCTGATGGTGCTTGCAAAGGTGCAGGTGCAGGGTAGGAGGCATTCGGGCCTGCGCCTTCGACACGGGATTGGCCATCATGTAACATAGGGAAAGAGAAGGCAGCGGTGTGACCCGCAGACACAGATTGTGGACCCAGGCATTTGTCCTACTTATTACGGTGCTTGGATGCCATGTGGCGAATCATGCCGGTGGTGGTGAGGTTGCTAGTGTTCACGACCCAGCTAATTTTCGTATGGCACAGGTTGCAAACTACTATTCTTTTGTCGTCCGCACTTTCCTCAAAAATGTGCCATACTGCGTAACATATACCCCTTGGCAAGGGAGATTTCCGCAAAGGGGGTCTCTGTGTAACAGTTGAGGGCCTGTTAGGTGTGACCCGCCTTCTCCCTCTTCTAGCCTGTTGCGGTGCTGCAGATCCATCCCCCACTGTTCTGCTGTCCTCGCTCGGCTTTCCACCTTCCCAGGTTGGGTCAGTGACCTCATCGTCCACCACCTCCTCTTCCACTTGCTCACTCTGATTATCCTCCTGATTTGTTGAACTAACTACAACCTCAGTGATTGACGTTGCGTGAAAATGCGTGATTTTTAAGTGCAAATGTAAAATGTTTTAATGCATTTTGCACGCGGGTTTGGGTTAGGTATTGTGTAGATTTTGTTATTTTCCCTTATAACATGTTTATAAGGGAAAATAATAGCATTCTTAATACAGAATGCTTAGTAAAATAGGGCTGAAGGGGTTAAAAAAAATAAATAAAATTTAACTCACCTTAATCCACTTTTACACGCAGCCCGACATCTCTTCTTTATTCTTCTTTGAGGAAAAGGACCTGTGGTGACGTCACTGCGCTCATCACATGGTCCATGACATGATCCAACCATGTCATGAGCGCAATGACGTCACCACAGGCCCTTTCATCCTGGACAGCAAAGAAGAAGACAGAAGAGAAGCCGGGCTGCACGAACAAGTGGATCAGGTGAGTTTAATTATTATATATATCTTTTTAACCCCTCCAGCCCTATTTTACTACGCATTCTGCATTAAGAATGCTATTATTTTCACTTATAACCATGTTATAAGGGAAAATAATAATGAACGGGTCCCCATCGTGATCATTTCCTAGCAACCATGCGTGAAAATCACACTGCATCCACACTTGCTTGCGGATGCTTGTGATTTTCACGCAGCCCCATTCACTTCTATGGGGCCTGCGTTGCGTGAAAAACACACAAAATAGAACATGCTGCGATTTTCACGCAACGCACAAGTGATGCGTGAAAATCATCGCTCATGTGCACAGCCCCATAGAAATGAATGGGTCCGGGTTCAGTGCGGGTGCAATGCGTTCACCTCACGCATTTCACCCGCACGAAAATCTCACATGTGTGAAAGAGGCCTAATTGCGGTTGACTCATTGCCAAATGTGTCTCATCACCATCCACCTCATTAAACAATAATTGCTGTTCCCCACTGTCATGTTCTTGAGACTGTGGATGCCCAAGAGGTTGGGAATCAGGGCACAAGATCTCATGTCTCTCTTCAAGCGTGCTTGGCGAGTGGGCCAAATGAAGTAATGGCGATAAAAAAAAGGTCCTTGGAATATCCGAGTGTGAGATCACTTGTTTGGCTACATTGTACATGGTAGGAGGAAGGAGGATTGTGTTGACCAAACTCCTGGCTACTGAGACTAGACTTGGTGGAAGACAGGGTGATGCTTAACCGACTGGAAGCATTATCTGCTGCAATCCAACCGACCAACTGCTGGCACTGGGCTGACGTCAAGAGTGGTGTCCTGCTCCGCCCTTCAAACTGGGACATGAATCTAGGTATTGTAGATATTGTTTTTCTTCTGCTCAGGCAGCAGGCATAGTTTGTCCGCGCCCAGGGCCATGGCCTCTGCGTACAACATCAGCATCACGGCCACTTCCCTGTCCCATACTGCTCAACTTCTTCATTTTAAATGTGATATATGAAGGGCTTTTTTTCTCAGAGAAAAGGTGGTGGAACTCACCCCTCCTCCCCTGGACATGCCCCTACCCACCCCTAGGACCACCCCCTAAAACGGCCCCTTTAGAGAACAGGGATGCAAGTAAAATTTGGGGGGGGGGCTATAAAAGTCCAGCCCAGCAAAGAAACCCCCCAGATGGGGATGGCACTGTTAATGGGGGATCTGGGGATGGCACTGTTATGGGGTGGAGGATCTGTGGATGGCACTGTTATGGGGGATCTGTGGATGGCATCCACAGATCCCCCATCCCATAACAGTGCCATCCACAGACCCTTCCACCCCATAACAGTGCCATCCACAGACCCCCACCCCTTAACAGTGCCATCCACAGACCCCCCTCCCCATAACAGTGCCATCCACAGACCCCCCACCCCATAACAGTGCCATCCACAGACCCCCCCTCACCCCATAACAGTGCCATCCACAGACCCCCTCCCCATAACAGTGCCATCCACAGACCCCCCCACCCCTCAACAGTGTCATCCACAGACTCCCCATTGGCGCACCAGTACAGTTATAAAATGTGTAATTCAATTAATAATGATTCATGCTGCCCCCTCTGTAGTATAACATTCAATATATCCTACTCACAGGGCTACTGTTATATCGTAATGCAGGCCGGCCGGGCAGACAAGCGGCAGCGTGAGTGGCTGACGTCACGTGCCTGCGCCGCCTGCTTCAGAGCACAGCTTCAGAGCACAGTGAACGCACCGGCCTCCAGCTCCTCCTCCCAGTCCCTCCCCGCTGATACATCGCAGCCTGCGATGCTGGAGCATGGCAGTCTGCGATGTCAAAAGGTGGCGGAACGCCGTTCCGGTGCGTTCCGCCAGAAAAAAAGCCTGGATATATGCTTGAAAGTATGTCACAAGTACAGTAGCATAGGATTTAGAAGTGTATGCGCAGAAAAAATTTGTGAAGTATTTGTGAATGAGGAAACGTTATACAGTACACGTACGACAGGTAATGTCACTGTTCGCAGTGTAAAAAATACACTGGATGTCACTGATATTTTAGGAATGCGCACACTTTAAACAGGAGATGTTACACGGAAAATGTAACTGTCCGCAGCGGACACCGTCTACGGAAAAAGTACATTGGATGTCACTGATATTTTAGGGATAGGCACACTTTAAACAGGAGATGTGGCGTAGATAATTTAACTGTCCGCAGCGGACACCATCTACGGAAAAAGTACACTGGATGTCATTGATATTTTAGGGATGCACACACTTTAAACAGAAGATGTGGCGCAGATAATTTAACTGTCCGCAGCGGACACCGTCTACAGAAAATGTCTACTGAATGTAACTGATATTTTAGGGATGCAAATACTTTACATAGGAAATGTGGCACAGATAATTTAACTGTCCGCAGCGGACACCATCTACGGAAAAAGTACACTGGATGTCATTGATATTTTAGGGATGCGCACACTTTAAACAGTAGATGTGGCGTGGATAATTTAACTGTCCACAGCGGGCACCATCTACGGAAAAAGTACATTGGATGTTACTGATATTTTAGAGATGTGCACACTTTAAATAGGAGATGTGGCACGGATAATTTAACTGTCCGCAGAAGACATCGTCTACGGAAAAAGTACACTGGATGTAACTGATATTTAAGGTATGCGCACACTTTAAACAGAATATGTGGCGCAGATAATTTAACTGTCCGCAGCGCACACCGTCTACATTAAAAGTACACTGGATGTCACTGATATATTAGGAATGTGCGCACTTTACACAGGAGATGTGGCGCAAACAATTTAACTGTCCGCAGCCGACACAGTATACGGAAAAAGTAGACTGGATGTCACTAATATTTTAGGGATGCTCACACTTTAAACAGGAGATGTGGCACGGATAATTTAACTGCCGGCAGCGGACACCGCCTACATTAAAAGTACACTGGATGTAACTGATATTTTAGGGATGTGCACACTTTACACAGGAGATGTGGCGCGGATAATTTAACTGTCCGCAGCGGACACCATCTACGGAAAAAGTACACTAAATGTCACTGATATTTTAGGGATGCACACACTTTACACAGGAGATGTGGTGCGAATAATTTAACTGTCCGCAGCCGACACCGTCTACGGAAAAAGTACACTGGATGTCAATGATATATTAGGGATGCTGACACTTTAATCAGGAGATGTGGCACGGATAATTTAACTGCGGGCAGTGGACACCGTCTACATAAAAAGTACACTGGATATCACTGATCTTTTAGGGATGCGCCCACTTTAAACAGAAGATGTGGCACGGATAATTTAACTGTCCGCAGCGGACACCGTCTATGGAAAAAGTACACTGGATGTCACTGATATTTTACGTATGAGCACACTTTAAACAGGAGATGTGGCGTGGATAATTTAACTGCGGGCAGCGGACACCATCTACATTAAAAGTACACCGGATATCAATGATATTTTAGGGATCCGCACACTTTAAACAGGAGATGTGGCGCAGATAATTTAACTGTCCACAGCAGACACCGTCTACGGAAAAAGTACACTGGATGTCACTGATATTTTAGGGTGTTCAGAGGATTTTGAGCCCGTGATTCCTGACTTTGTTGGCCAATCAGGAATCCAGATTCCCACAGTGGGCTTTACTGAATATGACTTTTTGAGGGTTTTTTCAGTGACCACTTTGTGAATCTGATGGTGGAGCAAGCAAACTTGTTCACCCATCAGTTCATTGCTCAACATCTGGGCGCCTTTTTGGCTAGGTCCGGTGGCTGGACTCCAATAAGTGCAGCCGAGATGAGGACATTTTGGGGCTCCACGTCTTCTTGTGGGACCATGCGGAAAAATCAATGCGGCCTCCCTACCCACCACCCCAGGTACCTATCCCTAATTGTGAGACCCGTGCCGTTACCAGTGGAAACCTGTTGCTGGTCAGATATAAGGACAAGAGGGATGTCCTTGTACTGTCCACAATTCAAGAAAACTGCATCACCCCTGTCCCTGTGCGAGGTACCGTGGCAACTTTCCCGAAGCACAATTGTATTGTGGACTACAATCGGTAAATGGGAGGAGTTGATCTCTCTGATCAAGTCCTCAAGCCATTTTTAGCCAATTGTCTTAGGTAGGGGCTAATTTTTTGCAGGATAAGAGGATGGTTTTATTGGCACTATTTTGGGGTGCATATGATTATTTGATCGCTTGCTATTACACTTTTTGTGCTGTAAGGTGACAAAAAAATGGCTTTGTTTAAAAAAGGATATTATAGTGTAAAGCCTAAATAAATTTAAAAAGTAGACATATTAGGTATTGCCGACTCTGTAGGAATATGCTATATAAAAAAAAAAACACATGACCTAACCCCTCAAATGAACACAGTCAAAAAAACAAAACAAAAAAAACCTGTGCCAAAACAGCAATTTTTTGCCAAAGTTTCCATTTTTATAATTTTTTTCCGTTAACACAGCAAGGGTTAACAGTCAAACAAAACTCAATTTTAATTTCCCTGATTCTGTAGTTTTCGGAAACACCCCATATGTGGTTGTAAAATTCTGTATGGCCAAATAGCATGGCGCACAAGGAAAGGAGCGCCATATGGATTTTAGAAGGCAGATTTTGCTGGACTGGTTTTTTGACACCATGTCCCATTTTAAGCCCCCTGATGCACTTCTAGAATAGAAACTCCATAAAAGTGACCCAATCTAAGGAACTACACCCCTCAAGGTATTCAAAACTGATTTTACAAACTTTTTTAACCCTTTAGGTGTTCCACAAGAGTAATTGGCAAATCGAGATGAAATTTCAGAATTTTTTGTAATATAGAGCAACCAAAAATCATATGTAACCTAAAAATAGTCCCAACAAAGCTGCCACCTTATCCCGTAGTTTCCAAAATGTGGTCACGTTTCTATAAACTACAGAATGAGGGCAATATATATAGAGTTTTGTTTGGCTGTTAACCCTTGCTTTGTTACTGTAAAAATTTATTAAAATGGAAAATTTGCCGAAAAAATGGAAATTCTGAAATTTCATCTCCATTTGCCAATAACTCTTGCTGAACACCTAAAGGGTAAAAAAAAGTTTGTAAAATCAGTTTTGATTACCATGAGGGATGTAGTTTCCAAAATGGGGTCACTTTTTTGGAGTTTCTACTCAGGGGGGCTTCAAATGGATCATGGTGTAAATAAACTAGTCCAGCACAATCTGCCTTCCAGAAACCATATGGTGTTCCTTTCCTTCTGTGCCCTGCCGTGTGCCCGTACAGTAGTTTACAACCACATATGGGGTGTTTTTATAAACTACAGAATCAGGGCAATAAATATTGAGTTTTGTTTGCCTGTTAACCCTTGCTTTGTTACTGGAAAAAATTGATAAAAATTTAAAATGTTATCTCCATATGCCAATAACTCTTGTGAAATACCTAAAGGGTTAACAAAGTTTGTAAAATCAGTTTTGAATACCTTGAGGGGTGTAGTTTCCAAAATTAGGTAATTTTTAGGTGGTTACCATTATGTAAGCCTTTACAAAGTGACTTCAGACCTGACCTGGTCCTTAACCCCTTAGGGACTGGGCTCATTTTCACCTTAAGGACCAGGCCATTTATGCAAATCTGACCAGTGTCATTTTATGTGGTGAAAACTTTAAAACGCTTTGACTTATCCAAGCCATTCTGACACAGTTTTTTTCGTCACATATTGTACTTCATGACACTGGTAAAATGGAGTTAAAAAAAATCATTTTTATTTATAAAAAAATACCAAATTTACCAAAAATTCTGAAAAATTAGCAAATTTCCAAGTTTCAATTTCTCTACTTCTTTAATACATACTAATGCCTACAACAAAAGTATTACTTTACATTCTCCATATGTCTACTTCATGTTAGGATCATTTTGGGAATGACATTTTATTTTTTGGGGACGTTACAAGGCTTAAAAGTTTAGAAGCAAATCTTTAAATTTTCCAGAAATTTTCCAAAACCCACTTTTTAAGGACCAGTTCAGGTCTGAAGTCACTTTGTGAGGCTTACTGAAAAAACACCCAAAAATGACCCCATTCTAGAAACTATACCTCTCAAGGTATTTAAAACTGATTTTACAAACTTCGTTAACCCTCAGCTGTTCCACAACAGTTAATGACAGTTAATCTGCAGTTTACAGAAACACCCCATATGTGGTCGTAAACTGCTGTACGGGCACACAGCAGAACACAGAAGGAAAGGAACGCCATTTGGTTTTTGGAAGGCAGATTTTGCTGGATTGGTTTTTAGACACCATGTCCCATTTGAAGCCCCTGATGCACCCCTAGAGTAGAAACTTGGGTGCTGGGGGGGCGGGTAGGCATGCGATTTTCCGACCGCCCCCTCTCATAGGATGGCCGAGCGGTTTTAGCAGAGTGTCACTGGCTGACACAATTTTAATTATTTTTTTTTTACAGTATTCATCTGTGGTATTAGGTAATGTGGTATTTTTATAGAGCAGGTTCTCACGGACGTGGCAATACCTATTATTATGTATACTTTTTTATTTATTTATTTAGGTTTTACACAATAATATCATTTTTAAAACAAAACAAAAAACATGTTTTAGTGTCTCCATAGTCTGAGAACCATATATTATTTATTTTTTTGGGTGATTGTCTTATATAGGGTATAATTTTTTTGTGGGATGAGGTGACGGTTAGATTGGCACCATTGTGGGGGGCATACACCTTTTTGATTGCTTGGTGTTGCACTTTTAGTGACAAAACAAATGTTTTTTTAGCACAGTTTTTATTTTATTTTTTGACAGTGTTCACCTGACGGGTTATGTCATATGATAATTTTTTATAGATCCAGTCGTTACAGACGTGGCAATACCTAATATGTATACTTTATTTAATTTTTTTTAAGTTTTACACAATAATATCATTTTTGAAACAACAAAAAAGTAATGTTATAGTGTCTCCATAGTCTGAGAGTCATATTTTTTTTCAGTTTTTGGGTGATTGTCTTAGGTAGGGTATCATTTTTGTGGGATGAGATGACGATTAGATTGGCACTATTTTGGGGGGCATAAGACTTTTTGATCGCTTGCTATTACACTTTTTGTGATGTAAAGTGATTAAAAATGGCTTTTGTGACACAGTTTTTTTTTTATGGTGTTCACCTCAGGGTTTAGGTCATGTGGTATTTTTATAGAGCAGGTTTTACGGACGCTGCAATACCTAATATGTCTACTTTTTTTTTTACGTTTAACATAAAAAAGCATTTTTGAAACAAAAAAATTATGTTTTAGTCTGAGAGCCATAGTTTTTTTGGGCCATTGTCTCATGTAGGAGCTCATTTATTGCAGGATGAGGTGACGGTTTGATTGGTACTATTTTGGCGTACATATGACTTTTTTATCACTTTTATTACCTTTTTGGGGAAGTAAGGTGTGCAAAATTTCTATTCATCATAGTTTTATATTTTTTATTTTTTATGGCGTTCACTGTGCGTTGAAAATAACATGACTGTTTTAAAGATCAGGTTGTTACGAACACGGTGATTTTTTTACTTTTTTTTTACATTTTTTTTTACCCAGACCCACTTGATTCTTGAAGATCCAGTGGGTCTGATGTCTGTATAGTACAGTACACTATATAGTGTACTGTACTGTATTTTCACTTTACAAAGTCTGATCAGACTTCTGCCTTTAGAAAAAGTCTAATCAGCACCATGGACAGCAGGAACCCTGTGACACAAAAGAGCAGCGGGTGATGGGGAAGGAGGGGGCCCCCCTCCCTCTCCGATCGAGGGCTGGAAAGGCACATCAGCCCCCGATGGGAGAGGGAGGGAGCTCCCTTCCTGTTAACCTCTTCCATACAGCAGTCCCTATGGACCGCGGCATGGAAGGGGTTAAACGGCTGACATCTGTACGAGCGCAGATGTCAGCCATTTCAAAAAGAGTGTCAGCAATGTGCTGACACTCTGCTAAAAACGCTTGGCCATCCTATGAGAGGAGTCTGGCGGATGCCTGAAGGTCATTTTTCACTTGTCAAAACAGGTAACCTACGCGCTGAAATAAGATTTGAGCAACCTACTCCTGGAACTGTGCATATGATAGTATATTCGCTACATGATAATTTGCTACAGATTAATCAAAGACAAAAACTTTGACTACAATTAATAATGAATACACTTGAGCTTACAGATCTTTTGAATTCAGATCCCTATACCAGACATATATTTGCAGGTGTGTTCCCATGTGATTTTTTTACCACAATACAGGATTGTTGAAAGGCCAGTGGCGTAAATTGTAAATATAGACAATTTGAATCAGAGTGGTAGCCATTGGGTATTAATTTTTTGATAGCTATGGATTTGCAAGGATATTCCCTAAAGAATTTATATATTTTTTAAAAAGAAACTGCAAATCTTAAAGATATCAGAGTAATCAATTGCAGGAGACAATCTCTTCATCTTGTGGTCATTAGTGCGTATTTATACTATATCATATAGCAAGGGGTTTGTCATATAAAAAGATTTTAGATGTAATTAGTGCAGATTTTATAAAAAATTATGCATTAGTTTCAGAGTTTGCAAAAAGGAATTTTTATGGTTTAAAATAAACTGCTGTGTTTATAAGCAGAAATGCAGAGCTCTTTTGACTAATTAACCCCTTAAGGACCCTGCCATATTTCACCATAGGGACCAGGCCATTTTTTGCTAATCGGACATGTCAATTTATGTAATGATAACTTCAAAACGCTTTTACTTATCAAGGCCATTCTGAGATTGTTTTCTTGTCACATATTGTACTTCATGACAGTGGAAAATTGAGTCAAAAAATGTCATTTTTATTTATTACAATTTGCAAAATTTACAAAAATCGTTGAAAAATTAGCAAATTTCTAAATTTCAATTTCTCTAATTTTATAATAGATAGTAACACCTCTAAAAATAGTTATTACTTTAAATTCCCTATATGTCTACTTCATGTTCGGATTATTTTGTGAATGCCATTTTATTTTTTGGGAACGTTAGAAGGCTTAGAAGTTTAAAAGCAAATCTTGAAATTTTTCTGAAAATTTCCAAAACCTATTTTTTATGGACCAGTTCAGGTCTAAACTCACTTTGTGAGGCTTGCATAATAGAAACCACCCAAAAATGACCCCATTTTAGAAACTACGCCCCTCAAGTAGTGATCATCGAGCACCAAAGTATTCGGGTGTTCGGCCGAGCACCCGAGTATAATGGAAGTCAATGGGAGACAACCAGGCACCCCCTGCACTGAAGAGGGGTGGGTGCCTGGGCCATTGGAAAAGGTAAGAAAGTGACAGAAACACAACTGAAATGGATCGGGAACCATAGGGGACGATATCTGGATGTATCTTTGACTCCCAGGTTGCAGCTGGGAACCATGTTGTCCAAGTTATATGCCACTTTTACAGCCTGATAAAAAAAAACACACAACCCCCCCCCCCCCCCCAAAAAAAAATCCATTTTACAGAAATAATTGTTAGGAAACATTCTTTCCTGTATATTCAATTGTACATAAAGTGCAAGTGCTACAAAAAATTACAAGCAACCTGTATATCACATAAAGGAGGGCCTCATTCAAATTGTGGTACAATTGTTTATGTAGTGGGACTCCTACTCTTTTGAAGCCTATGCACTAAGTGAAAGGGCTGCCAAAAATTTCAAGGACCCGGCACTCCAAAACACCCTTTGTTACACATAAGGGAGAGCATCATAAACACCCTTGAAAAATTATGATTGATAGCCTGCTGGTGACCCACAAAAACATTTGGAGCAAGGACCTGCTGATCTGACCATCTAAAACCTTAGGGGTGAGGGCCTGCTGCTGCATTGGTGACTCTAGATAACCTCTGGGCGATTGTACGTCCCTGTGATGGCGATGATCCATTTGGATGTCTGCCCTATCAGCTTTCGATGTTCTTTTCTGCGCCTACCATGGTGATCATGGGTAACGGGGAATCAGGGTTCAATGCCGGAGAGGGAGCTTGAGAAAAGGATACCACATCCAAGAGAGGTCAATGACTGAAATTTGATTGGCTATTGTTGCCTTGCCCCTTTTTTTTCCTAATTGTGAACCACCCAGAGAGGGTGGGTCAAGTTATTAAAGCAGAAACATCCAAGGAAGGCAGCAGGCGCGTGGCAATTACCCACTCCCGACTCAGGGAGGTAGTGACGATTTATAACAGGACTCTTAAGATGCCCTGTTATTGGAATGAGTAATAAAAAATTACACGGAATGTCACTGCAATATTTTGGATGAGGAAATGTAATACAGGAGAGGCCCTGCTGCCGCTTTGTTGACTCTAGATAACTTCTGCCTGATCGCACGACCTCATGACGTCCACGATCCATTTGGATATCTTCCCTATCAACTTTTGATGTTCTTTTATGTGCCTAACATGGTGACCACCGGTAACGGGAATCATTGTTCGATTTCGAAGAGGGAGCCTGATAAACGGCTATGGCTATGCTGGTGAGCTGACCCTGTAAAATATTATATGCTAGTGCCTGTGGGTAAGCTGACCCTGCAAAACATTATATGCGAGGGCCTGCAGCTGAGCTGACCCTCTAAAAAGTTCTATGTGAGGGCCTGCATGTTAGCTGACCCAGTAAAAGATTCGAGTTGCGGGCCTGCAGGTGAGCTGACCCAGTAAAATATTTTAGGTGTGGGCCTGCTGGTGAGCTGAGGTGGTACCGACCAACCCAACTTGATTTTGATGGCTGCATTAATCTGCAGGTGACCGTGATACAGCTCCAAAGATTGTTTCTATCTGCATCTTTCTAAACAACCTGTGGCCTTAGTCTTTTATCCAGACTCAGTCACTGCACCACTATGAGGCCTCCTCATGCTGTCATCTCCACACCATGTCACCTTGTCACTCATTTTTATCACCATGCTGCTGCAGCCTAAAAGGGCTTAAAGTGATCACCAGGCCCACAATTTAATTAAGGTTTTGTAATTAATAAATCCAACTTGCTTTTGTGGGCTGCATCAGTGGCGTAGCTAGAATTGACTGGGCCCCACAGCAAATTTTTGAATAGGGTTCCATCCCACATTAATTTTTGAGCGACCCCTTCCTTTCATGCTGACCCATTCCTGTGGCTAGTAAGATCGCTCTCTCAGACCAGGGCCGGCAGCTGTTCCATCCTTTTTATACACTGTCTATACTGTCACTGTATATAATTTAATTGTGTAATACTTTTGAGGGGGCCCTGACCAAATCCTTTAGTCCTCCTCCTCCTCCTGGATGGGCCCCATTCTGGGTCAGGGCCCCAAAGCTGCAGCTTCTCCTGCTTTCCTTATAGCTACGGCCCTGGTCTGCATTAATCTGCAGGTGACCGTGATACAACTTTACAGATTGTTTCCATCTGCATCTTTCTAAACAATCTGTGGCCTCAGTCTTTTATCCAGACTCTGTCATGGTGCCGCTATGTGGCCTCCTCATGCTGCTATCTCCACACCATGTCACTTTGCCACTCATTTTTATCACCAGGCTGCTGCTGATGCAGCTTAAAAGGGCTTAAAGTGATCACTAGGCCCACAATTTAATTAAGGTTTTACGCACAAAACCAAAGTAAAAAATCTTATAGGAAAAATTGATTGAAAACATTCTTTCCTATATATTTACTTTTATGCAGAGTGCAAGTGCTGCCAAACATTACAAGGAAGAGGCACCTGTATATCACATAAAAGAGGGCCTCATTCACATTGAGTTGTGGGCCTGCAGGTGAGCTTACCCTGTAAAAGATTTTAGCTTTGGGCCTGCTGGTGAGCGGACCCTCTAAAAAATTAGATGTGAGGGCCTGCTGGTAAGTGGACCCTCTAAAAAATTAGATCTGAGGGCCTGATAGCAAGCAGACCCTCTAAAAAATTAGATTTGAGGGCCTGCTTGTGAGCTGAGCCTCTAAAAAAATTAAATGTGATGGCCTGTTGGTGAGTGGACCGTCTGAAAAATTAGATCTGAGGACCTGCTGGTGAGCGGATCCTCTAAAAAATTATATTCAAAGGCCTTATATGTGAGGGCATTATATGTGATGAATAAGCAATGTATATTGATATGACGGAAGAGGAGGAGGAGGCTGAGAAAAGTGGTGGAAGGGGTGCATGGGAATACAGTCTATCAACTACATTAAAAACAACACATGTAAATTGCCTTTATGTTCATCAACATTCCTCTGATGGAGTCGAGAAGTCATGGTCAATCCAGGCCTTGTTCATTTTTATGAGTCAACCTGTCAGCATTTTCAGTTGACAGGCGGATACGCTTATCTGCTATAATGCCACCAGCAGCACTAAATATATGCTAAGACAAAACACTGGTGACAGGGCAGGCCAGCACCTACAAAGCGTAGAGCGCCAGTTCATGCCACGTGTCCAGCTTGGACACCCAGTAGTTGTAATGCACTGAGGGATCATTGAGGATGCTGACACGGTCTGCTATGTACTCCTTCACCATCTTCCAAAATTTTTCTCTCCTTGTGGCAGTAGGAAGCACATCAGGGTGAGGGTGCTGGCGGGGTGTCATGAAACTGGCCTTGGAGAGTGTTGCCCTGCCTCTGTTGGAAATGCTGTGTATTCTCCTTGTCTCCCCACCTCGGTTGGCCAAGGAAGTACGGACTCTGCCCCCAGATGAAAAATATTGGAGCAATTTTCCAACAAGGATCTTCTGGTATTGCACAGTTTTGCTAATCCTCTCCACCAGAGGAAAGAGTGATGAGAAGTTATTTTTGTAGTGGGGGTCGAGAAGGGTGAACACCCAGTAATCCGTGTTATCTAAAATACTTATAACGCGAGGGTCGCTGAAAAGGCAGCCTAACATGAAGTCAGCCATGGGTGCCAGAGTACCAACAGGCAAGACGTCTCCTCATCCTCCTCTTCTGCCCATCCACGCTGAACAGATGGAATTAAAGTTCCATGGGTACTACCCTCTGTAGCAGAGGCAACTGTCTCCAGCTCAAAACCTACCCTAATTTGCCAGAGCTACTAGTGAAGGCGGGCCGCATGTGTGCCCATTTCCGCAAGTCGTCCATAGCACACACGCGGGGTGCCCTGGCCAACGCAGATACTGGAAAGGTCCACTTAACCACGGACACATGGACAAGTGCTGGTGGCCAGGGACGCTACATTTCCCTGACGGCACAGGATTGCGGGCCCTACATCCATCAGGACACACACGTGGCGCGCCTTTACTAGTAGCTCTGGCAAATTAGGGTAGGTTTTGATAAACCGCTGAACCACTAAGTTTAAGATGTAGGCTAGGCATGGGATTTGTGTCAGGTTGCTGAGCAACAAAGCTGCCACCAAGTTAAGGCAATTGTCAGACACAACCATGCCTGGATGTAGGTTGGGTGGCGAGAGCCACAGCTCAGTCTGGTCTTTTATACCCTGCCACAGCTCTGCAGTCGTGTGCTTTTTTTACCCTAGGCAGATCAGCTTCAGCACGGCCTGTTGACGCTTAACCACAGCAGTGCTACACTGCATCCAGCTAGCGACTGAAGGCTGACTGCTGCTGGTGGTGGAAGTGGAGGAAGAAGCGGCGGCGGAGGAGAAGTGGGGGTTGGAGCCAGTAACATAGCTTATGGTGGAGACCCTGATGGATGTAGGGCCCGCAATCCTGGGCGTGGGTAGCACCTGTGCCTTCCCAAGGTATGACTCACTCCCGCCCTCGATAACATTCACCCAGTGTGCCGTCAAGGAAATGTAGCATCCCTGGCCACCAGCACTTGTCCATGTGTCGGTGGTTAAGTGGACCTTTCCAATATCTGCGTTGGTCAGGGCACGGGTGATGTTCTGGAACACATGCTGGTTTAAAATAGGAAGAAACCAAGGCACTCGTTTTTCAGATAATCAGAAATAATTCATTCATTGTCCATCCCAGAATTGGATCTTTTGAATAATGGCCAGCTAGGACCTTGTTCACGGCCTAAGTACAAATAAATATATAGAATTTTAATACAGACATAGCCCTTAGGGCAAACAGACAATATATGGTATAATAAGATATGAAAAATAAGGAATAAATAATAGATTGATGTCGAATACATAAATATCTAGAACATCAAAAATAGAGCAGATCTGTCAAATAGACATATCAATCTAAATAGGATGATTCCAAGATGACATCATTTTCTTCACAGTCCGGGTAGAGCAAGTGTAAGACCTATATGAGGGAGCAGTAGTAGAATATATAAATAAATATAGAGTATCATGTGGTAGCTAGAATTATATAGCTCTTATATAACCACAAGAATATAACTAGTGCATGACCTGTATGAAGGAACAGTAGTATAATGTATTCAATTACTCATATGATGACTCAGATGGTGTAGTTTTAGTGTGCCCTTAAAATAGCATGTTGCTAGCTTGATAAGAAAAATATATAGAGATGGATACTCATTTATTAGGACCCCAAGAGTATAGCATATTGCTGGCTTATTAGAAGAGATGTATAGATGGATAGTGCTGAATGCCTAATATTCCTCTTAGCCACTAATAACATAGAAGCGCATAGCAGAAGGTAAAATAAGAGACAGAACCAGAGCTGTAAACAGAAAATGTAGCGCTAGTGGCAATAATGATGGCAATCGCAGGACACAGACCTTAGTGTTGTAGATCAGGAGATGTCAGGTGGACTGGTGTCAAGTGGGAGATCAGGGTATTTACATAGGGAAGAAAAGGAAGCTGCGCCTGCGTCGGCGTCTCTCGGCTAATGCCGAAGTATCGTGAGAACGAGTGCATCACTCGCGCAGGCGCACAGGCTCCCAGCTCCGGACTTAGGATGTCCGAAGATCGGGGTCCAGAGCGCAGGCGCTAAAGGCTATGGAGATGCGCATGCGCAAGATCACTCTGCCGCAAACTATATATAAGGCATTAATCTGACATGATAGATATTATGTATTGATAACCTGACAGTAGTACGATAAAGGATATATAAGCAAGCAATAGAAATAAAGGGCAATACTAATAATGACTCTAATTTATGTAATGGTACACTACCTGTTGTGATGAGACTATAGGGGTCATTTTTTCTGTGGAAAATAGGAAAAAAGAGAAAATTAATAATCAAGACTATATGAATATATATATATATATATATATATATATGTATATATATATATATAAATATACAGTATATATATATATATATATATATATATATGTGTAAATCTAACAATAGGAATGCCTACGATCAGTATACAAACAGAGATTCAAAAAATACAGAAATCAAGTGTGAAAATTAAATACGGAAATCAAAGTCCCTATTCATTCCATGGGGAGACAGAGTTTTAAGTTCGAAAATCCAAAAACCCTCACGCTCCTTGAAACGTGCAATCCGGTTTCCTCCTCGTCGTGCTCGTGACATGTGCTCTAGGACCTGGAACTGAAGCTAATTAATTTGATGTTTTGTGGATAAGAAATTATATGAGATTGGAAGTTCAGTTTTCTGACAACGAATGTCAGATTTGTGTTTGAAAAAATTGTATTAACATTAGTGGGTAGCTTATTTAAGTTAAAACTTAACATTTAATATGGTATTTGAAATAAAATTATAGGCCCTTAAGTATTAAACACAGAATTATTGTAGCCACTGGTCACACTATTCTCCTAATAGATGGCGGAGATGGGAGAGGACCGTATATAGGGACAGCAAAAAATTATTGACAGACAGGATGAGGGATACTAAGATGGAAAGATACAATGCTGGGACGAAGCCCTAAGTAGCCCTTTCAGTCTATTTTAATAAACCTGGCTGATACTCTGACCCTATTGTCACCCTCCCTAAATGTGGACTGCCCAGCTTTGCCCAAAAGACAGAATACAGTCCTGTTGGTAAAAGGCCAAATGGATTACAAAGGGGACATAAAGACTGGTTTAATATGTGCAGTGAGTGGGGTCCAATCTAGATGTCCTACGAATGTAGGGCACCCATGACACAGCACTCAAATTTATTCGCGCACATATCCATCAATATAGGTTTATATGTCTCTGTATATATATTCTCGTCCTAATAAACAAAGCAGCGTGTTCTGGACGACATAGATATACACATATATACACCGTCAAAAAGTTTGGAGTGTCCCTACGCGTTTCCTCAATGATATCAGATTCATCAGGGGACAGGGAAAAACAAAAACACAAAGTTGCAGGAGTTCCCTTTTGTTCAAGGTATATATCTCCAGTCACAAGGGTGGAGTCACAAGGCATATATTATAATATGTGAAGGCAGGTCAAAAAGAGCATGATGTTAGCTCTAAAGACCATGAATAATTCAGTTAGCCTCTTAGTCACACAGCACGGGGTGATGTCAAGTTGAACAAACACTTAAGTGTGCATGGCTGAATTACATCAGAGTTATTATTCATGTACACGTATCTCACGGCCCGGACCAATACCCGGGAAAGATCCCATGCAATAAATGCCCTAGTGAAACTCCAGTCCAACAGCAATAGTGTTTCAACCAAGATTCAGGTCACAAAATATATCACAATGATTCACAGGTGTTTACATGTTAAACATTGTAGCAGACCTCCTGGTGCTAATAGTAACACTAGAGGTTAGTGAGGTCTCTGCAATGTCATAAATTCAATGGTGCTGGATCCCTTTAGTATGCAGGTATCACAACACTGTCAACTTATCTGTCCAGTCCTAGATGTCGACTGTTTCCAGACAACGATGAGCGGAGAGTGCTCCCCGGCGTCCCGCGTGTGGCAGTGGCAATAGCGCAATGTTCGCGGGTCATTTAAATAGCCGTGTGGTGCCGCCCCCATCGCACACCCTTTCACCGTCACGCAGCATCATCATCGCGTCATGTGTCAGCTGTCTAGAACTCTCGTCACATGACCGATCTTCTTCCTGAGACGCACAGTGTAGAGGCTTGTTTACCGTTGCCAGGAGACCCTTGGAACCTGCGGTCCTCACAGAAGAGCCGTAATCCGATGGATTCAGTTCACCCAGCAGCCAGCCGTGTCCACCTGGTATGTGTCAAACGGCGAAGCGTTCTCTACTGCACATACATGAAACGGATGACTAGTGGTGCAGGGTAGAGTCAAAGGGCAAATTTGCTGATCCCCTGCTAGCACTAGAATTCAAATAATAGTCCAGTGGCCTGCCTGGTTCTGCAGTTATCCCAATGGAGAATTGGAGTTTATAAGAAGATTTCCTAAATATAGCTGGCATCAATGTACAAATGCTCTAATCGGCCTTTAAATTCATGCTCCTTCTCAAGTGACATCTTACAAAGATTTAGTGTGGGGCAATAGAGTGTGTTTGGAACACACTGGGTTGTTTCGCCTACATAGGCCAAACCGCAAGGGCATTTGATAAGATATACCACAAAGGTATTACACGTATAGAAGTCTCTAGGATGATACATTTTACCCGAATGGGGGTGTACAATCCTATTGCCCTTGATGACGTTGGTACACTGGAGGCACAGATAAGTGCCTGTTTTACGGGGGGCCAAGGTAGTTTGTCGAAGTTGCGGTGTAAATGAACCTATGTCAGCGTGTACCAGTTGGTCTTTCAGATTAGTTGGGCATTTATAACACATACGGATAGGGTTTTGGAATTCTAGAACATTTGGATATGATCGCTCTAATAAAGACCAGTGTTTTTTAATTATGGTTTGAATCTTTGGTGCAAAAGGATGGTAAGTGGTAATAAGGGGAATACGTGGTGATGACGTGGGTCTGGTAAGTCGTAGAGGAGCCAGTTTAGCCAAAGTGAGTTCCTCTTCTAATAGCCTAGTAGGATAGCCCCTTTCTTTGAATTTACTCGCCATTTCATGAAGGCGTTGATTGCGAAGAGACGGGTCCGCTACAATCCTAGTTACACGTTTGAACTGAGATCGGGGTAGAGAATGTTTAGTATTTCGGGGATGACAGCTGGAATAATGTAACAGTGTATTGTGATCAGTTGTTTTCTGAAAAGGTCAGTAGTTAATAATCCAAATTGTGTCTTGAGTACCAATGTGTCTAGCAAGCTTATGTTATCTCGGTCTATATGGGAAGTAAAGGAAAGATCCAGGTCAGGTTCATTGATTTAATCGATGAAGTGAGAAAGTGAGTCAGTGTCACCAGTCCAAACGCAAAAGATCAGTACAAACTGTTGAAAAAGGAAGTGGGGATAAACTTTATCGTCCTCAAATTTCGCCATAAAGGCATTTGCGTATTGGTGGTGCCACATTCGCACCCATTGCCGTACCTCGCTTCTGGATGTAGTAGTCGTCCCCGAACATGAAATAGTTATTATGTAGAACGAACCTCAGAAGTGTTAGGCATAAAACTTGTGCGTAGGGTGAATAGTTAGAGGTAGAAAGACGGGAGGAAACAGCTTCAATGCCCTTCTCGTAAGCAATGGAAGTGTACAAACTATTCACGTCTAGTGTCACTAATAAACTATCAGGGGGGATGTTTTGTAATGAAGAAATAATAGATAAAAAATGTATCGTGTCTAGTAAAAAGGACCAAGTATTTTTGATGAGTGGGGTAAGTACTCTTTCAAAAAAAAATTGAGAGTTGAGAAATAATAGAGTCTGTAGATGCGACTATAGGTCTGCCTGGGGGATTAGTAAGATTCTTATGGATTTTGGGCAGTATGTAAAGAACAGGGGTAACTGGATGATCATTAATAAGAAAAGTAGAGGTGGATTTATCAATTGTACCTAGCTGGAGGAGATGGTCGAGTAGAGAAGTAATTTCTTTCTTGATGCAAAAGATAGGGTTATTGGACACTTTGGAGTAGGTATCAGTGTCCGACAATTGTCGTTTTAGCTCCGTAACATAGGCTGTAGTGTCCATAACTACAATAGCTCCACCTTTGACAGCTGGTTTTATTGTAATATTTTTGTCATCCCTCAGTATGTTAAGGGGAATCCGTTCTTCGCTTTTAAGATTACATGATATATACATAGATTTATCTTTGGGCTCTTTTAACAAGGTTAATGAAGGCCTCTGCAGCATGGTAATGTTTAGGGGGGCATGAATGTACTCTTATTTTTGAGATTAAAAGAATTAATTGATAAATCAGGGGTCGCGATCAATGTGTGAGGCATCGACGGTTGTGGTGGTTTAAGGCGGGCACGGCACACAGTAAAAAATACTGGTAGCTGGGGACTGCATACCGAGGGATGGTCGCCGACATCAGGGTGCGGAAGGCCTCAGTTTTCACAAGCCTAAATGGTAACATTTCAATGGCCAGTAATTTGGCGCATTTAGTGCTATGGCTTGTGGGTAGGTATTTGCGGTTGCGTTCAAATGACTGTGTTATGGACATTTGGATGCTGCGCTGGGACAGGGAAGTGGATGTTGTTGCTGATGGTTCATGCGAAGGTCCAGGTGCAGGGCGAGGGGCATCCGGGCCTGCACCTTCGACAGGGGATTGGCCAGCAGTGCGTAACACAGGGAAAGAGGAGGCAGTGGTGTGACCCGCAACAAAGATTGTGGACCCAGGCGTTCGGCACACTTATTAGGGTGATTGGATGCCATGTGGCAGGATCATGCTGGTGGTGGTGGTGAGGTTGCTAGTGTTTACGCCCCGACTCATTTTGGTACGACACAGGTTGCAAACTACAGATGTAGCAGATTTAGCACTCAAGATCTTAACTCAAATTTCTTCAGTTATCGTGTTATCTTGAAACAAAAGCCATTAAAATGCAATTGAAGGTGTTTGCTGAGTTTATTTAACACATCTCAGAAATCTCAGAAAGCATGAGTGTTAAGTCTACTACATCGGTACCACTCTTTTGTCGTCTGCACTTTCCTCAAAAAAGCGCTTTACTGTGGAACACCTACCCCATGGCAAGGTAGATTTACGCATGGGGGTGCTCGGTGTAATAGTTGCGGGCCTGTATGCTGTGGGCCGACTCTCCCTTTTGCAACCCCACTGCCTCTTCCAGCCTGTTGCGGTGCTGCAGATCCCTCCCCCTCTGTACTGCTGTTCTCGCTCGGCTTTTCACCTTCCCCTGTTGGGTCAGTGACCTCATCGTCAACCACCTCCTCTTCCACTTCCTCACTCTGCTCATTCTCCTGACTTGACCTAACCAAAACCTTAATGATTGACAACTGTGTCTCATCATCATCCACCTCATGAACGAATGATTGCCGTTCACCACCATCATCTTCTTGAGACTGTGAAGGCTCAAGAGGCTGGGAATCAGGGCACAATATTTCAGGTCCCTCTTCAAGCGTGCTGGGCACGAGGGATAAATGTAATAGTGGCGTTGGAAAGAACTCAGCGGAATATCCGAGTGTAGGATCACTTGTTTGGCAAGACTCTCCAAGTGTGAGGAAGGATGATCAAAGTGAGGATTCGGTTGACCAGATTCTTGGGTACAGAGACTGGACTTGGTGGAAGAGAGAGTGATGCTTAACCGACTGGAAGCATTATCTTCAGCAATCCAACCAACCAACTGTTCGCACTGGTCCGACTTGGACAGTGTTGTCCTGCACCGCCCAACTAAGTTGGACATGAAGCTAGGTACTGTGTATTTATTTATTTTTTTGGTGAACTGGCAACAGACAGTTTCATTGCGCCCAGGGCCACGGCCTCTGCGTTAACAATCAGCATCATGCCTACTTCCCCATCCTTTAGTGCCTTCTTCATATTAATGGTTTTGTCACTAGATGTGGCGCAGATTTTTTTACAGTCCACACAGAGATTTCTGGTGCAGGACAGTATATGTCACAGAAACCCACAGAATATGGACAATATATTAGGCCCAGATTATTGGAATTTGCCCATAAGAAACAGTTTTCAGATGGTGTACCATATATGTCACAGAAAGCCACACACTATGGACTGTAGATTAGGCCCAGATTTTTGGAATTTGCAATGCAAACTCCGTTTTCGGATGCAGGACAGTATATGTCACAGAAACACACAGAATATGGACACTATATTAGGCCTAGATTATTGGAATTTGCCCTAAAGAAGCAGTTTTCGGATGTAGGACAGCATATGTCACAGAAACACACAGAATATGGACACTATATTAGGCCCATATTATTGGAATTTGCTAGTGATGAGCGAGCACCAAAGTATTTGGGTGTTCGGCCCAAACACATTGCTATATTCGTGTGCTCGGCCGAGCACCCAAGTATAATGTAAGTCAATAGGAGACAAACAGGCACCCCCTGCTTGGAAGAGAAGAGGGTGTCTGGTTCATAAAAACAATTAGAAATTGATGAAATCCCCATCAAAATGGTTTGGAAATAGATGGATAGATGGATGCTTCTTACACTCCTATTATGTACAACATACAATAGACAACCACACAAAGACTGTATGCCAAAAGCCGGGTATGTTCAAGCCATCAATCTATCCATGAGACAGATGACAGGCTTATCTAAGCATACCTTACAATGGCAGCCTTGTGCACTATGAGATATTCCAAACCAGCTCTCATCTGACTGAGAACCAGTAAACCTCAAAGTTATGTTGCATCTGTTGGATGTGTTTGGTGGACCTGCACACCGAGATCAATATCATTAGGGCGTCAAAAAGTTTTCCGATTGTCCTAACATAATATTCAATAACCTTTATATACAGTTTTGTCATGTAAAAATCAATTTACATAAACATGGGCATATGGGAAAGACATGCAAATGAGCAGAATCTGGCGCTATTGAGTTGTGAATAGCGCCTTCTATTGGTTTTACAGTCTTATGACAAGACAAATATTCTTGTCAAAAGTCTATGAACCCAATAGAGGGCACTATTGAGTTATGAACAGCACCCTCTTTTGGTTACGCAGTCTTATGAAGAGACAAATATTCTTGTCAGAAAATTTGCCATTTGAATCAATTTTTTCTGATAACAAAGCAAGGGTTAACAGCCAAACAAAACTCAATATTTATTGCCCTGATTCTGTAGTTTCCAAAAACACCCTATATGTGGTTGTAAACTGCTGTATGCGCACAAGGCAGGGCGCAGAAGGAAAGTAAGGCCATATGGTTTTTGGAAGGCAGATTTTGCTGGACTGTTTTTTTGACACCATGTCCCATTTAAAGCCCCCCTGAAGCACCCCTAGAGTAAAAACTCCAACAATTGACCCCATTTTGGAAACTACTCCCCTCTAGGTATTCAAAACTGATTTTGCAAACTTTGTTAACCCTTTAGATGTTCCACAAGAATTCATGGAA
Source organism: Bufo gargarizans (assembly GCF_014858855.1). Classification (NCBI taxonomy): domain Eukaryota; kingdom Metazoa; phylum Chordata; class Amphibia; order Anura; family Bufonidae; genus Bufo; species Bufo gargarizans. The sequence continues at coordinate 215,333,903 of NC_058080.1, read as the reverse complement.
AATAGAGATGAAATTCCCAAATTTAACTTTTTTGGCAGATTTTCAATTTTAATTCATTTTTTCAGTAACAAAGCAAAAGTTAATAGCCATACAAAACTTAATATTTATTCCCCTGATTATGTAGCTACCATTAACAACCCATTTGTGATTGTAAACTGCTGTACGGGCACACGGCAGGGCGCAGAAACAAAGGAACGCCATATGGTTTTTGAAAGGCAGATTTTGCTGGACTGTTTTTTTGACACCATGTCCCATTTGACGACCCCCTGATGGACCCCTAGAGTAGAAAATAGTAACATTTTATTAGTACTATTTTAGGGTACATATGATTTTTGGTTGCTATATATTACACTTTTTGTGAAGCAAGGTAACAAAAAATTGCTGTTTTGGCACCGTTTTTATTTTTTGTTATTTACGACGTTCTTCTGACAGGTTAGATCATGTGGTATTTTTAAAGAGCAGGTTGTTACGGATGTGACAATACCAACTATGACTACTTCACTTTCAGTTTTTTTTTGTTTCAGTTTAACATAATAAAACATTTAAAAAAAGATTTTTTTGTGTCTCCACATTCTAAAAGCCATAGTTTTATTTTTTTGGTATGAAATGACGGTTTGATTGGTACTATTGTGGGGTGCGTATGACTTTTTGATCACTTGGTATTACACTTTTTGTGATGTAATGGATATTTTGACACACTTTGTATTTTCATTTTTTGACGGTGTTCACCTCAGGGGTTAGGTCATGTGATATTTTTATACAGCAGGTTCTTATGAACGCGGCAATACCTTATATGAAAACTTTTTTTATGTAAGTTTTACACAATAATATCATTTTTGAAACAAAAAAAAATATGTTTTAGTGTCTGAGAGCCATAGTTTTTTTATGTTTTGGGTGGTTGTCTTAGGTATAATATCATTTTTTGCGGGATGAGGTGACGGTTAGATTGGCACTATTTTAGACTGCATATAACTTTTTGATCGCTTGCTATTACACTTTTTGTGAAATTTTAATTTTTTTTACGGTGTTCACCTGAGGGGTTAGATCATGTGGTATTTTTATAGAGCAGATTGTTACGGATGCGGCAATACCTAATATATATACTTTTTTTATTTTCTTAAATTTTAAACAATAACAGCATTTCTCAAACTTTAAATTTTTTGTAAAACTTTATCTTTTAACTTTTTTTACACATTTTTTTACCCACTCTAGGACTTCAACTTTTGGGGGTCTTATCCCCATTACAATCCATAACAATACTCCTGTATTGTGATGCATTGGCTGTACGTAAGTGTATTATAGACTGTAAAACACTTACAGCATGTTTGCCTATGAGATCCAGGATCTCACAGACTGTCACGGAAGGCAGCCACGTTGCCTTTGGGCAAAAAACTTAATTTTGAAGCCTTTGCTGCATATGTCTCTGTGAGATACACCTTTTACATACTTTGGTTCTATTCTGCTATTAATAAAACACCCATTTTTGGCAAAAATCTTTAATTGCGGCCTAGTCTGCATCTGTACGTGTGAGATACACCCTTTACACACTGGCGTTCTATTCTGCTTTTAATAAAACACCAATTTTGGGCAAAAATCTTTAATTGTGGTCTAGTTTGCATCTGTACGTGTGAGATGCATCGTTTACCTACTGTGGTTCTATTATGCTATTAATAAAACAACCATTTTGGGCAAAAATCTTTAATTGCGGTCTAGTCTGCATCTGTACATGTGAGATACGCCCTTTAAATACTGTTGTTTTATTCTGCTATTAATAAAAAAAAAACATTTTGCGCCAAAAAATGTATTTTGCAGTCTTTGCTGCATATGTCATTGTGAGATACACCCTTAAGATACTGTGGTTCTATTCTGTTATTTAAAAAAACACAAATTTTAGGCAAAAATCTTTAATTGTAGCCTAGTTTGCATCTGTCCATGTGAGATACACCTTTTAAATACTGTGGCTTTATTCTGCTATTAATTAAAACACCCATTTTGGGCAAAAATCTTTAATTGTGTCCTAGTTTGCATCTGTATGTGTGAGATGCATCCTTTACCTACTGTGGTTCTATTATGCTTTTAATAAAACAACCATTTTGGGCGAAAATCTTTAATTGCGGCCTAGTCTGCATTTATACGTGTGAGATACACCCTTTACATACAGTCGTTCTATTCGGCTATTAATAAAAAAAAAACATTTTGTGCAAAAAACTTAATTTTGCAGTTTTTTTTCTGCATATGTCATTGTGAGATACACCCTTTTGATACTGTGGTTCTATTCTGCTATTAGAAAAACATCCATTTTGGGCAAAAATCTTTAATTGCAGCCTAATCTGCATCTGTTCGTGTGAGATACGCTCTTTAAATACTGTCGTTATATTCTGCTATTAATAAAACACCCATTTTGTGCAAAAAAAATAAGGGACGTGGCCCAGGTCGTGGTGCTGCTGGTGAAGCTCCTGTTGCAGGGAGAGGACGTGGTCGATCTGTGCCAGCTACACGCACAAGTGAAACACCTTCCTCAGGTGAGAGTAGATGACAGAACCTGCAGCGGTATTTGGTCGGGCCTAATGCGGCTCTACGAATGTTAAGGTCAGAACAAGTACAGGCAATAGTAGATTGGGTTGCTGACCGTGCCTCCAGTTCCTTCACATTGTCTCCCACCCAGTCTCCTGCTGAAATATCAGAGTTTGCACCTGCAGCCAATGTCCATCAGTCTTGCACCTCACCCCCTTGCAAATCAGCCAAGCAGTCTGAGCCCCAAGTCATGCAGCAGTCTCTTCTGCTTTTTGATGACTCTGTTAGCAGGGTTTCCCAGGGCCATCCACCTATCCCTGCCCCAGAAGTGAAAGAGATTAAGTGCACCAATACCCAACCACTTATGTTTCAAGATGAATACATGGGAGGACCATCGCAGCACGTCTCGGATGATGACGAAACACAGGTGCCAACTGCTGGGACTGAAGACTGGGTGGAAAATGATGTGGAGGACGATGAGGTCCTCGACCCCACATGGAATCAATGTCATGCGAGTGACCTGTGTAGCTCTGAGGAAGAGGCGGTGGTCGCACAGAGCCACCAGCACAGCAGAGGAGGGAGCAGGGTGCAAAAGCGGAACGGCCGTACTTTAGACAGAACGCCTGCTACTGCTCACCGCAGCAAGGGATCGAATGGACCAAAGCCAGCTCCAAAATTACCCCCATTATATCAGAGCTGCTGCATAAAGTGTGGGCCGTCTGTGCGTGCTTTTGGCATTCTCATCCTGCTTCTGCTCACCTGTCAGCGCTGCAGCGTAACTTCGGCCTTCCTGCTCACCGCCTCATATGCGACGTGCCCACAAGGTGGAACTCCACCTTGCAAGTGCTGGCCAGACTGTGCGAGCAGCAGCGGGTGATAGTGGAGTTTCAGCTGCATCACGCACGGGTGAGTCGCTCTGTTGAACAGCACCACTTCACCACCAATGACTGAGCCTCCATGCAAGGCCTGTGTTCCTTGTTGCGCTGTTTCGAGTACTCCACCAACATAGCCAGTGCTGATAACGCCGTTCTCAGCGTTACTATCCCACTTCTATGCCTCTTTGAAAAAACACTGCTGGTGATGATGGAAGAGGATGTGGCACAGGAGGAGGAGGAGGAGGAGGAGGAAGAGGGATCTTTTTGTAGGGTTTCCGGCCAGTCATTCACAAGTGGCTCAGAGTGTGGGTTCCTGCACCTACAAACACCAGGTACACAATTGTCCAGCCAGGGCACAGTTCTGGAGGATGATGAAGTGGAGGATGAGGAGGAGGAGATGGAGGAGGAGGAACCATGTTCACAGCAGGGTGGCACCCAGACCAGCTCATGGCCATCACTGGTGCAAAGCTGGGGTAATACAGAGGACACAAATGATACACCTCCCACAGAGGACAGCTTTTCGTTGCCTCTGGGCAGCCTGGCACACATGAGCGATCACATGCTGCAGTGTCACCGTAACGATCGCCGAGTTGCCCACATTCTAACTTGTGCTGATTACTGCGTGGCCACGCTGCTGGATCGCCGATACAAGGACAACTTACCGTCCTTAATTCCCTCACTGGAGCGTGATCGTAGGATGCGTACAAGCGCATGCTGGTAGACGCTCTGCTGATGGCATTCCCACCTGACAGCTGGGGAAAAGTGGAAGCACAAGGCGAAGGCAGAGGAGGAGGAAGAGTTCGCCAACGCAGCTGGGGCACTGCCAGCACCTCAGAAGGCAGGGTTAGCATGGCTGAAATGTGAAAAATCTTTGTCAGCGCGCCACAACAACCAGCACCACCAGCTGATATGAAACGTCTTAGCAGGAGGCAGAATTTCACCAACATTGTGGAGCAGTATGTGTGCACAAGCCTACACATATATGAATGACGGGTCTGCCCCCTTCAACTTCTGGGTCTCCAAATTGGGCACATGGCCTGAGCTTGCCCTTTACGCCTTGGAGGTACTAGCCTGCCCTGCAGCCAGTGTATTATCTGAACGTGTGTTAGCACTGCAGGGGGCGTTATCACAGACAAGCCCAGCCGCCTGTCCACAGCCAATGTGGACAAGCTCACGTTCATTAAAATAAACCAGGCATGGATTCCACAGGACTTGTCCGTACCTTGTGCAGAATAGAGATGTATATCGGCCTTACTCAGCCATTGTTATACTACAGCGCAATTGCTCATTCTTGTATTTTTGATATTTCCCACTCTTTTGGAGTGTACCCTAATAAAAAAATAAAACCAAAAACCAGTGTTGGCTACCTCGTTCTCCTCCACCGCCGCTTCCACCTACGCCGCTACGTCCACCGCCTCCTCAAAGTCCTACTCCATATGGACCTCCACCTCATAAATCAAGTTTTTTTATTTTTATTTGTACGTATTTTATTTTATATCATTTCACTTATTGGTCTGCTACATTTTCGGGTGAAATTCATAAATTTTTGTCTGTGATATACCCCTGCTCTACCTAGTAGACAAGTTAATAAATTTCACAAATTTTTCTGTTACATTCTTGGGTTGACATTTTACAATTTTTGATGTGAATAAACCGCTGCTCTGAATAGGTGACGGGGACCGAAATTTTTAAAAATAATCTGTTCCATTGGTAAGTGACATTAACCCATTTCTGGTGATGAAAAACCCCTACTCTGCATAGATGACAAGGACTTCAATTTCTAAAATTCTTCTTTAATTGGCCCTTTCCTTCGATCCTTCTGCTTTAATAACTTTTCTTATATTTCTGCTCGATCAAGATCTAAATTTCATCCATTGATCTCCTTGGATGGGTTGTTGGGGGGTGGGGTCAATCAAAGGTCAATAAAAGGGGTGTAGCACCTGTCAAATTTAGTTTGACAAATTATATAGATGTTTAACTACTTGCGTTTTTGAGTGGTCGCTGAACATACATACATACATACATACATACATACAGCCATACATACAGCAACACATATATATGCCCTTCTTAATATATATAGATTGTTTTTTGTATTGTGGGAATCATATGATGTATTATACTACATGTTTTTTTTTTTTTGTTTGCTGATACTTCAATAATTAATCGAGACATGCTTGAATTTTCAGAGCAATTGAGAACTGATATTGTTGTTTTAAAAATGTGTTTTCAATTTTCTGAATACATTTTTTTGAATACCATTTCTTCTACTAAGTGTGAATGTTTACAAGGAGAAATAGCTTTTTTCCAATGATAATTGTTCTTGCCATATGTTATCAACAATCAAATGAGTATTGAATAAGATTTTAGATTGAACACAAAGTGGAGAACACATTTAGACTGTGCACCCTGGACACCAGCCCTAAAATCTTATTTTATACTCATTTTGTTGGCTTTGAATAAGGATTAAGACAGCCTGTAGCTTACTACCAATAAAATATTGACACTGACAATCCTAGTTTTAGCAGATGTTCTGTCAAAGCAAGGAAAGATTTAAAATGTGTTCTGGACAAGCAGTCTGAAAATTACTCCCTTGCAGATGAATAAGCATCAATATAAAACACACTGTTGCAAGTCTTGTAGTTTTGTATAACAGATAATGAAAAACCAGCTGTCCTCTATAGTCATTTGCCAAGAAGACAGTCTAGCATCCAATTTCACTTTCTTGTGTTTAGAGAAGTAAGCAATAAACAATGTTGGAAAACAATGGTCAATTTATTTAATTTATTGGGGGCATGCAACATATAAATATTGTTAGATAAAAATATTTATGAAGAAAATAATGTAATGCTTAATACGCTGAGCCAGATGGGTTTTCTGCTTATATATAAAATAAAAATTATTGTATAATGAAATGTTTTGTTAATTTGAGTTAAAGTTTCAACTTTACACCATATTCAAAACCCTGTTTTCAGTTAATAGGAATGGAAATGGGAACATTACCATTGCCATAGTGAATGGAAGCATTTCTGTTAACATCCATATTTTTGAAATGTGTATATTCCTGCATTATTTAAACAGCATTCACAATCTTGTCAGTCCTCTGTCAGCTGGATACAAAAACAGCACACATATGTCTTTTATTATGAGGATTTGCTATACAGTGTATGGTAGTTAAAATCAGTGATGAGCAGCAGGGGCAATATTCAAATTTCTGATATTTTGCAAATATTTGGGCGAATATTTGTCATATATTCTCCAGTCATTATTTTCTTGATTGCGAAAATCGGCAATCGGAAAATTTGCGCTAAAAATTTGATATACAAAAATTAGCGATCAACACTAATCCTAAAGTCAAAGATATTGCAGCCTTTTCATTTGCCCACAGGCAAGAAGCAGTAAGGGATCATGGGTACTGCTGAAAAAAAAATCTAGAATATTCGTGATTACGAAGATATAGCACTATATTCTAGATATTCAGGAATTCTCAAAGTGTCAATATTCACGATAAAAATTTGCGATTAGAATATTCGCGATTAACACTAGTTAAAATATATCTGGGTGTTAAGCTGTTTAGTTCATGGAAGATTGCCTAGACTGGATAAAGTGGATAAACTGGATAAACCACTAGCAAAACTAGATCTGGACAAGATTGCATTGTCTATTTTCAGAGATTCTAAGCAGTTTTATAACCTATAACCTTTCTCTGTATGTAAATTACCTTTCTCTACAAAAGTAACAAAATCTAATGGCACAATTGGTTTTGGACATTTTATTTTTAATGTAATTTTGAGGAATTAAGTACATATTATGAATTCACATGAAGTTATTAATCTCTTCACAGTATGTATACTTGTATATTATGTCAATTTTTTATTTAAACAGGATTTTTTTTATTTTTAAACACAATACTAATCAAACACATTAATTGTAATTCAATTATTAATAGTTTTCATTAAATAATCACCTGAGTATTTGTATTTTGTAGTTGGCACCATTCAATTTTGACACTGCTTGAGAAAGGTCCCATTCTGTGGACCAAAACATCACATTTGGGTGAATAAACACACATTTTCTGGAGGCTGTGCTGTGGCATGTGTGTGTGTATATATATATATATATATATATATATGTATATAAAAAAGGAAAACAATGGCGGCACTGGAAACACAAGGAGGGTGCTATGTCCAGGGATGTAGCAGCTTACCCCGTCAATAGGAGATGAAAAAAGGACAGCACTCCGGGTAAAAGTTAGTGATGTTTTAATCACCCATGTGAAGGCAACGTTTCAGCTCATACAAGAGCCTTTCTTGAGAAAGGCTCTTGTATGAGCTGAAACGTTGCCTTCACATGGGTGATTAAAACATCACTAACTTTTACCCGGAGTGCTGTCCTTTTTTCATCTCATATATATATATATATATATATATATATATATACATATATATACACAGTACAGACCAAAAGTTTGGACATACCTTCTCATTCAAAGAGTTTTCTTTATTTTCATGACTATGAAAATTGTAGATTCACACTGAAGGCATCAAAACTATGAATTAACACATGTGGAATTATATACATAACAAAAAATGGTGAAACAACTGAAAATATGTCATATTCTAGGTTCTTCAAAGTAGCCACCTTTTGCTTTGATTACTGCTTTGCACACTCTTGGCATTCTCTTGATTAGGTTCAAGAGGTAGTCACCTGAAATTGTCTTCCAACAGTCTTGAAGGAGTTCCCAGAGATGCTTAGCACTTGTTGGACTTTTTGCCTTCACTCTGCGGTCCAGCTCACCCCAAACCATCTCGATTGGGTTCAGGTCCGGAGACTGTGGAGGCCAGGTCATCTGGCGCATCACTCTCCCTCATGGTCAAATAGCCCTTACACAGCCTGGAGGTGTGTTTGGGGTCATTGTCCTGTTGAAAAATAAATGATGGTCCAACTAAATGCAAACCGGACGGATGGTTCAGTATGCCTTCAATTTTGAATATATCCCCAACAGTGTCACCAGCAAAGCACCCCCACACCATCACACCTCCTCCTCCATGCTTCACGGTGGGAACTAAGCATGTAGAGTCCATCCGTTCACCTTTTCTGCGTCGCACAAAGACGCGGTGGTTGAAACCAAAGATCTCAAATTTGGACTCATCAGACCAAAGCACAGATTTCCACTGGTCTAATGTCCATTACTTGTGTTATTTAGCCCAAACAAGTCTCTTCTGCCTGTTGCCTGTCTTTAGCAGTGGTTTCCTAGCAGATATTCTACCATGAAGGCCTTATTCACACAGTCACCTCTTAACAGTTGTTCTAGAGATGTCTCTGCTGCTAGAACTCTGTGTGGCATTGAACTGGTCTCTAATCTGAGCTGCTGTTAACCTGCAATTTCTGAGGCTGGTGACTCAGATGAACTTATCCTCCGCAGCAGAGGTGACTCTTGGTCTTTCTTTTCTGGGGCGGTCCGCATGTGAGCCAGTTTCTTTGTAGCGCTTGATGGTTTTTGTGACTGCACTTGGGGACACTTTCAAAGTTTTTCCAATTTTTCGGACTGACTGACCTTCATTTCTTAAAGTAATGATGGTCACTCGTTTTTCTTTACTTAGCTGCTTTTTTCTTGCCATAATACAAATTCTAACAGTCTATTCAGTAGGACTATCAGCTGTGTATCCACCTGACTTCTCCACAACGCAACTGATGGTCCCAACCCCATTTATAAGGTGAGAAATCCCACTTATTAAACCTGACAGGGCACACCTGTGAAGTGAAAACCATTTCAGGTGACCACCTGTTTCCACAAAATACTGATAGAGGGGATTTAAATACCATCTTCCACAAAATATTGATTAAGGGTTATGATATACCAGCTTCCAGCAAATACTCATTAAGGGATTCCCAATATACCTGTTTCCACAAAATACTAAAAGAGGCAATTAATATACTGGCTTCCACCAAATATTGATTGAGACCTGCGATACATCGGCTTCCACCAAATATTGATTAAGATGTTTGATTTACCATGTTCCAGCAAATACTCACTAAGGGGTTCTATATACCTGTTTTAACAAAATACTGATAGAGAGGATTGATATACCGGCTTCCAACAAACATTGATTGGAGCCAGCGATACACTGGCTTCCACAAAATATTGATTAAGGGGTTTGATATACCAGCTTCCAGCAAATACTCATTAAAGTATAACTGTCACACTTAGACCCTAATTTAAATTTTCATATATGTAGATACTAATAACATGATATTCCAGAATCAGTTACTATTAGACTGACTTACCCCATTTTTAATAAGATTCCGCACTTAGCAACCAGTCTGCATAAAACTGCAATTTCACTATTCAGTTAAGATGGCCGCCACTGCCCTCACCCTGAGGCTAATCCTGCCTGCCCTCACTAGCCAGTAACAATAGCCCACCAAAAGTGTCAGTAACCAGAGCCCTCCCCCCTAAAGGGTTAATCTCCTGCAGCACAAAGGGGTCCTCTTACCACATGTTGCTTTCATTTATACACTGAGCAGATGGCAGATCTCCCTTCCCTGTTGTGCACTGATTCCACTCTGCATTGTCCCAGTCTGCTGAGTGAGGGAGCGTCTGCCAAGCGCAAGGACAGGGAGAAGTGCACACAGCCCAGGCACTGTTATCAGCTGCTGGGGAGGACCTGGCTTTAATCATTTACTTACAGTCCCTGGCTGTCAGTAATCTGACCTTGCACGCTGCCTGCTTCTGTGTCTTCCTCCTTCAACACATAGACGGGCCATGCCTAGCAACCCTATTTTAAGCACAGGTGAAAGTAGGCAGTACAGGGAACAAAACTTTGGAATTAAGGGGTAATTGAATGCACAGTGAAAAGTTTAAATAGGGCCACCAAGGAGATATTAATCACCACAATCTAATACTCCCCCAAAAAAATATATGACAGTTATATTTTAAGGGGTTCTATATACCTGTTTCCACAAAATAGTGATAGAGGGGATTGATATACCGGCTTCCACAAAATATTGATTGAGGCCTGCAAAACACCGGCTTCCCCCAAATATAGATTAAGAGGTTTGATTTACCAGCTTTTAACAAATACTCACTATGGGGTTTGATATACCTGTTTCCACAAAATGCTGATATACCGGCTTCCACCAAATATTGATTGAAGTCTGCGATACACCAGCTTCCACCTAATATTGATCCAGGGGTTTAATATACCAGCTTCCAGCAAAAACTCATTAATGGGGTTCTATTTACCTATTTCCACAAAATGCTGATATGCCGGATTCCACCAAATATTGAATGAGGCCTGTGATACACCAGCTTCCACCAAATATTGATCAATGGGTATGATATACCAGCTTCCAGCAAATACTCATTATGGGTTCTAGATACCTGTTTCCACAAAATACTGATAGAGGGGATTGATATACCGACTTCTACCAAATATTGATTGAGGCCTTCGATCCACCAGCTTCCATCAAATATTGATTAAGGGTTGTGATATACCAGCTTCAAGCAAATACTTATTAAAGGGGTTCCCAATATACTTGTTTAAACAAAATACTGATAGAGATGATTAATATACCGGCTTCCACCATATATTGATTGAGGCCTGTGATACACCGTCTTCTACCAAATATTAAGGGGTTTGATTTAACAGGTTTAAAAAAATACTCATTATTGGGTTCTATATACCTGTTTCCACAAAATACTGATAGAGGGGATTGATATACCGGCTTCCACCAAATATTGATTGAGGCCTGCAATACACCAGCTTCCACCAAATATTGATTAAGGGGTTAGATATACCAGCTTCCTGAAAATGCTCATTAAGGTGTTCTATAAACCTGTTTCAACAAAATACTTATAGAGGAGATTGATATACCAGCTTCCACCAAATTTTGATTGAGGCCTGCGATACACCAGCTTCCACCAAATATTGATTAATTGGTTTGATATACCGGCTTCCAGTAAATACTCATTAAGTGGTTCTATATACCTGTTTCCACAAAATACTGATAAAGGGGATTAATATGCCGGCTTCCACCAAATATTGATTGATGCTTGCGATACACCGGCTTCCCCCAAATATTGATTTAAGGGGTTTGATTTACCAGCTTTCAGCAAATACTCACTAAGGGGTTCTATATACCTGTTTCCACAAAATACTGATAGAGGGGATTGATATACCAGCTTCCACCAAATATTGATTGAGGCCTGCGATACACCAGCTTCCACCAAATATTTATTAATTTGTTTGATATACCCGTTTCCAGTAAATACTAATTAGGGGTTCTATATAATGTTGAGTGGACACCTGGATGTTCGGGTTCGACAGGTTCGGCCGAACTTCACAAAAAGGTTGAGTTCGGGTCCAGAACGTGACCAAAACTTGACCCCGAACCCCATTGAAGTCAATGGGGACCCAAACTTTTGAGCACTAAAATGCCTGTAAAAATGTCATGGAAAGGGCTAGGGGGCTGCAAATAGCATCACAATGTGGTTAAGAGCATGACACGTGCTCTGCAAACAAATGTGGATAGGAAAATGACTTTAAATAACATAAAATACGTAAAAATTAAAAATAATAATCTTGATCTAGGAGGACGAGGTCCATATGGAGTTGGAGGTTGAGGAGGAGGTGGATGTGGTGGTGTAGGAGGAAGCGGCGGTGGAGTTGGAGGAGGTAGCCTACACTGCTTTTTGGTTTTAAATTTATTTATATTTTTTTTAATAAGGGTACCCCCTAAAACATTTGGAAATATAACCTGTGATAACCCCCCTCCAGTCGTGCTAAACACACGTTCAGACAATACACTGGCTGCAGGGCAGGCCAGCACCTCCAAGGGGTAAAGGGCAAGCTCAGACCATGTGCCCAATTTGGAGACCCACAAGTTGCAGGGGCTGACCCCTGTCAGTCAGTTCGTATTGGCGTGTGCACACTTACTGCCCCACCATGTTGCATGTCACCGTGATGTTCACAATCCAATTTGATATCTGCTCTATCAACCTTCGATGTTCTTTTATGTGCCTACCATGGTGATAACGGCTGGCGGGGAATCAGGGTTCCAAGCCGGAAAGGGAGCCTGAGAAAAGGGAACCACATGCAAAGGAGGTGAATGGATGAAATTAAATGCAATTGAGCGGAAATGTGGGACAAAGTATTGAAGCATAAGCTTCCAAGTTAAGGAGGGGGCGCACGGCAATTACCCACTCCAGACTCGGGGAGGTAGTGACGATAAATAATAATACAGAACTCTTAAGTTGCCCTGTTATTGGAATGATGAATACAAAATTATAGGGAATGTCACTGTGGTATTTTTAAACGTTAGCCAGGATATGCCCTGCTGCCACTTTGTTGACTCTAGCTAACTTCTGCCTGATCGCACGTCCTTGTGACGTCCACCATCCATTTGGATATCTTCTCTATCAACTTTCGATGTTCTTTTCTGAGTCTACCATGTTTATCACGGTTATCGGCGAATCAGGGTTCCACGCCAGAGAGGGAGTGTGAGAAAGAGAGACCACATCCAAGGGAGGATTAATTTTTTTCAAATTTAAAATTATAGAGTGGAAATATGGGACAAACTATTAAAGCGTAAAAGTGGGATAACTTTTTAAAGTTTAAGCATTGAATGAAAGGATGTGGCGCGCATCAATTAATGAAGAATTTCCTAACTTTTATTCCCTGTCAATTATGCAGGGCAGGGTAAAAATTTGAAAAATGTCACCTGACAATGTAACAGACGATTTTTATTTATGTTCCTGTCACCTATGTAGAGGTGCCCCAGTGACATCTACCATCCATTTCAATATCTTCTCTATCCACTTTCGATGTTCTTTTCTGAGCATACCATGTTGATCACGGTTATCGGCAAATCAGGGTCCCACGCCAGAGAGGGAGTGTGCGAAAGAGAGACCTCATCCAAGGGAGGTCAATGGCTGCAATGGGATGAAAAGGAAATGTGGGAGAGGCTATTGAGGCGCAAATGTGGGACAAATTACTGAAGCGCAAATGTGAGAGAAGCTATTGAGGCGCAAATGTAGGACAAATTACTGAAGCGCAAATGTGGGAAAAGTTATTGAAGCGCAAATGTGGTATAACTTGTTAAAGTCTAAGCATTAAACGAAAGGAGGTGTCGCACATCAATTAAAGAAGAATTTCTGGAATTTTATTCCCAGTCAACTATGCAGAGCAGGGGTTTATTCACATCCAAAATTGTAAAATGTCAACCCAAGAACGTAACAGAAAAATTACATAAATGTAATAACCTGTCTACTTGGTAGAGCAGGGGTCTATGAGAGAAAAAAATAGTTTATTGTCACCCGAAAATGTAAAAGCTAAATTATTGAAATTGATTAAGCTGTCAACTAGGCAGAGGAGGGGTATATTACACCCCAAAATTTGTGAATTTCACATGGAAATGTAACAGACAAATGTATTTATTTTTTTACCTCTCTACTCGGTATAGGAATGGTACATCACTCTCAAAAATTTGTGAATTTCACCCGAAAATGTAACTGACAATTTTTTTTTATTTTTTTTTACTGGTCTACTAGGTATAGCAATGGTACATCACACCCAAAAATTGTTACATTTTACCCGAAAACTTAACTGCCAATTTTTTTAAGCTACTAGCTATAGCAATGGTACATCACTCCCAAAAATTGGTGAATTTCACCAGAAAAAGTAACTGACAATTTTTTTTTTTAACCTCTCTACTAGTTATAGCAGTGGTACTTCACACCCAAAATTTGTTGAATTTAAACCGAAAATGTCACTGACAATTATTATTATTATTATTTTTACCATTCTAATAGGTATATAATTTGTGAATTTCACCCAAAAATGCAACTGACAAAGTAGTGAAATGAAATAAAATAAAATATGTACAAAAAAAAAAATTGATTTATGAGGTGGAGTTCCATATGGAGTAGGCTTTTGAGGAGGCAGTGGATGTAGCGGTGTAGGTGGAAGCAGTGGTGAAGGAGGACAAGGTAGCCAACACTGGTTTTGGTTTTAATAATTTTTTTATTTTTTATTAGGGTACAGTCCAAAAGAGTGTGAAATATCAAAAATACAAGAATGAGCAATTGTGCTGCATTTGTGGGTGCAGGAACCCACCCTCGGAGCCACTTGTGAATGACTGGCCGGATACCCTATGAAATGATCCCTCTTCCTCCTCCTCTTCCCGTGCCACATCCTCTTTTATCAACGCCAGCAGCATTTTTTCAAGGAGGCATAGAAGTGGGATAGTTACACTGAGAATGGCGTTATCGGCACAGGCCATGTTGGTGGAGTACTCAAAACGCGCAACAAGGAACACAGGTCTCGCATGGAAGCACAGTCATTGGTGGTGAACTGGTGCTGTTCCGCCGAGCGACTCACCCGTGCGTGCTGCAGCTGAAACTCCACTTTCGCCTGCAGCTGCTCGAACAGTCTGGCCAGCATGTGCAAGGTGGGCACTAGTGATGAGCGGCAGGGGTCATATTCGAATTCGCGATATTTCGCGAATATTTTTTAGAATATTCGTCGAATATTCGAAAATTTTTGATTTTTTTTTTACTAAAAAAATCGGCAAGGTAATGATTGTGTAATATGTGAATTTTCCGATTCAAATTTTTATTGCGAATTTTTCAATTTACAACTATTAGACAAAGAAGATTATAGCACTATATTAGCTAAATTGCTCTATATTAGTTTTTTGCGAATATTCGCTATATTGCTATAACTTAGTTTTTTCGAATATTTGTAATATTCTAAAACAAGAATATATAGCAATATAGTGAATATTCGAAAAAAAACTAATATAGAGCAATTAAGCTAATATAGTGCTATAATCTTCTTTCTCTAATAGTTGCAATTTTTTTCTCATCTGAAGTTCAGATTGGAAAAAAATTACAACTATAAAAAAAAAGAGATTATAGCACTATATTAGCTAAATTGCTCTATATTCGTTTTTTTCGAATATTCGCTATATTGCTATAACTTAGTTTTTTCGAATATTCGGAATATTCTAAAACAAGAATATATAGCAATATAGCAAATATTCGAAAAAATGAATATAGAGCAAAATTCGCAAACACTACTACTCCTAAAGTCAAGTATATTGCAGCCTTCTTATTGGCCCACAAGCTAGAAGCAGGAAGGGATCATGAGTACTGATTTAAAAAAAAAAATAATTAGAAAAAATCAAATATTCGAAATTACGAATATATATAACTATATTCGAAATATCCGCAAATTTTCAAAGTACCTATATTCGCGATAAAAATTTGAAATTCGAATATTCGTGATCAACACTAGTGGGCACGTCGCATATGAGGCGGTGAGCGGGAAGGCCGAAGTTACGCTGCAGCGCTGACAGGCGAGCAGCAGCAGCGTGAGAACACCGAAAGCGCGCACAGATGGACCGCACTTTATGCAGCAGCTCTGACATATCCGGGTAATTTTTAAGGAATCTCTGCACCACCAAATTCAGCACATGCACCAGGCAAGGGATGTGTGTCAAACCGGCTAGTCCCAGAGCTGCTACGAGATTTCGCCCATTATCGCACACCACCAGGCCGGACTTGAGGCTCACTGGCACAAACCACTCATCGGTCTGTTGTTCAAGGCCCGTCAACAGCTTCTGCGCGGTGTGGGGTTTGTCCCCCAAGCAGATAAGTTTTAAAACTGCCTGGCTGTGCTGAAGTTGGTGGTAAAGATGTTACGCTGACCAGATGAGTAGGCGGTAGAGGATGAGAAAGCGGAGTAGGAGGAGGAAGCACCAGAAGGCAAACTGAAGTGCCCTGAAATCCTCGGTGGTGGAAGGACATGCCCCAAACTGCTATCCGCCTCAGGCCCAGCCACCACTGCATTTACCCAGTGTGCTGTTATGGAGATATAATGTCCCTGACTGTGCTTACTGGTCCACGTATCCTTAGTGAGGTGAACCTTGCCACAGATGGCATTGCGCAGTGCACACCTCCTGATTTAGTCCCCTACCTGGTTGTGCAGGGAAGCGATGTCTCGCTTGTAAAAGTAGTGGCAGCTGGGCACGACGTACTGTGGGACAACCACCGCCATAAGGCTTTTAAAACTCTCCGTCTCCACTAGACAGAATGACAAAATTTCAAAGGCCAGTAATTTAGAAATGCTGGCATTCAGGGCTAGGGATCGCAGGTAGGTAGGGGGGTACTTTCTTTTGTGGAGTGGCAGGTGGCACTGTCACTCCAGAGGTGAATGAAAAGGCCGAGACTGCAGCAGAAGAGGAAGCAGGAGTAGCCAGAGACCTTTCTTGGTTTTTGAGGTGTCTACTCCACTGCAGCTCGTGCTTAGCATTTAAATGCCTGGTCATGCAGGTTGTTTTCAGGTTGAGAACATTTATGCCTCGCTTCAGGCTCTGATTGCACAGCGTGCAAACCACTTGTGTCTTGTCGTCAGCACATTGTATAAAGAACTGCCACGCCAGGGAAATCCTTGGAGCTGGCTTTGGTGTGCTCGGTTTAATGCTGCGGTGGCAGTAGCAGGTGTATTATCTAGAGGACGGCCGCTCCGCTTTTGCACCCTGCTCCCTCTTCTGCTGTGCTAGTGGCTCAGTGCCACCACCGCCTCTTCCTCAGAACTACATAGATCACTCGCATGACATTGATTCCATGTGGGGTCGAGCACCTCATCGTCCTCCACATCACCTTCCACCCAGTCTTTACCCCTGCCCTCTTTGTCGGTATGCACACTTTCGAAAGCCCCAGCAGTTGGCACCTGTGTTTCGTCATCATCCGAGACGTGCTGCGATGGTCCTCCTATTGTCAGAACCTCCCAGGGAGCCAGTAGTGGGATGAGGAACCCACTGGCAGTAAGCAGCTGACAGCCCAGAATGCGGTACAAGTTTAGGGATAATCCAAGAGGGGTAGTCAATGTCCAATCCGGGTCGAGGCAGGCAGCGAAGGTTCAAGGCGGAAGACAGTCCAGGGGTCAGTAGCCGGGAAGGATACAAAGAAACAACAGGCAATAGAAGGATCTGCAGGGAGGCTAGGTGTTCACCATAAGTTGGAATAACTCAGCAATGAACCAGAGCTCAGGCCAGGTCTTTATAGCCAGGGAAGGTAGGAACCACCCTCCCCAGGAACCAATGGCAGGCGAGGAAGGTGGAAGGTGTGTACTGGGAATCTCCCTCAGCAAGGCTCACACCTGACAGCCGGATAATGCAGGAACTCTATGCACCCGGAAATGTGCGAGCAGCCTGTGTACTGCGCACACGCCGTGCACCCGCACCTCGGGCACCAGGTGTTCTACCGAGCTGAAGGGGAACCCGTGCCCTGCGCCGTGCCCGTGGTCCCAGAGTAGGGGTAACACCCCCTGCTTCCTGACAGAGCCCCCCACCAAGGAGCGGCCTCCGGACGCGACCCTGGGAAGGCCTCTCGGGGTGAGCCCGATGGAACGCCCGCACCTTGGCGGCCGCATGGACATTCCCCAAGGGCTCCCAGGAACGCTCCTCGGGACCGTACCCCTTCCAGTGGATGAGATACTCCAGGACCCCACGCCGGCGGCGGGAGTCCAGGATCTCCTGGACTTCATACTCATCATCGTTATTCACCTGGATGGGAGGTGGTGGAGCAGGTGCCCGGTCCGGGAATGGGTTGGCACGGTGTGGTTTCAACAAGGACACGTGGAATACCGGGTGGATTCCCAGGGAAGTAGGCAACTGGAGCTTGGCTGCAACGTTGTTGACCATACTCACGATCTCAAAGGGACCAATGTAACGGGGTCCCAGTTTTCGGGAGGGACAGGACAGCTTGAGGTGCTGTGTGGAAAGCCACACCTTGTCCCCGTCTTTGTACCTGGGGAATTCTGTGCGTCTACGGTCTGCCTGCATCTTGTGCCGCTGCTGAGCGGCCTGGAGTTGTTGCGTTAGGGTCCGCCTCAGTTCTCGTAGGAGCCGGAGCCGTTGAGCCACTTCAGGCACTGGGACATCAAGGGGGAGATCCGGGAGAGTTGCGGGATGATAGCCATAGTTGGCATAGAATGGTGAGAGCCCGGTGGAGGAATGAAGCTGATTGTTGAAGGAAAATTCCGCGAAGGGGAGATGGCTCACCCAGTCGTCTTGTAGATGGGATGTGTAACAGCGAAGGAACTGTTCGAGAGTTTGGTTGGTCCTTTCGGTCTGCCCATTGGACTGGGGGTGATAGGCAGAAGACAGGCTGCGAGTGATATGAAGGCTACGGCAAAACTGGGTCCAAAAGCGGGAGGTGAATTGTGAGCCCCGGTCTGAGACGATGGAATCAGGGAGCCCGTGCAACCGGAACACGTGTTGGAGGAACAACTCTGAGGTTTTTTGGGCCGTCGGGAGACCGGAGGTCGGAATGAAGTGGGACATCTTGGTACATCTGTCCACCACCACCATGATGGTGGTACAGGCTTGTGAAGGCGGTAAGTCCACAATGAAATCCATGGCTATGTTGCGCCATGGAAGGGTTGGCACTGGCAGAGGCTGTAATAACCCAACAGGTTTTGAGGTGGGACGTTTGTAGAGTGCACACACGGAACAAGACTCTATGAAGGAGCGTACGTCGGCTGCCAAAGAGGGCCACCAAAACTGACGTAGGATGCATTCCATGGTGTTGCGCCTACCTCGGTGGCCTGCTGTGGGGTGGTCATGGTGATGCTGTAGTACAGGCAGTCGCTGGGAGACTGGGACGTAGATCCACTGTTGGTGGTAACAAAGCCCCTGCTTCATTGGCAGATGGGCTGCCTCCTCTGGAGCTGGCATGCTGGCCCGTCGGATCCTCTCGATCAAGGAGTGTTGGGTGGCTAGAAAGTATGCGGCTGGCAGGATCGGTTCCGGAGGTGCAGGATCGGCCTCGGAGGAGCACATACGGGACAAGGCATCAGCCTTGCCGTTCTTGGATCCCGGTCGATAGGTAATCTGGAGGCGAAAACGGGAGAAAAAGAGAGCCCACCTGGCTTGTCGAGGACGCAGTCGCTTGGCACTGCGGAGATATTCGAGGTTGCGATGGTCGGTGTACACCACCACAGGGTTTTCGGCTCCTTCCAGCAAATGTCTCCATTCCTCCAGGGCGTCCTTGATAGCGAGCAGCTCCCTCTCACCCACATCATAGTTGCGTTCGGCCCCGGTGAGTTTGCGGGAATAAAAGGCAACGGGATGGAGAAGCTGCTTCTCCCCTTGGACCTGGGAGAGAACAGCCCCGATAGCCCCCTCGGAGGCATCGGTCTCCAGAAAAAACGGGCAAGAGGCGTCCGGTTGTACTAGTATAGGTGCCTGTGTGAACAGCCTCTTAAGGTGCTGGAATGCCTGTTGGACCTTCGGGGTCCATTCAAACAGGGTGTTGCTCCTGGTCAGAGCAGTGATGGGAGCGCAGATCGCTGAAAAGTTCCGAATGAATCGGCGGTAAAAATTGGCAAAACCAATGAACTGCTGCACCATCCGCCGATTGCGGGGGACAGGCCAATTCTGGACAGGCCTGGATCTTCCTGGGGTCCATCTCCACTCGACCTGGGGATAGGATGTAGCCCAGGAACTCAATGGACGAGACTTCGAAGGTGCTTTTTTCAAGCTTGCCATAGAGACTGTGGGTCCGCAGACGCTGGAGCACCGATTTGACATGCCGTTCGTGTTGTGGCAGTGATCTGGAGAAGACAAGGATATCGTCCAGATATACCACAACATGGGTATCCAACAGGTCACGGAAGACGTCATTGATGAAGCACTGAAATGTGGCAGGGGCGTTACAGAGCCCGAAGGGCATGACAAGGTACTCGTAGTGCCCAAACCGTGAGCGGAATGCTGTCTTCCACTCATCCCCCTCCCTGACACGAATCAGATTGTAGGCCCCACGAGGTCGATCTTGGTGAAGAAACGGGCATCCTTGACTCTGTCCAGCAAGTCGGGAATGAGAGGGAGTGGGTACCGGTTTTTCTTGGTGATGTCGTTCAGGGCCCGGTAATCGACACAGGGCCGGAGACCCCCATCTTTTTTCCCCACAAAGAAGATGCCGGCCCCAACTGGAGAGGTCGAGGGACGGATGAACCCCTTCGCTAGGCTCTCCTCTATGTAGTCCTTCAGGGCCCTGGTCTCGGGTTCGGACAGATTGTACAAGCGCCCGTACGGCAGTGGGGCTCCAGGGAGCAGGTCAATGGGGCAATCATAAGGCCTGTGTGGCGGCAAGGCGTCTGCTCCTTTTTTTTCAAAAACGTCTGCATAGTCCCGATATTTGTCAGGTAGTCTGTGTTCAACGGTGCCCAGAACCGCAGGAGGGCTTGGAGCCGGAGACGCGTGAACAGGAGAACCGGAGGGGGGCGTGAAGGTGATGGAGCCAGAGGTCCAGTTAATCGTGGGGTTGTGTCTCCTAAGCCAGGGGATGCCTAAAATGACTGGAAACAAGGGGGAAGGCACGATGTCCCACACGATCTTCTCGGAATGGTAAAGGCCGATGCGGAGGAACAAGGGATGTGATTCCATGGCGATAGGTCCCGTCTTTAGGGTGCTGCCATCCACCAGATGCAGCTGGGATGGGTTCTTCTTAGGGCGCAACGGGATGCCTAGTTGGGAAGCCAGATCCTTGTCCATAAAACAGCTGCTTGCGCCCGAATCAATGATGGCAGAGAGATCAATATTGTTGTTGCCCAGCTGCAGGGAAACAGGGATGGTGAGATGAGACGAGTTGTTATACATAGGTAGGTTAATGCATACCGTGGGTGTCTCCGGCCTACCTTCGGGAGGTTTGATGGGACAGTCCTTCAGGAAATGGCCCGGTTTTGCGCAATATAAACACAGATGCAAGGTTCTTCTCCTGGTTCTCTCCACTGTGGACAGGGGACCCCGAACAGCCCCGATCTGCATCGGCTCCTCCTGGTTACCGTCTGCTGCCACAGGAACAGGAAGCCTTAAGGGTTCCGACCGGCGCTCCGTTAGAGGCGGGGTCTGTTGTCGCTCCTGTCGTCTTTCCCGGAAGCGGCGATCCAGGTGGGTTACTGAGTCCATCAGGCCCCCCAAGGAGCCCGGCACCCCAATGCGGGCGAGCTCATCCTTGAGCTGCTCGGACAAACCGATGCGGAATTGGTCAATCAAGGCCACCTCGTTCAAGCCCGTATCCGGGGCTACCTCACGGAATTCCATGATGTAATCCTCCACTGGACGTCTGCCCTGGCGGAGGGTGCGCAAGGTACCCCTGGCGGTTGAAGAACGCAGGGGGTCATCATAAAGTCTTTGCATAGCTGCGGCAAAGGACTTCCAAGATGCCAGCACTGGGTCATCGGCTAGTAGGAGTTGGTGCGCCCAGGTCTGGGGAGGCCCTGAGAGCAAGGAAATTGCCGTGCGTACCTTGACGAAGTCCGTGGCATATGTACGTGGCTTCAGGGAAAACAACAGCTCGCAGGAGATGATGAAGGAGCGGTACTTCCTCCGATCTCCTGAAAACCGCTCAGGGAGGCTGACTGACGGCTCGCTAGAGACCACTTCCAGGGTGCGCGCCGGCGTAGGGGGAGGCGAGGGTGGTAGCGCGGTGCGCTCTGCGATGCGCTGCTCCTGTGTGGCAACCCTCTGCAGCAGGTGCTCATGACTCGCTTGCATCTCCTGAAAGGCCTGCGTCATGAGGTTAAGTTGCTGGGTCATGGCCGTCATGGGATCCACTGCTTTTGCGGGTTCCATGGTGAAGGCTGAGTTATTATGTCAGAACCTCCCAGGGAGCCAGTAGTGGGATGAGGAACCCACTGGCAGTAAGCAGCTGACAGCCCAGAATGCGGTACAAGTTTAGGGATAA
The DNA here is from genome assembly GCF_014858855.1 of Bufo gargarizans. Classification (NCBI taxonomy): domain Eukaryota; kingdom Metazoa; phylum Chordata; class Amphibia; order Anura; family Bufonidae; genus Bufo; species Bufo gargarizans. The sequence goes on along the minus strand of NC_058080.1, from coordinate 215,311,760 downwards.
TCCAAGAGGGGTAGTCAATGTCCAATCCGGGTCGAGGCAGGCAGCGAAGGTTCAAGGCGGAAGACAGTCCAGGGGTCAGTAGCCGGGAAGGATACAAAGAAACAACAGGCAATAGAAGGATCTGCAGGGAGGCTAGGTGTTCACCATAAGGTGGAATAACTCAGCAATGAACCAGAGCTCAGGCCAGGTCTTTATAGCCAGGGAAGGTAGGAACCACCCTCCCCAGGAACCAATGGCAGGCGAGGAAGGTGGAAGGTGTGTACTGGGAATCTCCCTCAGCAAGGCTCACACCTGACAGCCGGATAATGCAGGAACTCTATGCACCCGGAAATGTGCGAGCAGCCTGTGTACTGCGCACACACCGTGCACCCGCACCTCGGGCACCAGGTGTTCTACCGAGCTGAAGGGGAACCCGTGCCCTGCGCCGTGCCCGTGGTCCCAGAGTAGGGGTAACACCCCCTGCTTCCTGACACCTATGTACTCATCTTGAAACATAAGTGGTTGGGCATCGGTGCACTCAATCTCTTCCACTTCTGGGACAGGATTAGGTGGATGGCCCCGGGAAACCCTGCTAACAGAGTCATCAAAAAGCAGAAGATACTGCTGCATGACTTGGGGCTCAGACTTCTTCGCTGATTTGCAAGGGGGTGAGGTGAAAGACTGATGGACATCGGCTGCAGGTGCCAACTCTGATCTTTCAGCAGTAGACTAGGTAGGATACAATGTGAAGGAACTGAAAGCACTGTCAGCAACCCAATCTACTATCCCCAGTACTTGTACAGGCCTCAACATTCGTAGGGCCGCATTAGGCCCGACCAAATACCGCTGCAGGTTCTGTCGCCTACTCGCACCTGAGGAAGGGGTTTCACTTGTGCGTGTAGCTGGCACAGATCGACCATGTCCTCTCCCTGCAACAGGAGCTCCACCAGCAGCACCACGACCTGGGCCACGTCCCTTATTTGACGCTCTCCTCTTATTTCTCGAATTTAGGATCTTGCCCTAAATGGGTGTTTTATTAATAGCAGAATAGAACAACAGTATGTACAGGGTGTATCTCACATGCCCTGAACCAGAATAGGCCTCAATTACATATGTTTGCCCAAAATGGCTGTATTTCAAATATCTTAATAGATCCCCTGTATATAAAGGGTGTATCTCGCAATGACATCTGCAGCAAAGGCTGCCAAATAAACTTTTTTTGCCCAAGTGGGTGTTTGTTTAATAACTGAATATGACAGCAGTATATAACCCTGGAATTTCAAACGTCTTGATGCTGCAAGGGTTAAAAAATTGTGTATTTTGGCCAAAAAAGTGTGTTTTATTAATAGAAGAATATAACCCCTGTATATAAAGGGTGTATCTCACATGCCCTGGCCCACACTAGGTCGCAATTAAAGATTTGTGCCCAAAATGGCTGTATTTAAAAAAACTGAATATAACCCCTGTATTTAAAGGGGGTATCTCACACGCCCTCACCCACACTAGGCCGCAATTAAATATTTGTGCACAAAATGGCTGTATTTCAAATAACTGAATATAACCCCGCTATATAAAGGATGTATCTCACTCGCCCTGACCCACACTAGGCTGCAATTCAAGATTTGTTCCCAAAATGGCTGTATTTTAAATAACTGAATATAACCCCTGTATATAATGGTGTATCTCACAATGACATCTGCAGCAAAGGCTGCCATATAAACGTTTTTTGCCCAAACGGGTGTTTGTTTAATAACTGAATATGACAGCAGTATATAACCCTGGAATTTCAAACATCTAGATGTTGCAAGGGCGGAAAAATTGTGTATTTTGCCCAAAAAAATGTGTTTTATTAATAGAAGAATATAATCCCTGTATATAAAGGGTGTATCTCACGCGCTCTGACCCACACTAGGCCGCAATTAAAGATTTATGCCCAAAATGGCTGTATTTCAAATAACTGAATATAACCCCTGTATGTAAAGGGTGTATCTCACACGCCCTGACCCACACTAGGCCGCAATTAAAGATTTGTGCCCAAAATCGCTGTATTTCAAATAACTGAATATAACCCCTGTATATAAATGGTGTATCTCACAATGACATATGCAGCAAAGGCTGCAAAATAAAAAAAATTCCCCAAACGGTTGTTTGTTTAATAACTGAATATAAAAGCAGTATATAACCCTAGAATTTCAAACGTCTTGATTAGAGTTGAGCGAACACCTGGATGTTCGGGTTCGAGAAGTTCGGCCGAACTTCCGGAAAATGTTCAGGTTCGGCATCCAAACTCGACCCGAACTTCGCCCCGAACCCGAACCCTATTGAAGTCAATGGGGACCCGAACTTTTCGGCACTAAAAAGGCTGTAAAATAGCCCAGGAAAGGGCTAGAGGGCTGCAAAAGTCAGCAAAATGTAGGTAAATCTCATGCAAACAAATGTGGATAGGGAAATGAATTAAAATTAAAATAAAATAAATTAAAATTAACCAATATCAATTGGAGAGAGGTCCCATGGCAGAGAATCAGGCTTCATGTCACCCACCACTGGAACAGGCCACTGTCAGATATTTAGGCCCCGGAAACCAGACAGAGGAGAGAGGTCCCATAGCAGAGATTCAGGCTTCATGTCATAGCAGAGAATCAGGCTTCACATCACCCAACACTGGAAGAGGCCACTGTCAGATATTTAGGCCCCGGCACCCAGACAGAGGAGAGAGGTCCCATTGCAGAGAATCAGGCTTCATGTCATAGCAGAGAATCAGGCTTCATGTCACCCACCACTGGAACAGGCCACTGTCAGATATTTTTAGGCCCCGGCACACAGACAGAGGAGAGAGGTCCCATAGCAGAGATTCAGGCTTCATGTCATAGCAGAGAATCAGGCTTCATGTCATAGCAGAGAATCAGGCTTCACGTCACCCACCACTGGAAAAGGCCATTGTCAGATATTTCGGCCCCGGCACCCAGACAGATAAGAGAGGTCCCATAGCAGAGAATCAGGCTTCATGTCATAGCAGAGAATCATGCTTCATCTCACCCAACACTGGAACAGGCCACTGTCAGATATTTTTAGGCCCCGGCACCCAGACAGAGGAGAGAGGTCCCATAGCAGAGAATCAGGCTTCATGTCATAGCAGAGAATCAGGCTTCAAGTCATAGCAGAGAATCAGGCTTCAAGTCATAGCAGAGAATCAGGCTTCAAGTCATAGCAGAGAATCAGGCTTCATGCCATAGCAGAGAATCAGGCTTTACGTCACCCAACACTGGAACAGGCCACTGTCAGAAATTTAGGCCCCGACACCCAGACAGAGGAGAGAGGTCCCATTGCAGAGAATCAGGCTTCATGTCATAGCAGAGAATCAGGCTTCACATCACCCACCACTGGAACAGGACACTGTCAGATATTTTTAGGCCCCGGCACACAGACAGAGGAGAGAGGTCCCATAGCAGAGATTCAGGCTTCATGTCATAGCAGAGATTCAGGCTTCATGTCATAGCAGAGAATCAGGCTTCAAGTCATAGCAGAGAATCAGGCTTCATGCCATAGCAGAGAATCAGGCTTCACGTCACCCAACACTGGAACAGGCCACTGTCAGATATTTAGGCCCCGGCGCCCAGACAGAGGAGAGAGGTCCCATTGCAGAGAATCAGGCTTCATGTCATAGCAGAGAATCAGGCTTCTCGTCACCCACCACTAGAACAGACCACTGTCAGATATTTTTAGGCCCCGGCACCCAGACAGAGGAGAGAGGTCCCATAGCAGAGAATCAGGCTTCATGTCATAGCAGAGAATCAGGCTTCATGTCACCCAACACTGGAACAGGCCACTGTAAGATATTTTAGGCCCCGGCACCCAGACAGAGGAGAGGTGAGTGACCCCCCCTTAATGAGGCCCCTAGTTTCGGTGATGGTCCCTCACTTTTTCTATCTGGGTGTCTGACAGATATATGTGTATAGATATACATGTGTATGTTTCTCTCTTTTTCCTACAGATGTCCATCATGGTTCCACGATATCTAAATTAGCGTGTCCCAAACATCTTCATGGTTGATGCGTGATCCTTCCCTCCCTTCGTTCCTCCCAGTAAGGTCATCTGGTCCAATCTTTTATTATGACCGTCAGTTGACATCCTCCCCTGACCGTCATTTGACACCTGGGTTTGTCCTACAGATGTATCGGGGTAGTCCAAGTCTGGGCCTCCCTCTGCTGGACATCCATCACTGTAATCATTTATTATTATCAATGTGCCCCCTGATGATCCCACACCGTGGGGGAAACGCGTTGGGGTTTTGAGCACAGATACGTCTGTGCCTCCACTAGGTATCCTCTTAGGTGTCGTTTTTTGTTGTGTTTTGTTTTGTAGTCAGCTGCACCGTGTACCTTTTGGTATCCCTACCGATAGGGTAGTATTCACTGTGCATTTAGGGAAATCCTTTTTGTCCATGCCCAATATAGTCCATCAATACGGTTATTACCAGCCCGCACACTATAGGGCGAACTAGGAGTTGCCAGTGAGGTTCGAGGACGGGGGGTCTCCACCATCAGGAGTCGCCCCTGGGCACAGGGCCTAGCTTTAGTATCATTACTAGGGTCATTAAACTATGACTCCTTGTGCATGGACAGGATAGGACTTACTGTGCGTTATATGAATTATTAAGATTATTTACTATTAAGGGTTATATTGTAGCTGGACTTGTGACTGTACCTGCTCAGGCCTTACCATCCTTAGAACGGCATTGGGCCCCAACAAATATCGCTGTAAATTCTGGCAGCTATTGGGACCTGAGGTAGTTGGTTCACTAGGACGTGTGGCTGTGGCAGAACGGCCACGTCCTCTCCCAGCACCAGAGGGTCCACTAACACCACCACGACCATGTCCGCGTCCCTTACTAGATGTTTTCCTCATTGTTACTGTTCACCACAATAAGAAAAAAATTATTTGGCCCAATGTATTGAATTCAAATTCAGGCCTTTTTTTTTACAGGCACCTAACACTATCTGGCTATCTATTTAGGTACCGTATTACACTAATACAGGCAGAGCAGTAACAACAGATTTAGCTGAATATAAATTGTAGGCCTAGTATTTAGGCCCTGGATGACAGGTATCCCTTTTACGGACAGAATTAGACTTGGAAATGCACGGTAGCGTGTGAAGTTATTGAGGATGACCCTATCCGCACCTTCTATGTAATATACCCTTTTATGGATAGATTTAAACTTGGCCTGATACAGCAGAAACCTTTGATTTAGGGAATTGCTAAGTTGGGAATTGTATTTCAACCCAGAACAAAAATATATCCTTTGCCAGACAGCAGACAGTATTACAATTGGCTAGCCACAGCCTAAACACCAGATTTAGGGTACTGCTATTTTGGCAATTGTATTTCACCCCTCAATAAAATAGCAAGCACAGCCAAGCACCTGATGTAGGATACAGCAAAAAAACAACAACACACTATTGATGGTTAAATATATTTTGTGGCAGCGTGTGCTGGCGCACCACAAGACACAAAATGGCCGCCAATCACCCCAGAAAAAAGTGACAGAAAAACGCTCTAGGCAGCCTAAAAACAGTGAGCAATTTAATAGCAGAAGTTGAATGATTCACAGCTGTAGATCGATAACTTCATTAGGTGTTTTTGCTGAGTAAATCCCTGCCTAATCTCGCCCTAACAGCAGCAGCCGCATCCTCTCCCTACACTGATCAGAGCAGAGTGACGTGCGGCGATACGTGACTCCAGCTTAAATAGAGGCTGGGTCACATGCTGCACTGGCCAATCACAGCCATGCCAATAGTAGGCATGGCTGTGATGGCCTCTTGGGGCAAGTAGTATGACGCTTGTTGATTGGCTGCTTTGCAGCCTTTCAAAAAGCGCCAAGAAAGCGCCGAACACCGAACCCGGACTTTTACGAAAATGTTCGGGTTCGGGTCAGTGTCACGGACACCCCAAAATTCGGTACGAACCCGAACTGTATCGCTCATCCCTAGTCTTGATGCTGCAAGGGCAGAAAAAAAATATTTTGGGCCCAAAAAAGGGTGTTTTATTAATAGAAGAATATAACCCCTGTATACAAATGGTGTCTCCCACATGCCCTGACCCACACTAGGCTGCAATTAAAGATTTGTGCCCAAAATGGCTGTATTTTGAATAACTGAATATAACCCCTGTATATAAAGGGTGTATCTCACACGCCCTGACCCACACTAGGCCGTAATTAAAGATTTATGCCCAAAATTGCTGTATTTTCCAATAACTGAATAGAACCACACTATGCAAAGGCTGTATCTCACAATGACATATGCAGCAAAGGCTGCAAAATAAACTTTTTTGCCCAAAACGGGTGTTTGTTAAATAACTGAATATGACAGCAGTATACAGTTGCAAGAAAAAGTATGTGAACCCTTTGTAAAGGGGGAAGATCATGTGTCGTTTACAACAGTGTTTCCCAGTGTTCACAACAGTGTTTCCCAACCAGTGTGCCTCCAGCTGTTGCAAAACTACAACTCCCAGCATGCCTGGACAGCCTTTGGCTGTGCGGGCATGCTGGGAGTTGTGGTTTTGCAACAGCTGGAGGCACACTAGTTGGGAAACACTGGTTTACAAGCCTGTAAATGAGACGTCACTGTGCTGGCCACGCCCCCTTCACTGCCGTCTACTCTCTGCTAGGATTCTTAACCCCTTCAGCTGCACAGCTTTGCAGGCAGTGAAGAGATAATGCTGGGCACTGGAGTTGATATACTAGAGAGAGCATTACACAAGAAGGTAGGGGGAAGATCATGTGTGTATTAGCAGTGTCATTATACAGCTGGGACTTGTAGTCCTACACATACAACATGCTGCAGAGTCTCCCAGCAGGCAGACATGTCACTCAGGGCAGCACTTGTATTCACTCCCTTCGCAGAGCAGGGAGAGGGGCAGAGATTGTTTTTATTGCATGTAAACAAAGGGCCAGAAAAGAACTAGGGAAATGAGGAAATATATATATATATATATATATATATATATATTTTTTTTTTTTTTTTTCATAAAACTTGCTTAGCTCAGTTATATATCAGATTTTCTGTGCTATATTTTTTTTTTCATAACTTGGACAACCCCTTTAAAGCTGAATGCATGAGAAAAGGTGCACATACTGTATGCGTCCTGCCTCCTCCAGACCCATCCTCACACTTATCTTTCCTAGCACAACTAGCATTTTCTGCTGAAACTAAGGGGAGTGTCCAGCCCTCAAACTAAGCTTCAGAGAGAGCTGGGCCAGGATTGGTATTTCTGTCCATGCTTATCTCATGTTTAATCATACTTTGTGTGTCAGATTACATAGAACTGTATAACAATAAAGTAAAGTACATTACCAAACAACTATAGATAGCCCTGTGCATTAGGACACTGCATATGTAGTTGTTAAAATTGTTTAGATATACACTAGATTGAAATAGCACTTAGCTTCCTTTGGAAGTGAGTCTTGACTAACATTTCAAGATTCAAGGTTGTCTTTATCTAGATAGAAAATGTTAAATACTGCTTATAAAAATAGATTTTATACCAATACATTTCATTTATATCTTATATGCAATTAAGCTGACACATTTAGACATGAGCTGTTAAAATAATATTACAAATAGAAATGTAGAAAAACTTGCACCTTTATCTGTCATATTTTCAGTTAAGTGAAAAATGAGTGATGACTGAGATTTTTTAAATTAATTAGCAAGAATCTTTTAACTGATAAAAGCATTTCTATGTTATAAAAAGTACATTGATGAGAATATTCGCCTGCCATACATAGTTACATGGGTTGAAAAAAACAAAAAGGTCCATCCTGTTCAACTTTTTTCAATTCAATCCTATAACATTAGAGACAAGCAAATTGATTTGATAGAATCAACATTTGATTTGGATTCAATAGAATAAAAATTTCTTATGATTCAATTTGGGAGAATTTTTCCATAGGGAGGGAGTTTCCAGGAATTTAAAGTACTTAAGATTCAGTTAAGATCAAGGTTTCTAACATTCTTTTTACAGTCCGGAATGCTTTATATGAGATATGGCTTCACAAAAGTTTAATAGAGGGGCAATAGTTCAGAGAAGAGCTACTAAACTAGTACATGGATTGCAGGATAAAACTTACCAGGAAAGGTTAAAGGACCTTAGGCAAAGGTTTAAAAGGAATATCAGGAAGTATTACTTCACTGAGAGAGTAGTGGATGCATGGAATAGCCTTCCTGCATAAATGGTAGCTGCAAATACAGTGAAGGGGTTTAAGCATGCATGGGATAGGCATAAGGCCATCCTTCATATAAGATAGGGCCAGGGGCTATCCATAGTATTTAGTATATTGGGCAGACTAGATGGACCAAATGGTTCTTATCTGCCGACACATTCTATGTTTCTATGTTCTATGTTTCAATACTTCCTTGGTATTGCAATTTTTTATCTTTTAAAATAATTATTTACTATTGCTAGACATTAAAGCGGTTGTCTGAGTTATATCAATATATTACGGTTAATCATAATAATAATATTTGTAATTTATTATATTTACTGTTTTGATCCTTTTTCGGCTGCGACGCTGCGGGTCACGTGTCCCTGACGTAATCCACCAGGTTCCCTATAGTGACGTTTTGTGTACCAGCTAATCTCTGCCTGAGGGAGTGGCCCAGCTCTGTACACGAAATGTCAGAGCCTGTGTGCATGCCCCCTCTCTAAGCATCTGTTTGACGTCCGGCTCCTGTGTGCCCGATCCCGACCTTTGCCGGCAGCCCTGTCAGCACAACAGCGGTCCTGTGAGAGAGCCCAAGTGATCGGACACAAAAGCCACTCCCACGACCGGACACAGAAAAATAAATATATGTCCATATTAGAATATATATATATATATATATATATATATATATATATACAAATTACTAAACTAAAAAGGGAGGGATGCTCACTAATAATTCCCAAATGCCAGTACACAGCCTGCTACTACCATATAGCAATTTACAAACAATATAATAAAATATGGCTGGCTCACAATGCAATTAGTCAAACATTTATTACAAACTTATATCGCATCATATTTAATACAATTCATACAATCTATACAAAATAAAAAAAAAACTAAATAAAATCATTATATTGATAAACACTACAAGAAAATTTAGACTAGCACATTCTGAATCACAGATGCATATCCATAAAGTTAATATGCAGGAAGCAAACAAAAAAGGTATGGCAGCACAAAAATAAGAATCAAGGACATGTTTGATCAAAAATGTGTGCAAAGAGTTTCTAATTTTTTTTTCATTCATAGTAGGTATAATACCATTTTAAGTTAGAACGATCCTTATTTCTCAGTTTTATCGTTTGCATGTGAAATGTTGTGCTGACATACCTTTTTTTATACTGATACACAGTCTCGGTCCCTTTAAATGTCACTCAGCAGAGCTCACACTGGTTTGACCTTTTATATCTTATTTGTAATAAGACGACTATTTATTTCCTTTATCTACTTAATTGTAATTCCTTTTCTTGTTTTGACCACCTCTTTAATAACTGTGGTAGTACTCCGTTTTCTATGCAATATTAGAGATCAGTCATCATATAACCACACTTAGTTATTTCACTTTATCTTATATATAGAATCCTCCTCTTTATTGGATAATTGAGGAAAGCAGCTCATACGTAATTATAAACTGAATTATAAACTGAACAAGGAAGTCCTTGTGTCACCATTCATTGGGACATTCAATTCAACAGTAGGTCTGAATTTGTTGAAACGCTGGCCGCATGTCTTACCTGCTTTAATATTCTGTGCGAATGGTAGCTTACCCTTCTTGACGTGGATGCGATCTGCTGGATGCTGTTGTTCCACGGATTGCCTGTATTATCAGGTAAACAACACATCAAAAAATATTGGCAGCGTCTCTTACCCGCCTCAATGTTTTGTACATCTGATAGTGGTATCACTTGCCCTCCTTGACGGGAACACAGTCTGCTGAGTATTATCGTTCTACAGGTTGTTGGCTTTAGTTGCCTTTAATATCTGGCAGGGCATACTTCGCGCATGCGCACTTCCTTTCGCCAGACGCCAGCACCTGTTGGACTTGTAGTGTGGTATAATTTTTCAAATATTGCTTAGTGTTTGTATGGAATATAGTCTTCTTTCACTAGAAGAGTTTTGGAACACGGGTTCCTACCTCAGTAGTATCGATAATAGTTGATTGGGGACTATAGCTTCCTTTTATATAAGGAGATTTGAATAAAACATGGACCGGACCGTACAATTAAATTAAATCACTGCCAGATTTAAATAAAACCTGGATTCAACTATACACTTAAAAACCCCTACCCCAAATAACATCACTAATAGAAAGAATATCAATAGTAACATTCCTATTATTGAACATATTACATATACACACTTATATATCCCTCCATCCCCTGTCTGCGCTCAAGAATATCTTGATATACGTACTTCATCTAGGGATGCAAAATAAAGTGATAGAGAACCACTGTGCATACATTTGTACCTAAACAGGCGCATCTTAGTCTCTGCCTGCAAAGCTTGCAGATGGCAATGATTTAGCATTGGTAATAACTGGGTATCAAAGCATATGGACAAAAGACAATTTTTAATATTTTTTAGAAACATTCTCACTTAGATAAAGTCCAATACGATATAGGACAAATCGGTTACACGACTACATGAATGGAAACATGGATTTTTTGGTAGACAATTTTCATGACTTTTTTAGATCTGATAAACAGATATTTTAGAAGACAATTTTCGTATATATTTTTTTTTATTGCACTTGGACAGAATCCAATACAATAACGGACGGCATTCTGAAAATAAATGACCAAAAGGGACCACATGACAACTCAAGTCTGACACAGATTTTTAGGCTGCACCAACAGAGTCCGCTATTATAATTGTGGTAAAGTGTACGGTAAAGTCATGGAAGGGGTGTATGTCCCACCCAGGTTCCTCAACTGGGTGAGGTAAGTAAAATCCGTAAATATGGTGTTGGCTTCAGCAAACGTAGTTGCTGGAGCTATTGTTGCTAAAGTTCAAGGGCTGCATTTTATTTGGACTAGGAAGGTAGGTTTGGTAGTGGGACCTCCCCAGTCCACCCCCCTTCCAGGGCATGTTTTCCCCTAGCCTAAGGGATCCCCAGGTGTAGTTCAGCTGGGATTGTTAGGTGGAAATAAAGCACATCCCAGGCTGTCAGTCTGGAAGTTATGCATGGAAAGCCTAGGAATCTGGATGACTTGCCGGCTATTGAAGCCTGATTCCCCGTGTGTGATCTGCGCTCAATAGGTGAGCTAGAGACAACTTTGTGTTAGTTAGAGCCCAGACGGGCAGGAGTTTATATTGCTATGTTTGTGTTTTGGGGTGCTGGAATCTCACCTCAAACAGTGATAATATAACTGGGTGATCATCTGTATTACTGAAGTGCTAAAATAAAGCACCATTTGGACTTTAACCCCGTTGTCTGAGAAGGAATCTGTCATCTGCCGCTAGAGATGAGTGAATTTCTCAAAAAATTGATTCGGCAGGTTTGCCGAATTTTCCGAAAAGATTCAATCCGAATTTATCTGCTGCAAATTGCTATTTTGTGGCTGCAGATAGCCTGTATAGTGGTGTAGAACACTGTAGCCTGCAGTAACATGCATAGGGAGTCTGCTGTGTTAGTGAAACAATACTGTGAGTCAGTATGACATAAACATGACAGGTGTAGCTCCTAATATAACTGCAGACTTCACTTATTTAGGCAGTGTGGGGTTTTTGCTCTGGTAGACAGGCTAGCGGAGGCAGTATAGAGGCAATCACAAAGTCTTTAACTTAAACAGTTCGGTGTTTATTCACACATAAGGAAAAACAAAATGACCGCTCTCAGTCTCCGTGTTTGTTCACACCATGCAATGTCCATAGAACAAAATCTTCACCTGGTTAGCAGTTTTCCATCCGCAGTCCACAGCAGGCTTTAAGGGCCTGTTTCCCGGCATGCAGCTCTCAGCCATTTGGCACGGCACAAATTCACAGGTCCCAAAACACAGAGACTCCCCAGTTTGTCTGTCAGGTGGAGGAAAAACCACACCCAGCTGAGACTGCTGGCTGGGTTTTATATAGGCCAACATATAAACTGCCTGGAGCGTGGGGAGCAGCCACCCACCCAGCACTTTGGCTACTCAGAGTAAGAGCTGGTGTTCTGCCAGATTTCTATACCTTGCCAAAACTGTATACCGGAAGTGATGCTGCCACACCGGAAGTGACACTGCTGCACAGGAATCAGCTGGAGGTGGGTGTGGACGGCGCTGTGCAAGCGCACATCCACTGGATTAGCAAGAAAAACATTGCAGCGCCGCGGGAGAAGAACTTCATGCACATATGCAAAACCGTATACCGTTCGTGAGCACTTAGGGGTAAGTAGATTTTCCAGTGCAAAATGTTCCATCAGATCTCACTACCCCTGAGTGCGCATGCGCTCACAAATCATAAGGAACAGTTCATTCTTACCGCAGAGCTGAGTGCCGAATATCGAGATCACCACATAGCAGAGCTGAGTGCCGGATAGCTGCACTTCCTCCGAGATGGTTTTAACCAGACTTTTGTCTGAGGCTCAGTGATAATGTCATGTCGAACTATGGAAGTGCAACCAGTGAGGTCAGAGAACACATCCGTGTTCCGACTAATGAACTCCCTGGCTTCCTGAGCCTGTTTAGAGGAGAGGCTGTCAGCAATTTTCACTGTTGCAGCCGCTTCCCTTGCTTCAGACAGAGGAGCTGAAACCGCTTCCCCCAGGAGCCCTGGTTGTGGGCTGTCTTCCGTAGAGGTTTCCCTATCTTTCCAGGGTTTGAGCAGATTCACATGGTACACCTGCTCCGGTTTTCGCCTCCCTGGCTGGTGTACCTTGTAATCTACCTCTCCAATTTATTCAAGCACCTTATAGGGCCCCTGCCACCTAGCTAGGAACTTACTGTCTATGGTTGGTACCAGAACCAACACCTAATCACTCAGGTAAAAGGTCCGGACCCGAGCCTGCCGATAATTGATCCTACTCTGGGCTCGCTGTGCTGCCTCCATATGCTCCCTAACCAGAGGTAAAACTGTTTCCATCCATCCTTGCATCTGGGTGATGTACTCAACAACACTTCTGTGGTGTGGGTTATTGTTCTCATGCCTCTTTGGCCACTTACAACAGACCGCAAGGGTGTCTGCCGTATAGCAGTTTGATGGGCTAGTAGAGGCCTGGGGCACCTCTCGCACTGCAAACATGAGATAGGGCAGAAGAAAGTCCCAGTCCTTCCCATCCTTAGAGACCTCTTTTTAGCATATTTTTTAGGTTTGATTAAACCTCTTTACCAGGCTGTCCGTTTGCGGATGATACACGGACGTCCGTAGCTGTTTTATGTGGAGGAACTTACAGAGTTCCCTTATGATCTTGGACATAAAGGGGGTCCCTTGGTCAGTAAGAACCTCCTTAGGCAGACCCACGCAAGAAAACATCTCCATTAACTCTTAAGCTATGAGTTTGGCTGATGCACAGTATGCCGCAGTGGCACCGCCTCCGGGTACCAAGTGGCGTAGTCGAGAACAACCAAGATGTGTTAGTGTCCTCTAGCAGACTTTGATACTGGGCCTACTAGATCCATAGCGATTTGCTCGAACAGGACCTCGATAATCGGGAGGGGTACCAGGGGACTACGGAAATATGGCTGTGGGCTAGTTATCTGGCAGGTTGGGCAAGACCTATAATATTCTTCTACCTCTCTGAACACACTAGGCCAGTAAAACCACTGTAGAATACGATCCAGCGTTTGCATGACCCCCGAGAACATGCTGGTAGGCTAACTTTAACACGAGTTTGCGATAAGACTGGGGCACCACCAACTGTTCAATGGATTCATATCACAGCTGGTTTACTCGATACAACATCTCTTGATTAACCACAAAACTGGGAAACACCGCCTCTGCCCCCCTGTTGTTTTGGTTCCCCATCTATTATTAATACATTTTCCCAGGCTCGGGATAGGGTTGGGTCCCGATGTTGTGCAGTACCAAAATTATCCCCGGAGACATATCTCCAGACCTGGCGGCAAGTCCTTCATGTCTCCCACATCACACTTAGCTGGGTTGTCTCCTCCTCTTCCACCGAAGTGGCGGTCACCCCTACCGCTGGCCCTACGGACTCAAGTTCCCAGGGGTCCGGTCTCCCCCCTGAGCCAGGCAACTCTGCTAGGGTCACATCTGTCTCACAGATATTGGTAACTTTCGTGTCCAGCCATAGTGCCGGGAAACCGGGGTAGCCGGGGTTGTCTCTCCCAATTATTAATTCATACGGTTGATATAGAGACCAGGGCGGTGGGATAGTCCTTTAAATCCTTATGAATGCACACAATGCTAACAGTTCGGCCATTGTTCTATTAACCATTTATACAAGTAGAGCCCCTCTGACAGAGTGGAGAGGGTGTCATAAGTAAGTTTGTGTTGACGTCACTGATTATTTTGCCCTTCTTCTGATCCATCAGAACAATAACCCCCCAAAAAATTGATCCTATCTGTTGAGCATCCGCCTACACTTGGTCAGCATCTGGTCAGTAATCCGTCAGTATTGCTAAAGTAAAAAAAAAAAAAAAGAGGAGTGGATCCAAAACAGAGATGACAAGTGAATGGAATATTTGCATATCTTCTGTATTTTGTACCCACTCCTGCTGTTGGCTACCAAATCATAAGCCAATTCTGATGGTACCATACAGGCCTTACAGCTGCTACACAGACCGGATCCGTTGTTTGTCTCATTTTTCCTTCCTTCTGACAGATCAGAAGAACGGTCAAATAAATGATGATGTCAACCAGGCCGAAAAGGCAAAATAGAGGCCCAGTCATGGAGTGGGGAGGGTGAGAGAACAGCTTGAGAAGTCCACAGAGTAGCCCAATGACATAGTGTTGAGGTGGAAGCAGCATGAGGAGACCATAGAGTAGCCCACTTACATAGTGTTGAGGTGGCAGCAGCATGAGAAAGCCACAGAGTGGCTCATTGACATAGTGTTGAGTTGGCAGCAGCATGAGGAGACCACAAGTGGCAAGGTGACATAGTATGGGGGTGACAGCAGCAGCATGAAGAGGCCACAGAGTGGCCCAGTGACATAGTGTTGACTTAGCAGAAGCACGAGGAAGCCACAGAGTGGCAGGGTGACATAGTCTGGAGGTGGCAGCAGCAGCAGCATGAGGAGGCCACAGAGTAGCCCAGTGACATAGTGTTGAATTAGCAGCAGCATGAGGTGACCACAAGTGGCAAGGTGACATACTGTAGTGTGGAGGTCACAGCAACAGCATGAAGAGGCCACAGAGTGGCCCAGTGACATAGTGTTGACTTAGCAGAAGCACAAGGAAGCCACAGAGTGGCAAGGTGACATGGTGTGGTGGTGGAAGCAGCAGCATGAGGATGCCACAGACTGGCAATATGACATAGTGAGGAGGTGATAGCAGCAGCAGCAGGAGCAGGCCACTGACTGGCAGGGTGACATAGTGTTGAGGTAGCAGCAGCAGCAGCATGAGAAGGCCACAGAGCGGCACAATGACAGAGCGTGGAGGTGGCAGCAGCCACATGAGGAGACCTGAGTGGTGAGGTGGCAGCAGCATCAGGAGACCACAGAGTGACCCGGTGAAAGAGTGGGGAGGTGGGTAGCAATAACAGTACCCACTGATGATGGTGGGTGTAAGAAGGAACACTTGGCATCAGATGTGTGGCATCAGGCAGATGGCAGCATTAGAACAGTAGCAGAGGCAGATAGCCAAAATAAATTGGTCTCTTTTGTCAAGGTTTGGGTGAGGTAGCATGGATGATCTAATCTGATGCATCAGGCATTGGTGGGTGGAAATCCTGGCTGATCCACGCCCGATTCATCTTCACAAAGGTCTGTCTCTCCACATCTTGAGTGGACAGGAGAATTATTTTTGGGGTAACTATGCCCCCACCCTGCACTAAACATCCGCTCTGATGCCACACTACTGGCCAGGCAGGACAGCTTTTCCAGGGCAAAAGCTGCAACAAATCCAGTTTGGATGCCCTGTAGTCCATCGGATCTTCAATGTGGGGTGGTAGGGTGCTGTCCAAGTATGCCACCACCTGCTGGTTCAGGTTCTGCTCCATATCTAGCTGCTGCTGCTGGTGAGTAGTTTCTTCACTAGGCGGGTGAATAAATCAGCTACTCTAGACTCAAGTTGCTGCTAATGGAGCTGGTACTGCTCCTACCCCGCCACAGCAGTTATGACAGTGGAACATGAGTACAGAGGGCCCTCCGGTCAGACCTGCGAGAGGATGGACGATGGCGCAGATAGGCAGCGGCCAAATGACTACATAGAATGTCTCGTTAGTAGTTCAGTTTGTCCTCCCTCTAAGCGGGTGTAAAAAAGGCCCCCATTTTGGACCGGTAGCAATGGTCTAACATGGTGGAGAGCCAGTAATCATCTCTCTGCCGAATGGTGACAATTTGGCTGTTACTTCGCAAGCGAGCATGCATTGGGCCATTTGTGTAAGTGACTTGGAGGGACTCCCTGCCTCCACCTCCACTGCATATTGCCACGGTGTGTCTGGGTCCTCTGCCTCCTTTTCCTTATCTCCCTCTTGTTCCTTCGGCTGGTCCTGCTCCTCCTTTCCTGTCACCTGTGTATAAAAACTACCCATTTTGCTACCACTTGGAAAGGGAGGGAATGGAGCACCATCAACTTGGACAGGAGCATGCATACTGTTGTCTCTTGGTAATCACGTTGGTGATCGATTGCTGATGAGGATAGCTACGAGGAGTAGGCAGGCGAGAAGCAGGAGCATCATGACTGGTAGATGATGGGAAGGACAGACAGCTCTCTTCAGCTGAGGTGGTGGAACCTTGACTGCCTGAAATCGGGTGCATGCCACTGGGTGATGCAGCGGTTGCTGCGGAAGGCTGGATGACCACATTGGAGCCACAATTCTCCCAGGGCCACTTTGTGTGATACTGCATATGTTGACGCAGGGCCGAGGTGCCAACATTGGCACCCTGTCCACGCTTCACCTTCTGCCCACATTATTTGACAAATGGCTATTTTCACCTCCTCTCGCGGCTTAACAAAAAACGGATACACCACTGAGTAGGTGATTTTACCCGCAACACTGCGCACTTACTGACTGCTACCACCGCTGCCTCCATGAACCCCTGCACCACTACTTTCTGGGCAGGTAGGCTCCTGCGAAGCCGGTGGTCTACCCCGGGGACATTTGACTCCCGACCTCCCACTGCTGCCACCCTGCTAACTCACCGACACGCTACAGACTTGCTGTCTCTGCCGCTGCCTCACGTGCAAGCTGCCATCCTCTTCTGATGATGAAGCCCCTTCATCACTCGGCTCCCAACTGCGATCGGCTACATCATATCCGAGTACTGTCTGCACATCACTGATGTCCTCCTCAATGGTCTCTGAGCCAGGAACCTTAATGCTTGCAACACCAGCTCCCACACCATTCTCCTCATCACTACTTGCCCACCTACCGATCTTGGCTGAGCAGTATCTGCTGATTCTCCTCTAGTAGATCGTCCTCTCACCTCAGCACACAATGGCTAATAAGCCCCTTTTTCCACTAATGTACCCCAAAAAAGGCTTTAGAACATATAACTGCACTGCCGAACGGCAAATAAGCTCTTATTTATTTCCACTAATAGACCCCAAAAAAGGCTTTAGAACATATAACTGCACCGCCGAATGGCAAATACTTTTTGTTTTCCACTGGTGCACCCAAAAAAGGCATGCATGGCATTGTGGGTGATCCCTAGTTCCCAGAGTTATTTGCTCCATGTCCTAACACGTGCAGCAGCCATTTTAGGAAAAAAATTTGATTTGTTACCTTGAAGCGTCAGGAAATTTTGATTCGCCGTCCTGCTTGAGAGAGCGATCCCATACACAATATACAGCAAATGTGATGCAGACCAATTTTTTTTTTTAATACATTATATAATATAGACATTTTGCAAAAGGTTTTTGAAGAAAAATATGCACAATTATGCAATGTATGCAGTAAAAATATGCAGCTGGCGATGCTGGAGAATATGACTATTGGACACCTATGAGCTGTAGAAGATTTGCAACAGGTTTTTGGGAAAAAAAAAACTGGCTCCTACACATAAAAAAGAGTATTAAAATCTCATGTCTTGTGCAGTGTAACACATGAAGTTATCAATAGATCTGGCTACAGATACAGAGTACATGAACTATTCCTACTCTGTCTCTAAAGATAAAACCTTTCTACCTAGTAATTCACTCTACCTAACCAAATAAAGTATATCTACTTCAAAATCCCTATGCTGTCCCTGTAATCCTTAACATGGCTCACTTGTGTGTGTCATTGATGTCTGTCAGAGATTTGGCATACACATCCCATCACATCAGTGGCTGAGCTCACAATGGCATCCATGCTTCAGACATAGAGTCTGATAGACCAATAACATCGTTCCTTTTGATTTGCTGTCAGGCTGACTGCAAAGCATTGTGAACACACCTGATCCTTCATCTGTATTTTTTTTTTTTTGCATAATGAATCTACTTAATTTAGAATCTAATAATGATTTAATTTAACCACCTCAGCCCCCCTAGCTTAAACACCCTTAATGACCAGACCACTTTTTACAATTCTGCACTACACTACTTTCACCGTTTATTGCTTGGTCATGCAACTTACCACCCAAATGAATTTTACCTCCTTTTCTTCTCACTAATAGAGATTTCATTTGTTGGTATTTCATTGCTGCTGACATTTTACTTTTTTTGTTATTAATCGAAATTTACCGAAATTTTTGCAAAAAAATGACATTTTTCACTTTCTGTTGTAAAATTTTTCTAAAAAATGACATCTATATATAATTTTTTCTCTAAATGTATTGTTCTACATGTCTTTGATAAAAAAAAAGTTTGGGTAAAAAAAAAAAATGGTTTGGGTAAAAGTTATAGCGTTTACAAACTATGGTACAAAAATGTGAATTTCCGCTTTTTAAAGCAGCTCTGACTTTCTGAGCACCTGTTATGTTTCCTGAGGTTCTACAATGCCCAGACAGTAGAAAACCCCCACAAATGACCCCATTTCGGAAAGTAGACACCCTAAGGTATTCGCTGATGGGCATAGTGAGTTCATAGAACTTTTCTTTTTTGTCACAAGTTAGCGGAAAATGATGAATTATTTTTATTTTTTTCTTACAAAGTCTCATATTCCACTAACTTGTGACAAAAAATAAAAACTTCCATGAACTCACTATGCCCATCATGAAATACCTTGGGGTGTCTTCTTTCCAAAATGGGGTCACTTGTGGGGTAGCTATACTGCCCTGGCATTTTAGGGGCCCTAATGTGTGGGAAGTAGTTTGAAATCAAAATGTGTAAAAAATGGCCTGTGAAATCCTAAAGGTGATCTTTGGAATGTGGGCCCCTTTGCCCACCTAGGCTGCAAAAAAGTGTCACACATGTGGTATCGCTGTACTCAGGAGAAGTTGGGCAATGTGTTTTGGGGTGTCATTTTACATATACCCATGCTGGGTGAGATAAATATCTTGGTCAAATGCCAACTTTGTATAAAAAAAATTGTCTTTTGCCGAGATATTTATCAATGACAGGGGGGTAATCAATGACAGGGGGTTGATCACCCCCCTGTAATTGATCACCCCCCTGTAAGGCTCCATTCAGACGTCCGTATGTGTTTTGCGGATCCGATCCATGGATCTGTAAAACAAATACGTACGTCTGAATGGAGCCTTACAGGGGGGTGATCAATGACAGGGGTGTGATCAATGACAGGGGGTGATCAGGGAGTCTATATGGGGTGATCACCCCCCCTGTCATTGATCACCCCCCTGTAAGGCTCCATTCAGACGTCCGTATGTGTTTTGCGGATCCTATCCATGGATCCGTAAAACACATACGGACGTCTGAATAGAGCCTTACAGGGGGGTGATCATTCCATATAGACTCCCTGATCACCCCCCTGTAAGGCTCCATTCAGACGTCTGTATGTGTTTTGCGGATCCGATCCATGGATCCGTAAAACACATATGGACGTCTGAATGGAGCCTTACAGGGGGGTGATCAGGGAGTCTATATAGGATGATCACCCCCCTGTAAGGCTCCATTCAGACGTCCGTATGTGTTTTACGGATCCACGGATCGGATCCGCAAAACACATACGTACGTCTTAATGGAGCCTTACCGGGGGGATGATCAGGGAGTGTATATGGGGTGATCATCCCCCTGTCATTGATCACCCCCCTGTAAGGCTCCATTCAGACATCCGTATGTGTTTTGCGGATCCGATCCATGGATCCGTGGATCCATAGAACACATACGGACGTCTGAATGGAGCCTTACAAGGGGGTGATCAATGACAGGGGGGTGATCAGAGAGTCTATATGGGGTGATCAGGGGTTAATAAGGGGTTAATAAGTGACAGAGGGGGGTGTAGTGTAGTGTGGTGCTTGGTGCTACTTTACTGAGCTGCCTGTGTCCTCTGGTGGTCGATCCAAGCAAAAGGGACCACCAGAGGACCAGGTAGCAGGTCCGGCGTATAAGACGACTGGGCGTATAAGACGACCCCCAACTTTTCCAGTTGAAATATAGGGTTTGGGCTATACTCGCCGTATAAGACTACCCCTCCAACAACATTTACTTTGGCATCAAGATCTGCAGGTAATTGTTGTGCAATTTTCGTCTTTTGCCTCAGTACCATAGTATGCCTTTCCAAGAATCTAGTACACCAGGATGCAGTGGCCTTAAATCTGTTGCTGTGATCTGGGTTAGATTTGGCTCACTGAAGTGCAAACAAACGTATTTTATTTGGTGTCACTACATAACCGTTTTGGCGATGCTCATTCACCATGTCTGCTACATGTTTTTCGAGTTCTGGCCAATGTGGGGTGCCTCTCCTTAATGCACACTTACCCCTTGGCATACTCTTTAATGCTTTTAATTTGCTTTCCAGTCGCAAACCATCTTTTCTGTTACTCCATATTGTCTTGCAGCAGCGCAGTTATTATGTTCCATGGCAAAGTTTACAACTTTAAGTTTGAAACTGGCTTCATATTTCTTTCTTCTTGCTGGTAGAACCATGATGGGGTCTTGACTGTTAGCCATTTGTATACTGTACTGTATGTACTGGCGCTATACTGTATGAACCGATGCAGATACTGGTGCTGTACTGTATGTACAGGTACAGATACTGGTGTTGTACTGTATTCACCACCACATGTATCTGCTCCCCAGATAGACTCTGTTTTTTCACCACAGATAAGATGCACACCAAACTTCATTAGAGATCCGCCAACATTAGAATTGGCTGAAGTGCAGATGCTCCTGCTCCCCCCCCTCGCCAATCCAACCCAGTATACAACAACCAGCCAATCACAGCAAGCGATGAACCGGTATTTTCTGTGCACACTGCATACAAAGCCTGCTTGGATTGGGT
The DNA here is from genome assembly GCF_014858855.1 of Bufo gargarizans. Classification (NCBI taxonomy): domain Eukaryota; kingdom Metazoa; phylum Chordata; class Amphibia; order Anura; family Bufonidae; genus Bufo; species Bufo gargarizans. Next base: position 215,290,311 of record NC_058080.1, on the reverse strand, counting down.
GGGTCAGCTCTCCCTGCCTGCCCAGCCCTCCCTGTCTTCAAGATGATCTGAGCGGTAGTACGCAATGTGATACTGCCGGCATGAGAAAACCACTGAGAGCAGGAAGAGGGGGCTGCTTCAGGAGCGGCTGGCCGGGATGCAGCACACGGTGGCTCAGCTAGAGGGCGCCTGTCCCTGAAGCTGGAGAAGGACAGCTTCTCCAGTCTTGCTAGGAAGTAAGTTTCAGCACGCTGTATACCGGCATATGAGACGATACCTGGCGTATAAGACGACCCCCGACTTTTGAGAAGATTTTCATGTGTTAAAAAGTAGTCTTATACGCAGGAATATACAGTATATTAGACGCTGTTATCAAAACAGCGATAACTATGATGTTAAAGATGAGTGAATTTTTAAATAATTCGATTCACTGGTGCGCCAATTTTTTGGGGGAAAATTTGGTTTGATCCGAATTTATTTGCGGCAAATTACGCCTATTTCTAGAGAGCCTTTCTAGTGGTGTAGAACTTTGTACCTTTCAGTAACACGCATAGAGAGTATGCTTTGGTAATGAAATAATACTGTGAGTCAGTATGACATTCAGATGACAGGCGTCGCTCTTAGAATCACTGCACACTTCTCTTATTTGGGCAGTCACGGGGCCAAAACTGACCAAATAACTCAAGTATGAACTCAGCCTTACAGGTTGATGTTAGCGCCAAGAAGAAGTGCACTCCTTTTACAGCTGATTCCACATAGATGTCTACAGAACCTGTTATATTAAAAGCTTATACAAGTAGAGCCCCCGACAGAGTGTAGAGGGTGTCAGCAGTAAGTTTTTGTTGACATCACTGATTATTTTTCCCTTCCTCCGATCTTTCAGAACAATAACCCACAAAAAACAGATCCTGTCTGTGGAGAATCCGCCTTCACTCAATATTGCTATTGCCAAAAATACAGGAGTGGCTCCAAAACAGAAATGATAAGTGAACAGAATATTTGCATGTCTTCTGTGTTTTGTACAGACTCCTGATTTTGGCTACCAAATCACAAGCCAAATCTTTATTTTTTATTTTTTTTATCAAACAGGACATCATCACACAAAAAGGAAGGGGCAAAACCACAAGATTTAAAAGAGAAACTGGAAAAAAAAAAAGTGCTTCATCAACAAGAATTGATTGACAACCAGTGTCGGGGTAACCACTAGTGATGAGCGATATTTTACGAATATTTGGGTGAATATTCGTCATATATTCGCAAATTTGAGATTATTTTCTTGATAGCAATAAATCGACAATGTAATATTCGCGTAATACGTGGGTCACTTTTGCTACATTTTCCAAGCTGCTAGAAGTTTCCTGAGACTGGAGAAAGTGGCTGGCACGGCAGAACATTAAAAATGGCTTTATATGCTGTTAGAGGGCCCCAATATATTCCCGATTGCGCAAATCGGCACTAATGATGCAAATATTTTGGCGCAATATGTGAAACTTGACATGTTATCAGGTCTGCATGTTTGTATGGACGGCAGAACCTATCACACAACCTTACAAACTGCACTGCAACAGCTACACTATATCAGGATATAGCCTACACTAGTGTTGAGTGGCATGTCCCATATTCGAATTTGCGAAATTTCGCGAATATTAGAAAGAATATTCGTAAAATATTCGCGAATATTCGAATTCGTTATTATTTCGCATATGCGATAAATTAGAATTTTCGCATCGCATAATACATATTATGCTATGCAAAATTCGCATGTGCGCTAATGAAATCGCCTTACGAAGATTCGCAACTCAATTCAATCACTAATGTATGAATGCAAAGCCCTTTGCCTCTGTTCTGGGACAAGTGCCGATATTCGCCTGTGCGCTAATATAATTGCCTTACGAAGATTCGCACCTCAATCACTTTCTAGGCAATGTGAGACTTTTGGGAATCAATCGAGATACAGTGGGGGGGTGATGACAGTAGTTGACAGAGTACAGATCAATGTAATCTGTAAGGTGGAAAGTAAAATAAAAAATACGAATATTCGTAAATCGAATTTTACGAAGTTCTAAGTATTCGCGAATATGGTGCTATACTATATGAATGCACAGGCCTTTGCCTCTCTGTTCTGGGGACAAGTGTAGATATTCGCATGTGCGCTAATATAATCACCTTACGAAGATTCGCACCTCAATCACTTTCTAGGCAATGTGAGTAAGATCTGAGCTTTTGGACTTTTGGGAATCAATCGAGATACAGTGGGGGGTGATGACAGTAGTTGACAGAGTACAGATCAATGTAATCTGTAAGTTGGAAACTAAAATAAAAAATATGAATATTCGTAAATCAAATTTTACAAAGTTCTAAGTATTCGCGAATATGGTGCTATACTATATGAATGCACAGGCCTTTGCCTCTCTGTTCTGGGGACAAGTGTAGATATTCGCATTTGCGTTAATAAAATCGCCTCACGAAGATTCGCAACTCAATTCACTAATGTATGAATGCAAAGCCCTTTGCCTCTGTTCTGGGACAAGTGTAGATATTCGCATGTGCGCTAATAAAATTGCCTTACGAAGATTCACAACTCAATTCACTAATGTATGAATGAAAAGCCCTTTGCCTCTGTTCTGGGACAAGTGCCGATATTCGCATGTGCGCTAATAAAATCGCCTTACGAAGATTCGCGCCTCAATCACTTTCTAGGCAATGTGAGTAAGATCTGAGCTTTTGGACTTTTGGGAAACAATCAATTATATGTGTACTGTAATTTTGTGGAAAAAATAAATAAAACTAATATTCGTTTTTACGAATACATAGCACTATATTTGAAATATTCTCAAAATTGCGAAGTTGCGATATTCGCGAAAAAATTTCGCTTTTCGAATATTTGCGCTCAACACTAGCCTACACTAACTATCTGTATTATATATAAAAGCTATCTAACTATCTATCTACTGTAGTGTGGAAAGCACAGAGCACAGCAATGACACTGCTGTCTCTCTCAGAACTTTAAAAAACTGTAGAAAATGACTGCTGGGGAGGTTCTTATATAGTAAGGGATAGGCAGCTTTCCCATTGGTTGCTAGGGATGTTGCTAAGCTCAGACAAAGACATTGACCCACAAGCAAAATAAATCTAGAATATTTGAAATTACGAATATATATCACTGTATTCTAAATATTCATGAATTCTAGAAGTGCCGATATTCGCAATAAGAATATTCGTGATCAATACCAGTGACCACAATGGTAATGCATATTGAATATTGATCATTAAATGTATGGGGTTATGGATGCTAATTAGAGGACAGTCCAGCAAAACACGCTGACTCCAGCTCATTCCTACAGTGCAGGCTACACAATCACAGCTGGCATGTAACTGTCCCGATACCTTCTGTGACAGAGGTTATAAGAACGGAGAGACTGACTGCACTTGAGGTTAACTGACAGTTTCTTGATTCTCAGTGTTGTGGCTTGGTAATGACCACACCTCTTGTCAGGTGCAGCCCGTGGTCATTACTACATTCCCTACTTAGTTTGGTCTCACACTTCATACCATGCGGTTGATATTCTCTGCTTGGATTTGGAAGAGTTGGTGTGTGGACTTTACCTGTGTTCCTGCTCATACATCAGGGAGACGCTGGTTCCAGCGTATGTATTTTCCCACCTTTGGGGTCTATACATACTGACAGGAGTCAGGGCCAGGTTTAGGGGCTTCCTAGTAGGTGACCTTTTCCCTCCCCCAGCCTTGAGGCCCAGTTCTGTGTCCCTCCCCTGTATTTGTGACATTATCAACTGCCCAATAAACGCCATTTTGCTCGGATCAGTGTAGCTATGGATCCAATGTCTGCACTGGTCGGATAGCTGCAGGGTCTGTCTTTGGAGGTAGCTGACCTCCGCATGACCGTCTTGCAGTTTCAAAGACCACAGGCGGATGGTTCTGGTGGTGGGTATCAGGCCTGCCCTGAACCAAAGGTTGCCCTCCTGGACCGATTTTCCAGGGGTAGAAACAATTTCCTTTGGTTCAGGGAGTCAGGTAAATTGTACTTTAAGCTGCGTCTGTAGTCTCCTGGTGATGAGAGTTAATGTGTAGTTATGATCATTTCATTGCTGAAAGGTGACGGCTAGCCTTGGGCTTTTCTCTGCCGACCGGATCACAGTCCCTCCAGTCGGTAGATTAATTTTTTAGAGCCTTTGGTCTATTTACGATGACCCGGATTGGATCTCTCAGGCCAAGACCAGGTTACGTGGTTTGCGGCAGGGAGAGCGCTCCGCTGAAACCTATTGCTCTAAATTTAGGAGATGGTCTACGGATATGGAGTGGAATGATCCTGCTTTACATAGCCAATTCTGTCAGGGGCTATCTGAGAGGCTAAAGGATGTGTTGGCCTTTAATGAAAATCCGGAGTCATTGGCAGCAGATATATCCCTTGCTATACGTCTTGATAGATGCCTGAGAGAGAGATCTAGGGTTCATCACCCTGAGGACATACTATTGAATAATGTGGGTGCTTCGTTTGACACTTATGGTGGAGTGACACCTGTTGTTATGCCTTGTGAAGAGCCTATGCAATTAGCAGGAGTTACTCCTGGAACTGCTGGCAAGAGCTTTGGTCATATGAAGGGAGTCTGTTTTTGTTGTGGAAAGAAGGGACATTTTGTGAATATATGTCTGTACATTCATCATCAAGGTGAAAACTAAAAAAGTTTAATCCCCAATTTACTATTGGTGTTGTGGGTGGGGAGCCAGAAAACTTACTTTTTTCATTTACTGGTAGTACCCGATTTCTCCTGTAGGCCGAGGTGGCACTAGACTCCAAAACAGTGGGACAGGGGTTAACCTAGTTGAAGGTCAGTTTGTTTGTATGCATGGTTTGACAACAAATGCATTAGACAAAAGTATTTTGGTGCTTGCAATTAATTCTGCTCCACTCACTCAAAATATTTATCACAAATTGTGCAGGACATCCGTTTAAAGGTGGGTGATTTTCATCAAGAATCCATCTCGTGTTTTGTGCTGGAGGGTCTGCCTGCTACGGTGGTGCTAGGTTTACCATGGTTAAGTAAACATAAACCTACTATCGATTGGAAAGTGAGACAGATTCTTGATCGGAGTGATTATTGGATAGACAACTGTCTTAGCACATCGCTTTTTGCTGTAACCACTAAAGCTGTACCTTCCTTTAGTTCTGATTTTGCTGATGTATTCTCTGAAAGTGGAGACCAGGATTTACCCCCACATCGAGAGTATTATTGCCTTATCAACCTTATTCCCGGAGCTAAATTGCCCAAATCTCGGTTGTATAATCTTTCTGAACCCGAAAGAGCAGCCATGCGAGAGTATATCACCGAGAATTTGGCTAAGGGACATATTAGACCGTCCAAATCCCCAGTTGATGCAGGGTTTTCCTTTGTTAAGAAAAAGGACGGAACTCTTAGGCCATATCTGGAATTCCATTACTGTCTTCGATCCCTATCCCCCTTCTTTTAATCCCAGATTTGTTCAATCAGATTGTCGGTGCCAAGGTGTTCTCTAAGTTGGATTTGAGGGGGACATATAATCTGGTAAGGGTCAAGGAGGGGACGAATGGAAGACGGCCTTTAATACCCCTGAAGGTCATTTTGAGAATTTGGTCTTGCCTTTTGGGTTGACCAATGCTCCTGCTGTTTTTCAACATTTCATCAATGACATATTTCATCATCTGGTAGGCAGGTTTGTGGTGGTGTATCTGGATGATATTTTAATTTATTCCCCCGACATGGAGAAGTATTAGGATCACGTGAGACAGGTGTTACAGATCCTAAGAGAGAATAAATTGTATTCTAAGATGGAGAAGTTTGTATTTGCGGTTTCGGAAGTGCAATTCCTGGGTTACCTAATCTCATCTTCGGGTTTTTGTATGGATCCGGAAAAAGTCTGTGCTGTCCTGGTGTAACGGTCACGTACACACACACACACACACACACACAGGGGAGAGGATAGTGACCACTGAGCTCCACCCTCACCCCTGGCCCTGCCTACTTGCCTCACGAGTCCTAATGACAGGGGACAACTGGACGGCAGTCCATAACTTAGAATACGTGCGGGAAGGACAGACAAGTCAAATAACGGATAGTGAACGGACCGGGTATCACGATCGGCGTGACTATCACATACATGACACAGAGGGAGGGAAAGAGGAAGGCCCTGCCCAAGTGAGAGGGAAGGTGGTGACCCCTGACTCACCTTGCAGCTGGCACCTGGCTGCCCTGACGTCCTTAGACGGGTTCCTCACCCGTACGCCGATCACGTGCCTAAAACCCTGGCTTTCCCTAAGATGAGCCCTAGATAGTGAACAGGGCGGTGGGAACACTAGTCCGCACCACTAGCTCTAAAGGAAAACACCAAGGGGAGAACAGACAATACAGACTCAACATATAATCCCAGGTGGGCGACAACAGGAGACAACAAAAATCCCAACAGGGATCCGGAGGGTAGCACTCTGGAACAACAACCAGGATTCACAGCTCCAGTGGGTCAGTATAGAAGTCCAGGCAGGAAGCTCTATAACTGGCAACTAGAGAAGTGTGAGAGGAGAATATAAGGAGGTTGGGAGTGGCAGACAAGAAACAGCTGAGGAGGAGAAGCTACGGATCCCTGAGTGAGACAAAAAGGATTGCAAGGCAAACACAGAAAACAATCACTAAGAAACAACGTGATCTTTAGACATAGAGCGCGCAGCCACCCGCTGCGACTTCCTGACCCCGGGTATAACAGAGTCAGACATGGCTCTTGACACCCTCGTGACAGTACCCCCCCTTTCACGAGGGGCCTCCGGACACTCAGGACCAGGTCTCTCAGGATGAGAGGCATGGAAAGCCTGAATTAACCTGTTGGCGTTTACCTCTGACGCTGGAACCCACATTCTTTCCTCGGGACCGTAACCCCTCCAATGCACCAGATACTGAAGAGAGCGGCGGACCCGACGAGAATCAACAATTCTGGATATTTGAAACTCCAGATTACCATCCACAATAACAGGAGGAGGTGGCAGCGGTGATGGTTCTAGAGGTGGAACATACTTCTTGAGTAACGACTTATGGAAGACGTTATGGATCTTAAAAGTCTGAGGTAGCTCCAGGCGAAAAGCCACAGGGTTAATGACGGCTACTATTTTATAAGGACCAATGAACCTAGGGCCCAGTTTCCAAGAGGGAACCTTCAACTTAATATTCCTAGTAGACAACCACACATAGTCATTCACTCCTAGGTCCGGACCTGGCGACCGTTTCTTATCGGCCATGCATTTATATTTACCACTCATATTTTTCAAGTTAGCTTGCACCTTCTGCCATACCGATGAAAGAGATGAAGAAAACCGTTCCTCTTCGGGAACCCCAGAAGACCCCCCCCCTCTTTGAAAGTACAAAATTGGGGATGAAAACCGTATGCACCAAGAAATGGTGACTTGCCAGTGGATTCCTGACAGCGATTATTTATGGCAAACTCGGCTAACGGTAAATATGATGACCACACCTCTTGGTTTTCAGACACAAAACACCTTAAATATGTTTCTAGGCTTTGGTTGGTACGCTCAGTCTGTCCATTCGACTGAGGATGGAAAGCTGAGGAAAAGGACAAGTGTACCCCCAAACAGGAACAAAAAGCTTTCCAAAACTTAGAAATAAACTGAGTTCCCCGATCCGAAACCACATCGGAAGGGACCCCGTGAAGCTTCACGATTTCACTGATAAACACCTGAGCAAGAGTCTTAGCATTAGGAAGTGCGGGTAGCGCAATAAAGTGTACCATTTTGCTAAACCTGTCTACTACTACCAAGATAACTGTTTTACCCGCAGACAACGGTAAGTCAGTGATGAAATCCATTGACAGATGTGTCCATGGCCTATTGGGGATGAAAAGTGGCAATAAAGACCCTGCTGGACGTGTATGAGAGACTTTCGCGCGTGCACAAGTAGAACAAGTAGACACGAAATCCATTACATCCTGACGCAACCTTGGCCACCAAAAACGACGAGACAATAGCTCCAAGGTTGCTTTACTACCCGGGTGCCCAGCAAGTGCCGAATTATGATGTTCCTTTAATAATTCAAGACGCAGGTTTAACGGTACAAACAATTTCTCTGAGGGGCAAGAGGCCGGGGCGTCCCCCTGGGCCTCTAACACCTTTCCCTCTAGAACAGAGTGTACAGCAGAGACAACCACTCCTCTTTGTAAAATAGGTACCGGATCACTAACATTACCCCCTCCAGGGAAACTACGAGATAATGCGTCTGCCTTGGTATTTTTTGCCCCAGGACGATAGGTGATTACAAAGTTAAATCTGGTAAAGAATAGCGACCACCTAGCTTGTCTAGGGGTGAGACGCTTAGCCGATTCTAGGTACAGAAGGTTTTTGTGATCCGTAATCACCGTGACGGGGTGGATTGCTCCCTCTAAGAAGTGACGCCACTCTTCAAACACCAGTTTAATCGCCAACAGTTCCCTATTTCCAATATCATAGTTCTTTTCTGCAGTAGATAACTTTTTGGAAAAGAAAGCGCAAGGACGCCATTTGCCAGGAGACGGACCCTGAGACAATACAGCCCCCACTCCCACCTCTGACGCATCTACTTCAACAATAAAAGGCTGGGAGACATCAGGTTGAATTAGAACAGGTGCCGAGGTAAATCTCTCTTTTAGAGAGGAAAATGCAATTTTAGCGGCGTCAGACCATTTAGAAAAATCAGTCCCCTTCCTAGTCATGTCAGTAAGGGGTTTAACGATCACTGAATAATTTTTAATGAACTTTCTATAGAAATTTGCGAAACTCAAAAACCGTTGTAGAGCTTTAAGGTTCTCAGGAAGATCCCAATCTAAAATTGCCTGGACCTTCCTAGGATCCATACGGAAACCTGAAGCAGATAATAGATATCCCAGGAACTGTATTTCCTGAACGGCGAAGACACATTTTTTGTGTCTTCAAAAAATGTGACCACCTAGCTTGTCTAGGGGTGAGACGCTTAGCCGATTCTAGGTACAGAAGGTTTTTGTGATCCGTAATCACCGTGACGGGGTGGATTGCTCCCTCTAAGAAGTGACGCCACTCTTCAAACGCCAGTTTAATCGCCAACAGTTCCCTATTTCCAATATCATAGTTCTTTTCTGCAGTAGATAACTTTTTGGAAAAGAAAGCGCAAGGACGCCATTTGCCAGGAGACGGACCCTGAGACAATACAGCCCCCACTCCCACCTCTGACGCATCTACTTCAACAATAAAAGGCTGGGAGACATCAGGTTGAATTAGAACAGGTGCCGAGGTAAATCTCTCTTTTAGAGAGGAAAATGCAATTTTAGCGGCGTCAGACCATTTAGAAAAATCAGTCCCCTTCCTAGTCATGTCAGTAAGGGGTTTAACGATCACTGAATAATTTTTAATGAACTTTCTATAGAAATTTGCGAAACTCAAAAACCGTTGTAGAGCTTTAAGGTTCTCAGGAAGATCCCAATCTAAAATTGCCTGGACCTTCCTAGGATCCATACGGAAACCTGAAGCAGATAATAGATATCCCAGGAACTGTATTTCCTGAACGGCGAAGACACATTTTTCAATTTTCGCATATAATTTATTCGTCCGTAGGACCTGCAGTACTTGCCTGACATGTACTTCATGTGTTTTCAGATCCGCCGAATAAATTAAGATATCATCTAGGTATATGACTACAAACCTGCCGATGAGATGACTAAAAATATCATTAACGAAATGTTGGAAGACAGCAGGGGCATTGGTCAGACCGAAAGGCATGACTAAATTTTCATAATGCCCCTCAGGGGTGTTAAAAGCTGTCTTCCACTCATCCCCTTCCTTGATACGAATCAGATTGTAGGCCCCCCTAAGATCAAGTTTGGAGAACCACCTAGCACCCGCAATCTGATTAAAAAGGTCAGGAATGAGAAGAGGGTATGGGTCTCGGATGGTTATCCGGTTTAGCTCACGGAAATCTAGGCAAGGACGCAGGCCCCCATCTTTATTTTTAACAAAGAAAAACCCTGCAGCCACGGGTGAAGAAGAGGGTCTGATGTGTCCCTTAGCCAGACTCTCGGAGATATAATCTATCATGGCTTGTCTCTCGGGACCCGAAAGATTATACAACCTGGACTTGGGTAATTTTGCATCGGGAATCAGGTTAACCGGGCAATCATAAGGATGATGAGGTGGTAGCTTCTGACAACCCTTTTCAGAAAAAACGTCCTCAAAGTCCGAAATAAATGTAGGTAGGGAAGCTATGGAGGCGATTAAGCAATTGTTATTTAAGCAATTCTCTCTGCAATGCTCACTCCACTCCAATATCTCCCTGGCCTGCCAATCCACCACTGGATTGTGCGCTACCAACCAGGGAAGACCCAATACCACAGGAGAGGGAAGGCCCTCCAGAACGTAACATGAAAGACACTCATTATGGTGGTCCCCTACCCGAAGGTGTAAGTTATGGACAATGTGAGTGAGGTTTCTCTGAGACAGAGGAGCAGAATCAATAGCGAATATGGGAATAGGTCTCTGCAGCGTACAGAGAGACAAACCCATAGTGCGGGCAAAATGGGCATCTATCAAATTTACCCCTGCTCCACTGTCTAGAAAAAAAGAAATAGACTCCGTCTTAACACCAAAAACAATAACTGCTGGCAACACAAATTGAGATGTTCGTATGGAGGAAACGTATACCCCCCGGCTGACATCCTCCGCATAGCCTGGGGTTAGTAGTTTTCCGACGGTCTTTTGTTTTTGAGAAAGGAGGGACAGACATTAATGAAATGACCCCTCCCCCCACAGAAAAAACAAGCCCCCCACCTACGGCGAACCTCAGGAGGACGGACCTGACGAGAAGTTCCTCCTAGCTGCATAGGCTCATCTAAGTCAGTACAGACTAACTGCTGCTTGGGAGAGGTTACCAATTGCTCAGGAATTTGCGATCTCTCCCTAAGACGTCTATCTATTCTGATAGAGAGGGACATAACAGCATCAAGGGAAAGGGGGGTCTCATACAGCGCCAGCGCATCCTTAACCCTTTCAGATAACCCAGAGCAGAACTGACTCCTGAGAGCCGGGTCGTTCCACTGAGTATCCGTAGCCCACCTACGGAACTCTGAGCAATATTCCTCTGCTGGCCGATCTCCCTGTAGGAGTCTCCGTAACTTCGACTCAGCCAGGGCGACTCGGTCAGGGTCATCATATATGAGACCCAAAGCCCCAAAAAATCCCTCCACTGACCGGAGAGCCTGGGAACCAGGGGGTAACGAGAACGCCCAGGATTGCGGGTCCCCCTGAAGCAGGAAAATAACAATCCCCACCCGCTGTTCTTCATTACCTGAGGAGTAAGGGCGCAGCTTAAAATATAATTTGCAGGCCTCACGGAACGTCACAAATTTGTCCCTTCCCCCAGAAAATCTGTCAGGAAGAACAACCTTGGGTTCTGTAACAACCTGGTTACCCATAGCAACCGCTGGGCTTGCGGTCTGCTGCATTTGCTGCTGTTGTTGGAGGACAGACGCCTTCAATCCTGCCACCTCCAAAGACAGGCCTTGAAGCTGTTTTGCCAAAGCAGCAATAGGATCCATATTGGATTCAAAGTAGATTTTATTTATTTTTTCTCCCAAAAAATAAGGGCCAGTTATAATATCACGATCGGCGTGACTATCACATACGTGACACAGAGGGAGGGAAAGAGGAAGGCCCTGCCCAAGTGAGAGGGAAGGTGGTGACCCCTGACTCACCTTGCGGCTGGCACCTGGCTGCCCTGACGTCCCTAGACGGGTTCCTCACCCGTACGCCGATCACGTGCCTAAAACCCTGGCTTTCCCTAAGATGAGCCCTAGATAGTGAACAGGGCGGTGGGAACACTAGTCCGCACCACTAGCTCTAAAGGAAAACACCAAGGGGAGGACAGACAATACAGACTCAACATATAATCCCAGGTGGGCGACAACAGGAGACAACAAAAAGCCCAACAGGGATCCGGAGGGTAGCACTCTGGAACAACAACCAGGATTCACAGCTCCAGTGGGTCAGTATAGAAGTCCAGGCAGGAAGCTCTATAACTGGCAACTAGAGAAGTGTGAGAGGAGAATATAAGGAGGTTGGGAGTGGCAGACAAGAAACAGCTGAGGAGGAGAAGCTACGGATCCCTGAGTGAGACAAAAAGGATTGCAAGGCAAACACAGAAAACAATCACTAAGAAACAACGTGATCTTTAGACATAGAGCGCGCAGCCACCCGCTGCGACTTCCTGACCCCGGGTATAACGGAGTCAGACGTGGCTCTTGACACCCTCGTGATACCGGGTCAAAACCAAGAGGACAACGCAGTACAGAGGGATAAGCAAAGAAATGTCAGGAGAAGCCGGGGTCATAAATGCCAGGAGAGTCGAGAAGTACCAAAGGAGTCCGCAAAGAATAGTCAGGTGGAAGCCGAGGTCAATATACTAGGAAGGATGTGCAGTACAGGAGGAGCAGGCAAAGTATCGTCAGGGAACAGGATCAGGTAAGTACACAGGTATCCAACAACTGACAGGAACCTAAATTAACAGGCAACCTGTGGCCAGCAGGCTGCCTGTATTTATAGTGGGGAGTGAGGGTCATATGACGTGGCCAGCGTCACATGACCGACAGACTGACCAGTCGAGCACCGAGTGATCAGCTCGGCGCTCAAGGCAGACCTAAGAGCAGGGAGCCTCCCAGCTAGCAAAACCACCCTGGGAACGAGGTCAAACACAGATCCTCGCTCCCGAAGATAAGAGGCAGGTCTGCGGCTGATGGGAGACGTGCGCCTTCGGAAACCTGTTACACCTGGACTGGGATCGACCCAAAAATTGGAAATTGCTCATGCGATTTTTGGGGTTCATCAACTAATACCGTAAATTTATCTTGAATTACTCAACTGTTGTTAAACCATTGGTGTGGATTTCTTAGTCTGGTCTGATGAGGCTTTACATGCCTTTTGAGCAGTAAAGGAATGTTTTGCTAATGCTCCTATAATGGTGCAGCCTGTCACTCCCTCATAAACCCCCTCCTTTGTTCAAGTCTGTAGGGGTGAACACTAGCATCACATCCAGATGCTCGTGAACGGGCATCGACCTGGCCTACAGTCTTCCCCTTATTATGCCAGACGCAGGACAACAGTGCTTGGTTTGTCACAAATAGGGATGAGCGAACCCGAACTGTATAGTTCGGGTTCGTACCGAATTTTGGGGTGTCCGTGACACGGACCCGAACCCGGACATTTTCGTAAAAGTCCGGGTTCGGGTTCGGTGTTCGTCGCTTTCTTCGCGCTTTTGTGACGCTTTCTTGGCGCTTTTTGAAAGGCTGCAAAGCAGCCAATCAACAAGCGTCATACTACTTGCCCCAAGAGGCCATCACAGCCATGCCTACTATTGGCATGGCTGTGATTGGCCAGAGCACCATGTGACCCAGCCTCTATTTAAGCTGGAGTCACATAGCGCCGCCCGTCACTCTGCTCTGATTAGCGTAGGGAGAGGTTGCGGCTGCGACAGTAGGGCGAGATTAGGCAGATTAACTCCTCCAAAGGACTTGATTAACTGATCGATCTGCAGCTGTGGATCATTGAGCTGCTGATCCTCAATTGCTCACTGTTTTTAGGCTGCACAGACCGTTTGTCAGTCTCATTTTTCTGGGGTGATCGGCGGCCATTTTGTGTCTTGTGGTGCGCCAGCACAAGCTGCGACCAAGTGCATTTAACCCTCAATGGTGTGGTTGTTTTTTGGCTAAAGCCTACATCAGGGTGAAGCTGTGACACCAAGTGCATTTAACCAGCAATAGTCTGTTCATTTTTTGGCCATATCCCAGTCTAATTCTGTCACTAAATCCATACCGGTCACCCAGCGCCTAAATACTAGGCCTCAAATTTATATCCAGCTAAATCTGTCCCTAGTGCTGTAGCTGGGCGAGTTATTTAGTGTCCGTTCAAGCACATTTCTTGTTCTGGGTTGAAATACAATTCCCAATTTAGCAATTTCATAATTTAGTGGTTCCTGCTATATCAGAGCTCTTTGAAATCTATCCCAAAAAGGGTATATAATATTGAAGGTGCACATAGGGTCATTCAGAGTAACTTCACACACACCCGCTACTGTGTATTTCCAAGTCTAATTCTGTCACTAAATCCATACCGGTGACCCAGCGCCTAAATACTAGGCCTCAAATTTAATTCCCTCTAAATCTCTCGTTACCCACCGCTGTACTGTTGTTGCTGGGCAAGATATTTAGTGTCCGTCAAAGCACATTTTTGTTCTGGGTTGAAGTACAATTCCCAATTTAGCAATTTCATAATTTAGTGGTTTCTGCTATATCAGAGCTATTTGAAATCTATCCCAAAAAGGGTATATAATATTGAAGGTGCACATAGGGTCATTCAGAATAACTTCACACACACCCGCTACTGTGTATTTCCAAGTCTAATTCTGTCACTAAACCCATACCTGTCACCCAGCGCCTAAATACTAGGCCTCAAATTTAAATCCCTCTAAATCTCTCGTTACCGTTGTCCTGTTGTAGCTGGGAAAGTTATTTAGTGCCCGTCAAAGCACATTTTTTGTTCTGGGTTGAAGTACAATTCCCAATTTAGCAATTTCATAATTTAGTGGTTCCTGCTATATCAGAGCTATTTGAAATCTATCCCAAAAAGGGTATATAATATTGAAGGTGCACATAGGGTCATTCAGAATAACTTCACACACACCCGCTACTGTGTATTTCCAAGTCTAATTCTGTCACTAAATCCATACCGGTGACCCAGCGCCTAAATACTAGGCCTCAAATTTAATTCCCTCTAAATCTCTCGTTACCCACCGCTGTACTGTTGTTGCTGGGCAAGATATTTAGTGTCCGTCAAAGCACATTTTTTGTTCTGGGTTGAAGTACAATTCCCAATTTAGCAATTTCATAATTTAGTGGTTTCTGCTATATCAGAGCTATTTGAAATCTATCCCTAAAAGGGTATATAATATTGAAGGTGCACATAGGGTCATTCAGAATAACTTCACACACACCCGCTACTGTGTATTTCCAAGTCTAATTCTGTCACTAAACCCATACCTGTCACCCAGCGCCTAAATACTAGGCCTCAAATTTATATCCCGCTAAATCTGTCCCTAGTGCTGTAGCTGGGCGAGTTATTTAGTGTCCGTTCAAGCACATTTCTTGTTCTGGGTTGAAAGTACAATTCCCAATTTAGCAATTTCATAATTTAGTGGTTCCTGCTATATCAGAGCTATTTGAAATCTATCCCAAAAAGGGTATATAATATTGAAGGTGCACATAGGGTCATTCAGAATAACTTCACACACACCCGCTACTGTGTATTTCCAAGTCTAATTCTGTCACTAAATCCATACCGGTGACCCAGCGCCTAAATACTAGGCCTCAAATTTAATTCCCTCTAAATCTCTCGTTACCCACCGCTGTACTGTTGTTGCTGGGCAAGATATTTAGTGTCCGTCAAAGCACATTTTTTGTTCTGGGTTGAAGTACAATTCCCAATTTAGCAATTTCATAATTTAGTGGTTTCTGCTATATCAGAGCTATTTGAAATCTATCCCTAAAAGGGTATATAATATTGAAGGTGCACATAGGGTCATTCAGAATAACTTCACACACACCCGCTACTGTGTATTTCCAAGTCTAATTCTGTCACTAAACCCATACCTGTCACCCAGCGCCTAAATACTAGGCCTCAAATTTAAATCCCTCTAAATCTCTCGTTACCGTTGTCCTGTTGTAGCTGGGAAAGTTATTTAGTGTCCCGTCAAAGCACATTTTTTGTTCTGGGTTGAAGTACAATTCCCAATTTAGCAATTTCATAATTTAGTGGTTCCTGCTATATCAGAGCTATTTGAAATCTATCCCAAAAAGGGTATATAATATTGAAGGTGCACATAGGGTCATTCAGAATAACTTCACACACACCCGCTACTGTGTATTTCCAAGTCTAATTCTGTCACTAAATCCATACCGGTGACCCAGCGCCTAAATACTAGGCCTCAAATTTAATTCCCTCTAAATCTCTCGTTACCCACCGCTGTACTGTTGTTGCTGGGCAAGATATTTAGTGTCCGTCAAAGCACATTTTTTGTTCTGGGTTGAAGTACAATTCCCAATTTAGCAATTTCATAATTTAGTGGTTTCTGCTATATCAGAGCTATTTGAAATCTATCCCTAAAAGGGTATATAATATTGAAGGTGCACATAGGGTCATTCAGAATAACTTCACACACACCCGCTACTGTGTATTTCCAAGTCTAATTCTGTCACTAAACCCATACCTGTCACCCAGCGCCTAAATACTAGGCCTCAAATTTAAATCCCTCTAAATCTCTCGTTACCGTTGTCCTGTTGTAGCTGGGAAAGTTATTTAGTGCCCGTCAAAGCACATTTTTTGTTCTGGGTTGAAGTACAATTCCCAATTTAGCAATTTCATAATTTAGTGGTTCCTGCTATATCAGAGCTATTTGAAATCTATCCCAAAAAGGGTATATAATATTGAAGGTGCACATAGGGTCATTCAGAATAACTTCACACACACCCGCTACTGTGTATTTCCAAGTCTAATTCTGTCACTAAATCCATACCGGTGACCCAGCGCCTAAATACTAGGCCTCAAATTTAATTCCCTCTAAATCTCTCGTTACCCACCGCTGTACTGTTGTTGCTGGGCAAGATATTTAGTGTCCGTCAAAGCACATTTTTTGTTCTGGGTTGAAGTACAATTCCCAATTTAGCAATTTCATAATTTAGTGGTTTCTGCTATATCAGAGCTATTTGAAATCTATCCCTAAAAGGGTATATAATATTGAAGGTGCACATAGGGTCATTCAGAATAACTTCACACACACCCGCTACTGTGTATTTCCAAGTCTAATTCTGTCACTAAACCCATACCTGTCACCCAGCGCCTAAATACTAGGCCTCAAATTTATATCCAGCTAAATCTCTCGTCCCTAGTGCTGTTGTAGCTGGGCGAAGTTATTTAGTGTCCGTTCAAGCACATTTCTTGTTCTGGGTTGAAAGTACAATTCCCAATTTAGCAATTTCATAATTTAGTGGTTCCTGCTATATCAGAGCTATTTGAAATCTATCCCAAAAAGGGTATATAATATTGAAGGTGCACATAGGGTCATTCAGAGTAACTTCACACACACCCGCTACTGTGTATTTCCAAGTCTAATTCTGTCACTAAATCCATACCGGTGACCCAGCGCCTAAATACTAGGCCTCAAATTTAATTCCCTCTAAATCTCTCGTTACCCACCGCTGTACTGTTGTTGCTGGGCAAGATATTTAGTGTCCGTCAAAGCACATTTTTTGTTCTGGGTTGAAGTACAATTCCCAATTTAGCAATTTCATAATTTAGTGGTTTCTGCTATATCAGAGCTATTTGAAATCTATCCCTAAAAGGGTATATAATATTGAAGGTGCACATAGGGTCATTCAGAATAACTTCACACACACCCGCTACTGTGTATTTCCAAGTCTAATTCTGTCACTAAACCCATACCTGTCACCCAGCGCCTAAATACTAGGCCTCAAATTTAAATCCCTCTAAATCTCTCGTTACCGTTGTCCTGTTGTAGCTGGGAAAGTTATTTAGTGCCCGTCAAAGCACATTTTTTGTTCTGGGTTGAAGTACAATTCCCAATTTAGCAATTTCATAATTTAGTGGTTCCTGCTATATCAGAGCTATTTGAAATCTATCCCAAAAAGGGTATATAATATTGAAGGTGCACATAGGGTCATTCAGAATAACTTCACACACACCCGCTACTGTGTATTTCCAAGTCTAATTCTGTCACTAAATCCATACCGGTGACCCAGCGCCTAAATACTAGGCCTCAAATTTAATTCCCTCTAAATCTCTCGTTACCCACCGCTGTACTGTTGTTGCTGGGCAAGATATTTAGTGTCCGTCAAAGCACATTTTTTGTTCTGGGTTGAAGTACAATTCCCAATTTAGCAATTTCATAATTTAGTGGTTTCTGCTATATCAGAGCTATTTGAAATCTATCCCTAAAAGGGTATATAATATTGAAGGTGCACATAGGGTCATTCAGAATAACTTCACACACACCCGCTACTGTGTATTTCCAAGTCTAATTCTGTCACTAAACCCATACCTGTCACCCAGCGCCTAAATACTAGGCCTCAAATTTAAATCCCTCTAAATCTCTCGTTACCGTTGTCCTGTTGTAGCTGGGAAAGTTATTTAGTGCCCGTCAAAGCACATTTTTTGTTCTGGGTTGAAGTACAATTCCCAATTTAGCAATTTCATAATTTAGTGGTTCCTGCTATATCAGAGCTATTTGAAATCTATCCCAAAAAGGGTATATAATATTGAAGGTGCACATAGGGTCATTCAGAATAACTTCACACACACCCGCTACTGTGTATTTCCAAGTCTAATTCTGTCACTAAATCCATACCGGTGACCCAGCGCCTAAATACTAGGCCTCAAATTTAATTCCCTCTAAATCTCTCGTTACCCACCGCTGTACTGTTGTTGCTGGGCAAGATATTTAGTGTCCGTCAAAGCACATTTTTTGTTCTGGGTTGAAGTACAATTCCCAATTTAGCAATTTCATAATTTAGTGGTTTCTGCTATATCAGAGCTATTTGAAATCTATCCCTAAAAGGGTATATAATATTGAAGGTGCACATAGGGTCATTCAGAATAACTTCACACACACCCGCTACTGTGTATTTCCAAGTCTAATTCTGTCACTAAATCCATACCGGTGACCCAGCGCCTAAATACTAGGCCTCAAATTTAATTCCCTCTAAATCTCTCGTTACCCACCGTTGTACTGTTGTTGCTGGGCAAGATATTTAGTGTCCGTCAAAGCACATTTTTTGTTCTGGGTTGAAGTACAATTCCCAATTTAGCAATTTCATAATTTAGTGGTTTCTGCTATATCAGAGCTATTTGAAATCTATCCCTAAAAGGGTATATAATATTCAAGGTGCACATTGGGTCATTCAGAATAACTTCACACACACACGCTTCTGTGCATTTCCAAGTCTAATTCTGTCACTAAATCCATACCGGTCACCCAGCGCCTAAATACTAGGCCTCAAATTTATATCCCGCTGAATTTGAATACAATACATTGGGCCAAATAATATATTTGTTGTTGTGGTGAACCATAACAATGAGAAAAACATCTAGTAAGGGACGCGGACGTGGACATGGTCGTGGTGGTGTTAGTGGACCCTCTGGTGCTGGGAGAGGACGTGGCCGTTCTGCCACATCCACACGTCCTAGTGTACCAACTACCTCAGGTCCCAGTAGCCGCCAGAATTTACAGCGATATATGGTGGGGCCCAATGCCGTTCTAAGGATGGTAAGGCCTGAGCAGGTACAGGCATTAGTCAATTGGGTGGCCGACAGTGGATCCAGCACGTTCACATTATCTCCCACCCAGTCTTCTGCAGAAAGCGCACAGATGGCGCCTGAAAACCAACCCCATCAGTCTGTCACATCACCCCCATGCATACCAGGGAAACTGTCTCAGCCTCAAGTTATGCAGCAGTCTCTTATGCTGTTTGAAGACTCCGCTGGCAGGGTTTCCCAAGGGCATCCACCTAGCCCTTCCCCAGCGGTGAAAGACATAGAATGCACTGACGCACAACCACTTATGTTTCCTGATGATGAGGACATGGGAATACCACCTCAGCATGTCTCTGATGATGACGAAACACAGGTGCCAACTGCTGCGTCTTTCTGCAGTGTGCAGACTGAACAGGAGGTCAGGGATCAAGACTGGGTGGAAGACGATGCAGGGGACGATGAGGTCCTAGACCCCACATGGAATGAAGGTCGTGCCACTGACTTTCACAGTTCGGAGGAAGAGGCAGTGGTGAGACCGAGCCAACAGCGTAGCAAAAGAGGGAGCAGTGGGCAAAAGCAGAACACCCGCCGCCAAGAGACTCCGCCTGCTACTGACCGCCGCCATCTGGGACCGAGCACCCCAAAGGCAGCTTCAAGGAGTTCCCTGGCATGGCACTTCTTC
The DNA here is from genome assembly GCF_014858855.1 of Bufo gargarizans. Classification (NCBI taxonomy): domain Eukaryota; kingdom Metazoa; phylum Chordata; class Amphibia; order Anura; family Bufonidae; genus Bufo; species Bufo gargarizans. The sequence goes on along the minus strand of NC_058080.1, from coordinate 215,270,281 downwards.
AAACAATGTGCTGACGACAAGACCCGAGTGGTTTGCACGCTGTGCCATCAGAGCCTGAAGCGAGGCATTAACGTTCTGAACCTGAGCACAACCTGCATGACCAGGCACCTGCATGCAAAGCATGAACTGCAGTGGAGTAAACACCTTAAAACCAAGGAAGTCACTCAGGCTCCCCCTGCTACCTCTTCTGCTGCTGCCGCCTCGGCCTATTCTGCTGCTGCCGCCTCGGCCTCTTCCTCCGCCTCTGGAGGAACGTTGGCACCTGCCGCCCAGCAAACAGGGGATGTACCACCAACACCACCACCACCACCTCCGTCACCAAGCGTCTCAACCATGTCACACGCCAGCGTTCAGCTCTCCATCTCACAAACATTTGATAGAAAGCGTAAATTCCCACCTAGCCACCCTCGATCCCTGGCCCTGAATGCCAGCATTTCTAAACTACTGGCCTATGAAATGCTGTCATTTAGGCTGGTGGACACAGACAGCTTCAAACAGCTCATGTCGCTTGCTGTCCCACAGTATGTTGTTCCCAGCCGGCACTACTTCTCCAAGAGAGCCGTGCCTTCCCTGCACAACCAAGTATCCGATAAAATCAAGTGTGCACTGCGCAACGCCATCTGTAGCAAGGTCCACCTAACCACAGATACGTGGACCAGTAAGCACGGCCAGGGACGCTATATCTCCCTAACTGCACACTGGGTAAATGTAGTGGCAGCTGGGCCCCAGGCGGAGAGCTGTTTGGCGCACGTCCTTCCGCCGCCAAGGATCGCAGGGCAACATTCTTTGCCTCCTGTTGCCACCTCCTCCTTCTCGGCTTCCTCCTCCTCTTCTTCCACCTGCTCATCCAGTCAGCCACACACCTTCACCACCAACTTCAGCACAGCCCGGGGTAAACGTCAGCAGGCCATTCTGAAACTCATATGTTTGGGGGACAGGCCCCACACCGCACAGGAGTTGTGGCGGGGTATAGAACAACAGACCGACGAGTGGTTGCTGCCGGTGAGCCTCAAGCCCGGCCTGGTGGTGTGTGATAATGGGCGAAATCTCGTTGCAGCTCTGGGACTAGCCAATTTGACGCACATCCCTTGCTTGGCGCATGTGCTGAATTTGGTGGTGCAGAAGTTCATTCACAACTACCCCGACATGTCAGAGCTGCTGCATAAAGTGCGGGCCGTCTGTTCGCGCTTCCGGCGTTCACATCCTGCTGCTGCTCGCCTGTCTGCGCTACAGCGTAACTTCGGCCTTCCCGCTCACCGCCTCATATGCGACGTGCCCACCAGGTGGAACTCCACCTTGCACATGCTGGACAGACTGTGCGAGCAGCAGCAGGCCATAGTGGAGTTTCAGCTGCAGCACGCACGGGTCAGTCGCACTACAGAACAGCACCACTTCACCACCAATGACTGGGCCTCCATGCGAGACCTGTGTGCCCTGTTGCGCTGTTTCGAGTACTCCACCAACATGGCCAGTGGCGATGACACCGTTATCAGCGTTACAATACCACTTCTATGTCTCCTTGAGAAAACACTTAGGGCGATGATGGAAGAGGAGGTGGCCCAGGAGGAGGAGGAGGAGGAGGAGGAAGAGGGGTCATTTTTAGCACTTTCAGGCCAGTCTCTTCGAAGTGACTCAGAGGGAGGTTTTTGGCAACAGCAGAGGCCAGGTACAAATGTGGCCAGCCAGGGCCCACTACTGGAGGACGAGGAGGACGAGGATGAGGAGGAGGTGGAGGAGGATGAGGATGAAGCATGGTCACAGCGGGGTGGCACCCAACGCAGCTCGGGTCCATCACTGGTGCGTGGCTGGGGGGAAAGGCAGGACGATGACGATACGCCTCCCACAGAGGACAGCTTGTCCTTATCCCTGGGCAGCCTGGCACACATGAGCGACTACATGCTGCAGTGCCTGCGCAACGACAGCAGAGTTGCCCACATTTTAACCTGTGCGGACTACTGGGTTGCCACCCTGCTGGATCCACGCTACAAAGACAATGTGCCCACCTTACTTCCTGCACTGGAGCGTGATAGGAAGATGCGCGAGTACAAGCGCACGTTGGTAGACACGCTACTGAGAGCATTCCCAAATGTCACAGGGGAACAAGTGGAAGCCCAAGGCCAAGGCAGAGGAGGAGCAAGAGGTCGCCAAGGCAGCTGTGTCACGGCCAGCTCCTCTGAGGGCAGGGTTAGCATGGCAGAGATGTGGAAAACTTTTGTCAACACGCCACAGCTAACTGCACCACCACCTGATACGCAACGTGTTAGCAGGAGGCAACATTTCACTAACATGGTGGAACAGTACGTGTGCACACCCCTCCACGTACTGACTGATGGTTCGGCCCCATTCAACTTCTGGGTCTCTAAATTGTCCACGTGGCCAGAGCTAGCCTTTTATGCCTTGGAGGTGCTGGCCTGCCCGGCAGCCAGCGTTTTGTCTGAACGTGTATTCAGCACGGCAGGGGGCGTCATTACAGACAAACGCAGCCGCCTGTCTACAGCCAATGTGGACAAGCTGACGTTCATAAAAATGAACCAGGCATGGATCCCACAGGACCTGTCCGTCCCTTGTCCAGATTAGACATTAACTACCTCCCCATAACCATATATTATTGGACTCCAGGGCACTTCCTCATTCAATCCTATTTTTATTTTCATTTTACCATTATATTGCGAGGCTACCCAAAGTTGAATGAACCTCTCCTCTGCCTGTGTGCTAGGCCTAAATATATGCCAATGGACTGTTGCAGTGGTGGGTGACGTGAAGCCTCATTCTCTGCTATGACATGCAGACTGATTCTCTGCTGACATGAAGCCAGATCCTCTGTTACGGGAGCTCTCTCCTCTGCCTGGGTGCTGGGCCTAAATTTATGACAATTGACTGTTGCAGTGGTGGGTGACGTGAAGCCTGATTCTCTGCTATGATATGAAGACTGATTCTCTGCTGACATGAAGCCAGATTGTCTGTTACGGGACCTTTCTCCTCTGCCTGGGTTCTGGGCCTAAATTTATGAAAATTGACTGTTGCAGTGGTGGGTGACGTGAAGCCTGATTCTCTGCTATGATATGAAGACTGATTCTCTGCTGACATGAAGCCAGATTGTCTGTTACGGGACCTTTCTCCTCTGCCTGGGTTCTGGGCCTAAATTTATGAAAATTGACTCTTACAGTGGTGGGTGACGTGAAGCCTGATTCTCTGCTATGATATGAAGACTGATTCTCTGCTGACATGAAGCCAGATTCTCTGTTACGGGACCTCTCTCCTCTGCCTGGGTGCTGGGCCTAAATTTATGACAATGGACTGTTGCAGTGGTGGCTGACGTGAAGCCTGATTCTCTGCTATGACATGCAGACTGATTCTCTGCTGTCATGAAGCCAGATTGTCTGTTACGGGACCTCTCTGCTCTGCCTGTGTGCTAGGCCTAAATATATGCCAATGGACTGTTGCAGTGGTGGCTGACGTGAAGCCTCATTCTCTGCTATGACATGCAGACTGATTCTCTGCTGTCATGAAGCCAGATTGTCTGTTACGGGACCTCTCTGCTCTGCCTGTGTGCTAGGCCTAAATATATGCCAATGGACTGTTGCAGTGGTGGGTGACGTGAAGCCTCATTCTCTGCTATGACATGCAGACTGATTCTCTGCTGACATGAAGCCAGATTGTCTGTTACGGGACCTCTCTGCTCTGCCTGTGTGCTAGGCCTAAATATATGCCAATGGACTGTTGCAGTGGTGGGTGACGTGAAGCCTCATTCTCTGCTATGACATGCAGACTGATTCTCTGCTGACATGAAGCCAGATTGTCTGTTACGGGACCTCTCTGCTCTGCCTGTGTGCTAGGCCTAAATATATGCCAATGGACTGTTGCAGTGGTGGGTGACGTGAAGCCTCATTCTCTGCTATGACATGCAGACTGATTCTCTGCTGACATGAAGCCAGATTGTCTGTTACGGGACCTCTCTGCTCTGCCTGTGTGCTAGGCCTAAATATATGCCAATGGACTGTTGCAGTGGTGGGTGACGTGAAGCCTCATTCTCTGCTATGACATGCAGACTGATTCTCTGCTGACATGAAGCCAGATTGTCTGTTACGGGACCTCTCTGCTCTGCCTGTGTGCTAGGCCTAAATATATGCCAATGGACTGTTGCAGTGGTGGGTGACGTGAAGCCTCATTCTCTGCTATGACATGCAGACTGATTCTCTGCTGACATGAAGCCAGATCCTCTGTTACGGGAGCTCTCTCCTCTGCCTGGGTGCTGGGCCTAAATTTATGACAATTGACTGTTGCAGTGGTGGGTGACGTGAAGCCTGATTCTCTGCTATGATATGAAGACTGATTCTCTGCTGACATGAAGCCAGATTGTCTGTTACGGGACCTTTCTCCTCTGCCTGGGTTCTGGGCCTAAATTTATGAAAATTGACTCTTACAGTGGTGGGTGACGTGAAGCCTGATTCTCTGCTATGATATGAAGACTGATTCTCTGCTGACATGAAGACAGATTCTCTGTTACGGGACCTCTCTCCTCTGCCTGGGTGCCGGGGCCTAAATATCTGAGAATGGACTGTTCCAGTGGTGGGTGACGGGAAGCCAGATTCTCTGCTATGGAACCTCTCTCCAATTGATTTTGGTTAATTTTTATTTATTTAATTTTTATTTTAATTCATTTCCCTATCCACATTTGTTTGCAGGGGATTTACCTACATGTTGCTGCCTTTTGCAGCCCTCTAGCTCTTTCCTGGGCTGTTTTACAGCCTTTTTAGTGCCGAAAAGTTCGGGTCCCCATTGACTTCAATGGGGTTCGGGTTCGGGACGAAGTTCGGATCGGGTTCGGATCCCGAACCCGAACATTTCCGGGATGTTCGGCCGAACTTCTCGAACCCGAACATCCAGGTGTTCGCTCAACTCTAGTCATAATGGATCTAAAATACCATAGTACCTTGATTTTAGAGATAATAGAAGCAACTTGCCCGATATTGAAATTGCAGAAAGAGAGGGTAACGTGCATTTTAGAGACAAGGTATTGGTATTGATTCTTCATGAAGAAATCCAACTGCTAGGGAGTTGTAATACTCTTAAGCAATGCCCTTAAAACTCTCATCAGCTGGATCTCTGTAAGGAGAATCAGTCCAATCCAAAAGATGCTGTAACAGCATCTCACACAACCAATCAGAATCCTACACTGTACTGATATGCTCCCTACAGATGATGGCCTTATGTTTGGCTGCATAGTTATGTTTCAAAGCTATATGAAGAGTCTGGCTTTGACTTACAGGCTAGCTATCTGGGTAGCACAAAAGAGAAAAAAAACATTCTTTCTGGAGCAGATCACCACTCTAGTCTCCCGGACTTATCTTGAACTGTGTCACTTTTTTGGAATGCATTAAACCAAATAATCTAGTTAAAGCAATATTTTCATTTGAGATGGCTATTGTTTATCCACAGGATATGCCATATTTGTCCAATAGGTATGGATCCCATCTCTGGAAACCGCCACATCCGGCTAGCAATGTAAAAATGGCAGCACTTGCACTGCTATCTTCATTCACTTCAGTATCACTTCTGAAAATAGCTGAATCATTAACTTGTGATGCCAGTGTTGACACACCATTTCTAGAGATGAGCATAGATTCGATATGCTTTGCCGAATTTTCCCCCAAAATTTGTTTTGATCTAAATTAATTCATCACAAAGGGCATCAGCATGAAGGCCACCAACATTCCTAGCTAACCCCTAGCTAAACAAAAAAAGTATACAGCACGATTTAGTAAGGCAACAAAAAAAAGGCTGCTCGCCCCTTGCGGTGACCCCATGACTCTTTAATGGAACAAAATAAGGACATAGAGACAGCACCAATAAAGTAGTGGAGAAAAAAAGATTCCTTTAATCCATGTTATGGCAGGGCAAACACGTGTTTGAATACCTTCTGTTAGATGTAGAATGACTGACTGTGTGTCACTATAAGGCTTAGTTCACACTACACTCATTTGCTCCATTACTGTCAGCCCACAACAGGTGTGGGTCAAACCCACAGAACAGGTAAAGATCTATTCATGATACCTAAATCTGCTGAATTTGCTTCACAATAAGTGATCGAAATAACTGACCAAATAAAAAAAAGTGTGAACTTTACTTTACAGGTCAATGTTAGCATCAGGTCTAATTTATTGGTGTGGACCGAACTGTGCAGTGGCCCAAAATTTAAGTAATGCCCCATGATAGTGGGGTGAGTGTCAGCAGTAATGCTATGTTAACATCACTGTTTATTTTTCCATTCTTCTGATCCGTCAGAATAACAGCCCAGGTCTTGTAGTGTGAGCATCCAACTTCACACCATCAGTATTTGGTCAGCATTTGATCAGTACTTGTCATGGATGTACTGAGACATACGGACCTCCCAGCGACAGTGAGTGGCAGGAGATCTATGAGACTGGTAACACATGGTTTGATCTGACAGGTTTTCCTTGGATCAATAGGTGTCTGTGTTGTTTCTGGTAATGGCCACACCCCTTGACCCCAGGTATTGCCTATGTGGTGTCACTCCCTGCCCTGTGAGAGGCCTGAGAAGATCTGACAGACTTCCTGCATGTGAGTCTATCTGACAGATTGTTCTGTTTCTCTTTGTTGTGGTTTTAGGCAGGATCCCACCTCCCCACAGGTTCTGCTCATTAGCTATTTAGTGTTGCTATTTATACATGACTATAGCCCTTGTGGTTTATATTTGCTTCTGGAATTCTCAGCTGGTGTTTGGTGGATCTCCTGCTCCCCGTCCGTCTTAAGCTAAGTCCTACTCCTTCCCATTTTGTTTTGTGTTCTGGCTAGGCCTCAGGAAGACGCTGGTTACTGCACCTAGCGCTAGGAACCAGTCCTCTTATCTCCAGCTCCCTAGCTGAGGGTTTGTTACAGTTTCAGCTAGGCTTAGGTTCCAGCGCATGAGCACTTCCACCTTAAGGATTTTCTCATGTTGTCAGCAGTCAGGGAAATGCTCAGGGATTGTCAGGTGGTGACCTTTCCCTGTTCCCTAGCTTTTGGGCCTAGTCTGGTGTTTTGTTGCTTTTGTTGTATTTGGTTTGCTTCCCTTCCCTCACCTACCATGACTTTATAAAACACCCATACCGTTATTTCTTTTTACTTGCTCTGTGCAAAATGGAAGTTGTTGTTGCACTGGTGGATCACATGCAGGAATTATCTTGAGAGGTAGCTGACCTCTGTAATTCTGTTGTACTGTGTCTGAGATTCCTGGCTTCTGGCTCCACTGGTGAGAACCAGGCCAGCCTTGAACCTAAAGTCTCACTCCCAGATCGGTTTTCTGGGGGAATTGATAACTTTGTTCGGTTCAGGGAATTTTGTAGATTGTCTTTTCTACGTCTGATCTAATCTGTAGACGAAAATCAAAGAGTGGGGATTATAATTTCTCTTCTAAAAGGTGATGCTCAGTCTTGGGCCTTTTCTCTGCCGATTGGTTCTCAGTCCCTCCGATCGGTGGATGAATTTTTCAGAGCCCTGGGCCTGATTTTTGATGATCCAGGCCGGGTCTCTCTGGATGAATGTAAGCTGCGTTACTTGAGTCAGGATGAACGTTCTGCTAAGTCATATTATGCTGAATTTAGAAGATCGGCGACTAAGAGTGGAATAACCCAGCTCTCCGTAGTCAGTTCTGTCAGGGGCTGTCTGGGAGACTAAAAGACGCCTTTGCATTTTATGAAAACCCCGATTCTTTGGAGGCGGCCATGTCCCTAGCCGTACGGATTGATAGATGCCTGAGGGAAAGGTGCAAGGTTCCCCTCAACCAGGGTGCACTATCATGTGGGGAAACTGTTCCTCCTGTCCCTCGGGGCACAGTCACACTTGAACCAGTGCCTGAGGATGAACCTATGCAGTTAGGCCACGTAAAAAATAAAAAAGATTAATCTTGATCTTGGAGGACGAGATGCATATGGAGTAGGTGGTTGAGGAGGCGGTGGATGTTTTTTGTTTAAATTAGGGTACACCCCCAAAACATTGGGAAATATAGCCTGTGATAACCCCCTCCAGCCATGCTAAACAAACGTTCAGACAATACACTGGCTGCAGGGCAGGCCAGGACCTCCAAGGCATAAAGGGCAAGCTCAGGCCATGTGCCTAATTTGGAGACCCAGAAGTTGAAGGGGGCAAACCCATCATTCAGTACGTGTAGGCGTGTGCACACATACTGCTTCACCATGTCGCACGTCCCCGGGATGTCCACGATCAAATTGGATATCTTCTCCATCAACTTTTGATGTTCTTTTATGCGCCTACCATGGTGATCACGGGTAGCAGGAAATCAGAGTTTCAGGCCGGAGATGGAGCCTGAGAAAGGGATAGCACATCCAAGGGAGGTCAATGGAAGAAATTAAGTAATCAAGCAGAAATGTGGGACAAAGTATTGAAGCAGAAGCTTCCAAGTTAAGGAGGTGTCGCGCGGCAATTATCCACTCCCGACTCGGGGAGATAGTGACGATAAATAACAATACAGGACTCTTAAGATGCCCTGTTATTGGAATGATTAATAAAAAATTATAGGGAATGTCACTGGGGTATTTTGGATTTTGAAAAATTAGACAGCAGAGGCCCTGCTGGCGCTTTGTTGACTCTAGATAACTTCTGCCTGATCGCACATCCCTGTTACGTCTACGATCTATTTTGATATCTTCTCATCAACCTTCGATGTTCTTTTCTGCGCCTACCATTTTGATCGCAGGTTAGCGGCGAATAAGAGTTTCACGCCGGAGAGGGAGCGTGAGAAAGACATACCACATCCAAGGGAGGTCAATGGCTCCAATGTGATCGAGTGGAAATGTGGGACAAGTTGTTAAAGTTGAAGAATTGAATAAAAGGAGGGGATGCAGAGCAGGGGTTTTTCATCACCAAAAATTGTTTAATGTCACCCACCAATGGAACAGACGATTTTTTTAAATTTTGGTCCCTGTCAACTATGCAGAGCATGGGTTTATTTATGGCAAAACTGTATTCATGTCACCCACCAATTGAACAGACGATTTTGCAAATATTAGGTCCCTGTCACCTATGCAGAGCAGGGGTTTGTATACGGCAAAATTGGTAAAATGTCACCTGACAATGTAACTGATGATTTTTTTAAATTTATGTCCCTGTCACCTATGCAGAGCAGGGGTTTATTCGCAACAAAAAATTTAAAATGTCACCCAATAATGTAACAGACACTTTTGCACCCTGCTCCCTCTTTTGCTGTGCTGGTGCCTCTGTGCGACCACCGCCTCTTCCTCCGAACTAGACAGGTCACTTGCATGACTTTGATTCCATGTAGGGTCTAGTATCTCCTCATCCTCCACTCATCTTCCACCCAGTCTTCACCCTTGCCCTTATTGTCGGTCTGCACACTGCAGAAAGCCACAGCAGTTGTCACCTGTGTTTCGTCATCATCCGAGACGTGCTGCAGTGGTCCTCCCATTTACTCATCCTGAAACATAAGTGGTTGGGCAATGGTGCACTCAATCTCTTTCATTTCTGGGGCAGGGCTATGTGGATGGCCCTGGGAAATCCTGCTAGCAGAGTCATCAAAAAGTAGAAGAGACTGCTCCATGATTTGGGGCTCAGACTGCTTGGCTGATTTGCAAGGGGGTGAGGTGAAAGACTGATGGACATGGGCTGCAGGTGCCAACTCAGATCTTTCAGCAGGAGACTGGGTGGGAGACAATGTGAAGGAACTGGAGGCACTGTCAGCAACCCAATCTTCTATTGTGGCCTCACCATTCGTAGAGCTGCATTAGGCCCGACCAAATAACGCTGAAGGTTCTGTTGCCTACTCGCACCTGAGGAAGGTGTTTCACTTGTGCATGTAGCTGGCACAGATCAACCACGTCCTCTTCCTGCAACAGGAGCTCAACCAGCAGCATCACGACCTGGGCCACGTCCCTTATTTGACGCTCTCCTCATTCTCGGCTAATTTAGGATCTTGCCCAAAGAATATAACAGCAGTATCTAACACTTGGCAGTATTTCAAGCTTGTATTTCATACTGACAGATTCAGAAAAGGATGCAAATTTAGTATTTTGCTAAAAATTGGTGTTTTTATTAATAAAAGAATATAACAACAGTATCTATCACTTGTATTTCACATTGACAGATGCAGCAAAGGCCGCCAATTTAGAATTTTACCCAAAATGGGCGTTTTTTTTTATAACTGAATATTATTGCAATATTTCAAGCTTGTATTTCACACTGACAGATGCAGCAAAGGCTGCAAATGTAGGATTTTGCCCAAAATGGGTGTTTTCTTTAATAACAAAATATAACAGCAGTATCTAACATTTGTATTTCACAATTACAGATGCAGAAAATGCCGTAAATGTAGTATTTTGCCCAAAATGTTTTTTTTTTTTTTTTTAAGCTTGTATTTCACACTGACAAATGCAGCAAAGGCCCCAGATGTAGGGTATTGCAAAAATGTTTTTTTTTTCTTTTAAACCCAGAATATTATGGCAGTATTCCAAGCTTGTATTTCACACTGACAGATGCAGCAAAGGCCCCAGATGTTAGGTATTTCTAAAAATTGGTGTTTTTTTTAAACCCAGAATATTATTGCTGTATTTCAAGCTTTGATTTCACACTGACAAATGCAGCAAAGGCCCTAGATGTTAGTTATTGCTAAAAATGGGTGTTTTTTTAAACCCAGAATATTATGGCAGTATTTCAAGCTTGTATTTCACACTGACAGTTGCAGCAAAGGCCGCAAATTTAGTATTTTGCCAAAAATGGGTGTTTTTTTTTAAATAACAGAATATAACAGCAATATCTAATGCTTGTATTTCACAATGACAGATGCAGCAAATGCCGCAAATTTAGTATTTTGCCCAAAATGGGTGGTTTTTTTAAGCCCAGAATATTATTGCAGTATTTAAAGCTTGTATTACACACTGAAAAATGCAGCAAAGGCCCCAGATGTAGGGTATTGCCAAAAATGGGTGATTTTTTTTATGGTTCAATCTCTTTTATTTTATCGTTTCAACAGTATAGCATCACAATCACTTGTGTATCATGAAATGACATAATACAATATACTTCCAGGACAGGCTATGTATATGCAAAGACACATTCTGGATAGTCGGAAAAAAGTAAGGTATAATATAATGCAATTATATGTAAGAGAAATACTTCTATTAATCAGAGATAGCTATCTCCTAGCACTTTGTAAGATACCGATGCAATCACAACCGGGCAGGTAGACGACACCCGTTAGGTATAACGCATAAATCCAATCACCTTCGAGCTTTAGCAAGTACCAGAGCAAATGATAATAGAGGACTATGAACTTGGATAAATTCCAGTAATGTGAGTGACAATAAATGTCACTACTAAAAGAGACAAAAAACACAAACAGAAAAATCGGGAGGGATCCCGGGTAACAATTGTATAAAACAGCATGTACACATGATAGGGGGAAGACAACACACAGGGGTAGGCAGGGAGGGGTGAGATGGAAGGGGGAAATCCGTAGGTCAGGATGTAATCAAACATCTCTAGCTGTGTCCGAGGGTAAAGTACCCGCAGCTACCCAAACCGAGAACGCTGTAGGAGAGCGAAATTGCTTCCAAGGATCCCAGATCTTGAGAAAGGACTGAGAAGCGTTGCGGTCCACAGCGCCCAACTCCTCAATATGCACCAGGGAATCAAGAGCAGTAACCCAATGGGACCTCTCCAAGCTCTCAGCCGATCTCCATCTACGTGGAATTATTTCTTTTGCGGCAAGCACAAACAGGCGCAAAGGCCCCTTTTTAACCTGAGCCACACGTCCTGGAAAAATCAACAGTAAAGCTATGGAAGGCGAAGCCACCATATTAGTTTTATAGATATGATTGTGTAGGGAGAACACGTCATCCCACAGGTGTGCAACCCCCGTACATTCCCACCAGATATATGCAGCATGGTGCCATCACCAGATGAGCACCTCCAACATGTAGTAGGTACTGCCGGGTAAAATTGGTGAAGTTTAACTGGGGTCCTGTACCATCGCGTCAGAACCTTGAAATTGAGTTCTTGTAAATTGCAGGATATCGACACAGCATGGGAAAAAAGCAAAGACCTTTTCCACTGATCAATAGTGTACAAGGAATCCAGCTCAGCCTCCCAATCAGTCATATATTTAAGCTTGGTGTGGAGCGGATCTGAAGCAGAGCCCCCAGACTCCCCGGTGTTCAACATAGCATATAACAGCGAGATGGTATGCTTGGGTACACTGCCCATTACGCAAAGTTTCTCATAGTCGGATAACCCGAGGCGTTTCTGTGCGTCAGGCAACAGGGAGGAGACAAAGCTACGAAGCTGGAAATATTGGAACCATTGCCCAGGAGCCAAAGGGATGATGTGTGAAATATTGTTTAAGGGCAGAATCCCCTGTTGGTTGCTAATACCTCGTATCCTAACAGGACAAGCATTGTGGGGGCCTAGGGAAGCGATGGTCTGGAGCCCATGTGGCAGGTCTGGATGATTAGACAGCATAGTGGTATGTGTGTTAGACGAAGTTTAACTGCAAATCTAAACCATGTCCTGCCCAACGAATAAATAAGCTGGTTGGAGTTGCTGAGTGGAAGTTTATAGAATGCCGATTTTGGCAGCCAGAATATTCCAGTGGCCCGACTGGGAGCGTCATCAAGTTCAAGTTCAACCCAAGGTTTTGACGCACGGTTATTGTGCAAGTCCAGGATAGAGTTCATGATCGCCACTCTATAGTAAGTGAGAAGATTCGGGAGACCCACACCTCCCGCTAATTTAGATCTCGTGAGAGTCGTATAGCTTAATCTAGCCTTAGAATTATGCTAAATGAAGCAGGAAATCAGGCTTTTTAGACTTTTAAAGTATGTGAGTGGGACTTCACAAGGAATTGTTTGAAATATATACAGAAGCCGAGGTAAAATATCCATCTTTATGGTGTTGATTTTACCAAACCAGGATATATATAGGGGAGACCATTTCTGGAGATCAGCCTCCACCGTTTTAAGTATGGGTTTGTAGTTTAATTTAAATAGGTGCGCAAGGTTGGCAGGGATATGAACTCCCAAATGTTTGATGGAATGGGGAGCCCATCTGAAGGAAAATGAGTCTTTAAGAAACGACTCCTCCAGTGCAGGTAGCGAAACATTTAATATCTCAGACTTTAGTATGTTGACCTTAAAATTACTAAGGCGGACGAAAATCTCAAATTCCTTCAGTACCGACGGTAAACCAACTCTTGGGGCAGTTAGATAAATGAGCAGGTCGTCAGCAAATAATGATAATTTGTGCTCGGTATTGCCTACTTTAAAACTGCTAATAGAAGGGTTCGCTCGGAGGGAGTTTGCAAGGGATTCCATCACTAAGATGTACAAGAATGGCGATAAGGGGCATCCCTGACGAGTCCCGTTCCGTATCTGAAAAGGGGGTGACAGCAAACCATTTACCCACACACAGGCTGAGGGCGCAGAATATAGCTCCAGAATTTTTTGTAGCATGTTGCTACCTAGACCCGTGTGCTTCAGTGTCTCCTCTAAAAATCGCCAGTTGACCCTATCGAATGCCTTCTCGGCACCAACCGAGAGGAGGCATAAGGGAATTTTGGATGATTTCGCCCTAGCTATTAGACTTGAAGATTTAAAGGGGTTGTCCAGGTTCAGAGCTGAACCTGGACAGCCCTCCATTTCCCCCCCGGCAGCCCCCCTGACATGAGCATCGGAGCAGTTCATGCTCCGATGCTCTCCTTTGCCCTGCGCTAAATCGCACAGGGCAAAGGCATTTTTCTGAGTTCCGGTGACGTACCGGGGCTCTCTATGGGGCTGACAGGAACCCCGGTGACGTCACCGGCACTGATGGGCGGGATTTGGCTCTGCCCTAGCCAGTAAAACAGCTAGGGCAGAGCTAAAGCCCGCCCCTCAGAGCCGGTGACGTCACCGAACACACTGCTGGGCGGAAGTTACCGCCCGGCAGTGTGTTATTGTAAACACAAGAGCCTGTGCCCTACGCGATCTAGCGCAGGGCACAGGAGCGCATCGGAGCATGAGATGCTCCGATGCCAGGCTCAGGAGGGCTGCCGGGGTGAAAATAAGGGTATGTCCGGGTTCAGCTCTGAACCCGGACAACCCCTTTAAGGGTATTATCACGGGCTTTGCGGCTTGGGACAAATCCCACCTGCTCCCTATGAATACACTCTGGGATAAAGGGATGTAGTCTGAGGGAAAGTAGTTTGGCATAGAGTTTGAGGTCTACATTTAGGATGGATATAGGTCTGTAATTTGAGCAAGCTGCATGGTCCCGCCCTGGTTTAGGGATAACTGTAATATGCGCTTGCAGGGTCTGCGGCGGAAAGGGCCAATCCCTTGAAATAGCGTTGAAGGCATTCGTAAGGGTCTGGGTGAGGTCATCAGTTAAAACCTTGTAGAAACGGGGTGATAGGCCATCCGGGCCTGGACATTTACAGAGTTTCAAATCATTTATAGCGCGTGTGATCTCCGATTGTGTGAAGTCCCCCTCCATAGAGGACGCTGCGTCCCTAGAAATCTGTTTGGGGCCAAAGCGGGATAGATAGAGTCGCATATTTTCTTCTGACTGAGGGATATTTGTCCCTTCTATGGGGTGAAGATTATATAAAGTTGAGCAATAGGATCTAAATTCCGCTGATATCTCAGTCGGCACATGAATTAGCCCACCTGAGGATGAGTTTAAGGTCTCTTCAAGGGGGTCCGAGGATGCAGCAATCTAGCAAGCCCCCCCCCCCCTACACTTATTATTATACTCAAAACACCCTCTTTTGAATTTTTCCCTAGCACAAAGGGATTTTTGTTCTAGGATCTGTAGGATTTGCTGTCTTAAAAGGGAGATATCTGTTTTAAGAACAGAATTAGGAGAGGCCTTATTCTGGGCTTCCTTACTGTCAAGTTCGGACAGGAGGCCTGACAACTTATTGAGTACGTTCCTTTTTAAGTCTAGAGCCATGTGAGATGAAGATGCCCCTCAACACACATTTAAGGGCCTCCCATTTTACCGGTGCGGGGGTTGGGTCCTCCTGGTGGTCTAGGTTAAAGTCATTTATGGCTCTTCTAATGTCAGATGGACAGACAATGTTGTTTAATAAATTGTCATTCAAGCGACACGAAAATGATCGTGGGCGAGTATCTTGCCCTGCCAGAAGGCCATATACTGGTGCGTGATCAGACCAGATGAAATTATCAATAGAGCTTTTGGGATTGGTGTCTAAAAGTCGTTGTGACACAAATACCAGGTCCAACCTCCCATAACTATTATGGACCTGGGAATGAAAACTATAGTCCCTGTTGCCTGGGTGCAGAACACGCCAAAGGTCTACCAAATGGAGAGCAGAGAGATCCTTTTTAAAATTTCGGAGAGATACCGAGGAGACTGAGGACCTACCCAAGGACGTATCAATGTCAGAGTCCATCACCAGGTTGAAATCCCCGCCAAGTATAATTGACGATCCATCTGCAAATCTGAAGAGCCGTCTCAGGAGTCTGGACCCAAAGGAGGCTTGTCCCTGGTTCGGAAAATAAACGTTAGCCACAGTGTAAACAGTACGATCGACCAAGAGCTTTAGAAAGAGAAATCTACCATTAGGATCAATATCCGCTGCTATGACTGAGCGTCTTAGGTTTTTGTGAAGCGCTATGGATACCTCTCTGGATTTACTGGAGGGGTTGGGGCTGTGGAACCAGGACTGGTAGTACCTGTTGGCGCACACTGGTATGGAGGAAGCTTTAAAATGGGTTTCTTGAAACATGGCTATCAGAACACTCTTTTTATGGAAACAATAGAGTATCTGGCTCTGTTTCTCAGGCTTGTTAAAGCCAATGACATTGTAGGTACAAAACGAGAGTGGGGCCATCAATGCCTTATTGTAGTGCCCTCAGATCTGCGGATGGAGTAGCTTAGGGTAGCTATGGCCAAAGAGAAAGGGATAGGAAGGTACACAAGGAGAAGTAGACCTACGTTGGAGGGAGGACACAGGGACACACTGATGAGAAAAACAAGAAAAAAAAAAAGGACAAAAAACAGTAAAAAGTAGAATAAAAAGAGCCATACAATAGGGATTAATACAGTGCTAAGAAGTGACACTCGTCACCAGTGACAGCAAGGGTCGCTATCCCTAAGTGAGGGAGGAGAGAACAAGGCACAAAGCCGCCCTACTAAGCACCGCGGCAATTAATAATAACCATCAAACAATAAAACAGGACATGTGGAACATTATGACGGAAGAGCACAATGTAAAATGTAATGGGGTCCATAAAGGGATCCCTATGAAGTATAAACAGAACATCAAGAGATTAGGCATAATGCTCTATACTATCAACAACTCCATAGAGCTTTGGACAGAGCACCCTCAGCCGCCTGGGGCCTGGGATCTCCTAGAGGACCTCTGATGCTTTGGAGGAGATTTCTGCCATATTTCCCTACGCGGGAGGGCAATGCAGTCCCTTGGACACGGCCAGTCTGGAAGATCCACTCTAGGCAGTTCAAAGATTGACAAGAGACGTGGTAAGTCCCGCAGAGATTTGAAGACCACGGATTTTCCGTTACTGGAGGCAAATAGCTGAAAAGGTATAACCCCATCTATAGGTGATGTTGCTGGCTTTGAGCACCTCCAAGAGCGACTTCATAGCTTTTTGGAGCATCAGCGTGAGTCTCATTGACGTGACAGGTCAGCGGATTTAGAGCCCACAGCTCTATGAATGCGGTTAATTTCAATAGGCCGGTCTGCATGCCTGGACAGCAATTTGCAAAAAAAAAGTTGTAGCCCATTGTAAAGGGGGAATATTGATCACCAATATTTATGCAAATATCGATAATTAATATTCGTAAATAGGAGGAGCCATCTATTGATGACTCCGCCTATTTATACCTTTATATAACAATAACACAATATTTTCACTATACTTTGCCTTACACTAATCACTAAGCTAACTGCATGCGCCTTACTAAACTAACTATCGCTAAGATCCACACATTACACAGATAGTTATATATAAAACATAGTATTTATTAATACCAACAATACACTACGCACGCAATACACTAACAATACAGTACTATAAATACAGCACTAAACTACACTACACGGTTCCCAAATTCCCCCCCCAAACTAACTATACAATACACACACACATATTAGCAGCCCACCCCACCTGTCTAATTCTATCCCTAAGAGTACGACGAAGGGTTATTGGTGGCACTGCAGGGGTGAATGCAGGCCACAGACATTGGGTAGGGGTCCAGCAATGCAATGGTTAATACCTTGCAAGTTTAGTAGGATTAGGGTAAGGGGAACTAAAGGGTAGGGATCCAGCAATGACAGGGTTGGATACAGCAATGCAAGGGTTAATACCTTGCAAGTGATAACAGGGATGCTCCTGTTAGGATACAGCAATGCAAGGGTTAATACATTGCAAGTGATAACAGGGATGCTCCTGTTAGGATACAGCAATGCAAGGGTTAATACCTTGCAAGGGATAGTATAGGGAACAGGGATGCTCCTGTTAGGTGGTTAGGGATTCAGCAATGCCAGGGTTGATACCTTGCAAGTGATTGCTGAGGTACAGGGCAATGGTAGGAGTGGATGACAGGGAGAGGGATCATAGGGTGGTGAGTTATGGGCAAGGGGTTGTAGGGGGTATGGGTATAGTTAGTGGGACAGGGTCTGCCGGGATAGGGATTACAATGGGATGTGTTGGTGGCAGGGAAGGGGTTACTATTGTTGGGGATATAGGGGGTATGTGAGGGGTAGGTAGGGGCTATACAGGTAGATACTTAATCCTTCCAGAGTTAGTAGGCCTTTTCCAGGTGGTCATCATGAAGCTGCTCTCTCCCATGTGTCTCTGATTCTAGTCTGGTTGCAAGAGACAGAAGTTTTTCTCTAAACATGGGGGATGAACTGTTGATAAGAGTTGGGAATTGAATCTAGAGATTACACTCCCCTCTACACACACATATATATATATATATATATATATATGTGTGAAGGCAGTTTGCCTGGATTTGTGGGAGGGGCTGAGGTCCGCCTCCAGCCTATTTAGGGCACCCCCTTTACCTGGCTCCTGCACCGTCCGAGGTCTGAGCTTTGAGGGAGGAAGTCGCTTGTGGAGTTACTGGAGAGTTACCTGCGCGTTGCTGAGTCTTGGAAGTTTTGCGTCACTCGGTTCACTGTGGGTCACGTTTTTTGCCCGGTATACTATGAATCATCCATACGGTACAGCTGGGGCCTCACGGTTGCCCCCTGTACCGGCTCATTTCATTTCACCAAACTTTGCACTCATGTCACAAATTCTCGTTACAAGTCACTATCATTTCATGTCTGCGGTACAGCACGGGGCCTCACGGTTGCCCCCTGTACTAGCTCAAGTCAATTCACCATTCGTTCACTCATGTCACGCTATTTGTCGCTCACAAACCACTGGCCATTTTTCATGTCTGTCATATTTGGGGTCATGCAAAAACACGACTGCGCCGCAGCCCTACTCCAAGTCACCAGCCAGCACGGGTTATCATTCCCGTGGCTGCCACCTTTTCAGTTTCCCTCCATCTCCACGGCAACCTCTTACACACGTGCCCTCCCCCCCCCCCAACCCCCGGTTCAGGTCAGCGGCATGCCCGCACTCACACACCCGCCACATGGTTTGCTCGTACCGGCCGCACCACACACACCCCCCTCCAAAGTCAGCGCTGCTGCTGCAGACTTCCTCGTTTTCCCCACCGCTGCACCGGCCCGCCCCGCCGCTTCTCCTGCCGCGCTGTTGATGGCGGCCACCCGCGTCCCAGTACCTGGTCTGCGCACGCGCGGCCGGTGGTTCTGCGCATGCGCGGCGGCGTCGGCGCGTGCGCAGCAGCCCGGCGGCCGCCCGCTAGTGCGGCTGGTTGTGGGGGGTTCCGCCACAGTTCTGCTCGGCCCCGGTCTGACCACCTACGGATTCCTGACCGCATCCCCACTCCTAGCGTTGCCAAACACGTGTACCAGGTTCCCATGGCAGCCACCAACGCCGTTCCCCTCCTCACCAATCATCCCACACATTCCTTCCCCTCACACCCCTCGCCCAGCTCAGCGGCACGCCCGCCCTCTTTGTCACCAGATGCTCGCCGCAACCCGGCCGCTCCACACGCTTCCCCTCCACAAGACAACACCAGTGCCGCGGTCCCCCTCTTCCCCGCGCCTCCGTCCTCCTGCCGCGCTGCCGATGGCGACCGCCGCGTCCCGACGCCCGGTTTGCGCATGCGCGGCGGGGGCGCTGCGCGTGCGCGGCCACGGCGGCGCATGCGCGGTAGCCTGGCGGCCGGCCACAGGTGCCGCGCACGTGCGCTGCGTGTGTGCAAGGGTGGGGAGCCGAGGGGTGCCGCGTGCACACCCCTGCACCAGCACCACAGATCCAGCTACCGCTCCCCTCCATCAGCCAGCGCATTCAGGGGGGGGCGCAAGTTAATCATCACAAGAGCCTGCATCAGGGAACACACCCGCCATGCCAACATCCATGCACCCATAAAATCCACCACAAAAATCCACACCATTCAAAACGCATCATACAACCACCAAAGAAACCCGCCATAGGGAAAAAAAATAAAAAATAAATAAATAAATCCCGCCATATGGAAACAAAAAAAAAAAAAAAAAACGCCATATGGAAAAAAAAAAAAAAAAAACGCCATATGTAAAAAAAAAAAAAGCCATATAATGAAAAAAAGAAAAAATAAAAAAATAATAAACCCGCCATATGTAAAAAAAAAAAAAAAAAAAATTTTTTATTAAAATCAAAAATACCCCCGGTTTCATTGCTACATTAATATCTCTGTGAAACCCCCCATGGAAAAAAGGAAAAAAAAAAAAAAAAATAAAAATGCGGCCGCGGCTAAGTACGGGGGACCGCTGGCATCCAGGGTTGTCCGTCTCTACCAGCTGCCGGCAGAGCCCGGAGCAGGCGGTCAGCTTCCTACCCCACACTCAATTAGGCAGCACGATCGCCCAACACAAACCCGCCACATCACCCGCGTGCCCCATGGTCCAAAGTAAACAAATAAACAGATAAAAGAAAGGGAATCCCGCAATATAGTCCATGGCCACAAAAAAAATAAAAAATAAAAAATAAAAAAATATATACATATATATTTTTATTCTGCCATTAGTCGCCCACGCATGGCTTCTCCGTTTAGTTTCACTCACAGCACTCCGCCATTTGGTCTCTCACGCATGGTTTCTCCGGTTCAGTTGTATACATACGACTCCGCTATTTGAGTCTCTCACGCATGGCTTTCTCCATTTCAGTGTTTCACATACAACTCCGCCATTAGAGTCTCTCACACATGGCTTCTCCGTTTCAGTGTTTCACATATAACTCCGCCATTAGAGTCCCTCACGCATTACTTCGCCGGTTAGTTCACACACATTTCTCCGCCATTACAGACTCTCACGCATTACTTCGCCGTTTTAGTTTCACACACATTTCTCCGCCATTACAGACTCTCACGCATTACTTCGCCGTTTTTAGTTTTACACACATTTCTCCGCCATTATAGACTCTCATGCATTACTTCGTCGTTTTAGGTCACACTTATAACTCCGCCATTAGAGTCTCTCACGCGTTACTTCGCCGGTTACTTTCACACACATAACTCCGCCATTAGAGACTCTCTCGCATCACTTCACCGTTTTGGTTTCACACAATAACTCCGCCATTAGAGTCTTTCACATATGACTCCGCCATTAGAGTTTCTCACGTATGGCTTCTCCGTTTTAGTGTCACACACATGACTCCGCATTAGTCTCACGCATGGCTTCTCCGTTTCAGTGTTACATACATAACTCCGCCATTAGAGTCTCTCACGCATCACTTTGCCGTGTTAGTTTACACATATGACTCCGCCATTAGTCTCACGCATGGCTTCTCCGTTTGGTGTCACACATATGGCTTCACCAGTAGAATCTCTCACGCACGGCCCTGCCATTAGAGTCTCTCACGCATGGCTTCTCCATATTATTTTACACAGATGGCTCCGCCATTAGAGTCTCTCACGCATGGCTTCTCCGTATTAATGTTTATACATATGGCTCCGCCATTAGAGTCTCACGCATGGCTTCTCCGTATTAATGTTTATACATATGGCTCCGCCATTAGAGTCTCACGCATGGCTTCTCCGCATATATCTCTTACACATGACCCCGCCATTAGAGTCTCTCACGCATGGCTCCGCCATTAGAGTCTCTCACGCATGGCTTCTCCGTATTATATCTACACACACGACCCCGCCATTAGAGTCTCTCACGCATGGCTCCGCCATTAGAGTCTCTCACGCATGGCTTCTCCGTATTAATTTCACACACACGACCCCGCCATTAGAGTCTCTCACGCATGGCTCCGCCATTAGAGTCTCTCACGCATGGCTTCTCCGTATTAATTTCACACACACGACCCCGCCATTAGAGTCTCTCACGCATGGCTCTGCCATTAGAGTCTCTCACGCATGGCTTCTCCGTATTATTTTACACACACGACCCCGCCATTAGAGTCTCTCACGCATGGCTCCGCCATTAGAGTCTCTCACGCATGGCTTCTCCGTATTATTTTACACACATGGCTCCGCCATTAGAGTCTCTCACGCATGGCTTCTCCGTGTCAATTTTCACACATATGGCTCCGCCATTAGAGTCTCGCACGCATGGCTCCGCCATTAGAGTCTCTCACGTATCGCTTCCCCATTTCAATTCCACACACATAACTCTGCCAGTCGAGGCCGGCTGCGTGGTCCCACAACCAGCAGGTTCCATGTCTTTTCTGCCTTCAGACCCGCTCGCATGGCTCGGTCATCTGTGGCTTGCAATACAATTATCTTGTGGTGACTCGCACGCGTGGCTTGCGCCATTAGAGTCTCTCTCACGTTATCATTTTCTCTGACTTTTAATTTCTAGGTTGTCAGATTCCTCCTGGAGCATAACATCACGCCCACTTTTGTCATGTCTTCTCTTCTGGGGTTTGCTTCTTTTTGCCACCTTAAACTCAAATGTCATACAACGCCATCATACTCTATCTCACTGGCATTTTACACCACATGCTAATCTTACACCCTAATAACATCAGTTGCGTGGCCTCTCACCAAATCAAAACCATACTCAGAGGTATTCAGAAAGCGGAACCCGCGCGTCCAGCCCAGAGGCTACCCGTTAACAATCATATTTTCAAGGCATTATCCGAATTACTAGACGCCAAGCCTTCTGAAGCAGATACCAACTCCATCCTCAAAACAGCAATTTACTTGGCCTTCTACGGTTCCTGAGGCCCGGGGAATTCACTACAACCTACACGACCCAAGCCACACCTTGTCTTCTTGTCTCCCACTTGGCAAAACACATGGATCATTACGTCCTGACCTTACCTCACTCCAAGAGTAGTCAGCACTTACCCGTCAACATTTCATATCACCCCACGCACAACAGAGGGTGTCCAGTCAGGGTTCTGGATGCTTACAGACAACGTCACAAGTTTCTACCCTCTCAACTGCTACTTCACTACATGGTTCGGTACTCACCACCACCACCTTCATGACCCATGTCAGGTCACCCCTCACACAACTGGGCCTCAACGCAGCCAACTACTCAGGGCACTCCTTTCGCTTTGGAGCCGCGTCCACGGCCTCCAGTGCCAACGCCCCTACTCATGTCATCGGGAATTGGGGGCGCTGGAAGTCATCCGCTTACTCGCGATACATTCCCAATCCACCACAAGAGTTAAGAGATACTTTCCAAAACATGTCGGGTTGAGCTATTCATGTATATTTGACTACAATAACTGGTTATTTCATTTTTGCCCTCTTCTTTCTCAGGCCTACCTCATCCTCGGTTTCGGCACACCACAACCGACTACGCTTATTCCCTGATTTCCTAGGGTTCTTCACTGTACTACCGTAAGCGCCTCACACAAATATATATATATGTTTGGGGGCACATATTTTCCACAGGGGCCACAATGAGTCCCTGTGGACCACTAGGGGCAGATGTTCGCAGATACTGGGCACATCTGCGCACATCATCCTATGATGTGGCAGTCAGTGCATGCATATATATCACACATGCATGCACGTATTTGCATGCATGTATGGATATATATATGCATACGTCTCAACCCTTCCTCATCAATCCCCCTGTTGTCGGTCTATATATAATACGACAATATATTGTGGGAACGGGTTGAGATATATTTGCCCCCCCCCCTCAACCCCATCCTTGGTGGAAGTTCAGGAAGAACTGTAGTGCACACTGATCTTTAGGTACCTAGACATCCCTCATTTAGCTTCCTCCGACCTGCCCTTCACCATAACCTACTCCTCTGTCCACAGGATACACTGTCTTCTTCTCGTGGGAACTTCCTTGACATCTTTTGAATAGTCTTCCAGTGTCGGCCACTCCCAATGTTTGGAGTGACCACACCCCCACAGTCTCTTGGTAGTTGCCGATCTTCAGGTGTCGTCCCCCCCCCCCCCCCAAATCTGGAGCGGGTTCACCCTCGCAGTCTTTAACTGGCCTTTCTTTAACAGTCTTTCAGTGTCGGCCACCCCCACTTTGGAGTGACCACACCCCCACAGTCTCTCACAAGTTCTGCCGATCTTCAGGTATGCACAATCACAGAGTGTCGTATAGTAGTGCGGAAAGCTATCACCAATAATTTTACAGAATTTAAAGCTAACCAGCTTAAAATTTAACTTTTACTAGACAATAATTAAAAGAGAATAATTCTGAATAATTCATGATATTATAACAAAAGTCAGACTGAAGGTAAGTCAAGACCCACCGTTAGCATCTAGACAGTAGATCACTTGTCGATATAAGGTAAGAGATATGGCACTTACAGTTTGATGATTCCCTTATATAGGTAAATATATTTCAGGTGAGGTCGGGAGGAAATATTATCCCTAATGATGCCCTACGGTGTCTACTCCTGCCTACAGGCAGAGCACCCGCCCAGAAAAGGGGGGGCCCCACCTCTCGGTGGCTAAACCCTTTTCTTACCCTCATGTGACCCTAAGATGCTTCCTTACAGTTGGCTACTTGACTTCCCGTTGGTTGTTAAGGACAAAGATAACTGTCCTAGATGATCAAAAGAAAGACTGTCCCGACGCGTTTCCCCAAGTGAAGATCCTTGGTTCATCAGGGGACCTTGCTGTTGTTTAGATTCCCATAGCCGAAAAAAGGTGGCTATATGCTGGCGATAATAATGGCTGATGATGTGCAACCTCTATGTACTAGAGCAGAGTTTATATAGCGGGGACTTTTGGTGCAAAGTCACTGGTAACACCCCCTCTGATTCATAGGTGATTGACATATTGTATAGCCAATCGTTGTGGGTGTAACGTTATACTGGTGTTATGATAGGTGTTTTACCTATGCATCATGATAAGGAGGTACATGTTATTCCCTCGCTGCCAGTTCTTTGGATACACGCCGATAATGTGATGGGTGTTTGCGTCATATCCGGTCACATGATCGGGAGTTCAGTCCTCACGTGACCACTGCTTCCTGTCTATGGAACGCAAGCTACAATCGTTGGTTACCTGGTTGTGGAACGCTTATCGCGTATGTGTTAATTTGCTCATAACCAGGATTGGATCTCTGGTCTTAGCTTATCCATAGACAATTTCTATCGCTAATATGAACTAATACTCTGCAATTAGATATCAAATAGAGAAATTATAATGGAATATATATGTTAATCGATATCTTATCTTGATAATACAGAAGTAAGAAGATATATGAGACATATGAACCAATTCCGGTTCAGATATAATCTGGATTCCTGGTCAAACTTATAGATTTAAGGATCCCATGTTAGTGGTTAAATAACTAGAGACATTAACGGGCAAGAGGGAGGAGTTGATTTAGATAAAGCATGTAAAGGAGATTTGCTCATTAAGTCCCTGAGGGTAGGTTGTTCTGAGTCTATGGATCCACTGGGCTTCTTTTCTCAATATTCTATTGTCCCAGTCCCCACCCCTGGGTGATTGTCTGACAACCTCAACCACTTGAAACTTGAGTGTTTTGGCATCCCCACCATGATATTCATTAACATGGCATGCTATTGGTTTGTCCCTTTTGTTCCTAACATCGCCAAGGTGTTCGCACACCCTCCGCCTAAATTCACGTTTGGTTTTTTCGATTTAATTTAATGGGCAATCACAGGAACACATATATATTACTCCTTGAGTACGGCAGTTGGCAAAATCATAATTTTGATATATTGTGCCCGCGCTACTGCTAGTAAAGGAACTGGATTATAATATATATGGACAGCATACACAGTTATTTCCACATTTGAACATTCCTGGAGGTCTGTTCCCAAGCCAGGTGGGGTCACTGGGTGGTTTCTGGTAATGGCTGTGTACCAGCCTATCCCGTAGTGACCTACCACGTCTGTAGGTGATGGCGGAGGTGGTTGGTAGGAATTCAACTATGTCAGGATCAGAGAGTAAGATACCCCAGTTACTGTTCAGGATGTCCCTCACGCTCTGACTCTGTTTGTCATAGGTACCAATAATCCTCGTTATAGTATCAGTCTGGCAACGTGGGCCATTTGTAGCAAGTAAAGAGTGACGATCCCTGTGATTAGCGTGTTGAAAAGCCTCCCTTAATACCTGATCCGGGTATCCTCGCTGTAAGAATCTACCCCGTAGATCTGCAGATTGTTTATAAAATGCTGAATGGGATGAGCAGTTTCTTTTCATGCACAGATATTGGCCCCTGGGAATGCCTCGCTTGAGGCTAAATGGATGATGGCTATCCGATTGAAGTAAACTATTGGTAGAGGTGGGCTTCCTATAAGTTTCAGGTTTGGCCCGCCTCCAAGGAATCTGGAGCGGGTTCGCCCTCACAACCTCAGTCCCAACTTTCTTCAATCACAACTTTCGTCCAACATCTGTTTCCATCTTGATGGATGCGGTTCTCCCGTGGACAGATTAATAGGTCTTTACAAGGCAGGTCAGACTTTTAAACGATGATGGCATAGTACCTAAATTCTAACTGCGGAGAACACCTCCGCCACACTACACATCCAGCCCTTCCCTTAAGAACTTCACCGTTCAAGGTGGCAAATGGCAAACAAAGGATGCCTGTCCCTATCGTGTCCTAACCTTATCCCATTCACACAAAACACAGGTCACATCCCTCCCAACACCACCAAATTCCATTATATGTATGTGTACCCATAGAGAATCATGCAACCTGGCATATCTCTACACCTCCAAAGACACAGGTAGGTCGCAGACCCCCATGTCAATGGGAAACGACTATAGGATGCAAATGTGTACAGCCAAATAATAACTCACCGCAGTGTGTTGGGCGAGTTTCCCTGGGTGTGGGCTGTCATACATTGGTACCTAGAGTGTCTATGGGTACACCATCGACCGACAAACAAAATCAATAAATGTACAATGTGCTATGGGGTTTCAGGGTAGTACAAGTTATACGTCCCGAACCCTCATAGGAAACAAAGTGTGTCCATACAATATTTGGCTACAGGAACAATGTTTGAGTTATGTCCTGAGCCTCCTCCTCCGGTTAGTTCTGTAAAGTTCTGTCTGGTTCTGGTGTATTTGGTCAATAAGTCCCTTGACCCTCCGATACACAGTCTAATGTAGATGAACGATGACCAGAACCAGAAGAAGTTTCACTGGGTGAAACAAGTGATCGTAGAATAAGCTCTTCCACCCAAACGTCTCCAAGTCTTTCTCCAGAGCCTGACATAATGCTCCCGCTGGATTGTGGCACAGTCCTCCATCTCTAGAACACCTCTAGACAAAGGTCGCTTGGTTGCCAAAATCCAGTGGGATCCTCTGGAGCCTCAGAAGAGTGTCAGGGGGGATTGCTGGTCTCTTCTGTGGCGTCTCCTGGGTTTTTCCTCTGCTCCATATAAACACACCTATGGCAGAAGAAAATACCAGGCGCTCCTGGGGGATTTCTCCCCTCACGGTGCAATTAAATGTCAAAAATTCCCAGCACCAATACCTTTGACCCATGGGTAGAGAAAGGTATTGGGCTGCCCTTTATCTCACAGGACCCCTCGTTATCCCAACACTGGTGTCTGAACACCCTACCGTCAGAGGATCGCGTCCTCTGCTACACATCCCTCTGCACCAACAGATAAGGATGGCCACCCTACTAGGTTATGATAACTGAAGTGCTGTGGACAAAGCACCATCCTGTTATTGGTGGCACCGTATCCCCGTCCACTCATGTGTACCCAGGCTGATTTCCCCCTGTGATCCTGTCTTGTGGAGGCCCGCAGAACCAATGGCATAGTCATGCCCTGGCTCCCCAGGACCCCACAACACAAGAACACAGTCCACACTCTGCTGCCAAACACTCTGCGTCCAATCCCTATCAGAGCTGTGCTACCTGATCGGACTAGATTTAAGTGCGCAGCACAACATTACACTAATGTTGTCTGTCCGCCCCAGTCCCCAGTGCAACATAGCCCTACCAAAAACCTTGAGCACAACAGTGTTATCTGTATCGATCTGAGGCCCTGGTTGCCCAGAATAATATCACACCATCCTTTGTGTGCTGCATGGAGAAGGTCCTTATGCCTTCTCCCGACCAGCAGGATTTCCCGTGTGAAATTATCTGCTTGCGAACCTATACGTTCTTGATCCACAGTATAACACTGTTCCACTCCAAGGGGACACAGAATGAAACAAAAACAGCAGACTGGACTTACAGCAAGAAATGCAAACTACATAAATCAGCATGGTGGAACACATTCGTAGACAAGGACTACCACCATCAACATCCAGAAGAACGTATAAACAGATAACAAAAACACACAACATGGACATGTACAGGGAACAAACGGTGTAACAAACAGTACAGGGGTGTCAAATGTTGCCTAGCCTAGCTTGGCCATTCTAACCCCTCAGCGCCTGATGAGGCATGTGTCGCTAAGAGGTAACCCCTTTATGGCCAAACTGACTAGACCCCGCTGCACGATTTGTTACCTGAATCCCATCACTGGACACATTGCAATTACTTGCACAAGGGCAATTCCTTGCAATGTTTCCTTTGTTCCCACACCTGAAGCATCTGATTGGGCTTTCTGTCTTGTGTGTTTTGCAGTGCTTTGCAATATGACCCAAGCCACCACACGCAAAACATTTGATGTTTGCCCGGCATGGCTTAGGTCCGTCCACACTGCAACCACGCTCCCTGAATTGTTCCATCCTCAGGGAGGCACTTTTCACAATCTTTCTTTTCCCCAAAGTCAGGGAAAAATCTCTGTTAGTCTGGACCAGCTTGGTCTGGTGATTTGGCCTGTCACAGACTACTCTCCCCCCTTTTTGCCCTGCATAGGGCAAAGTTTGGGGAGATTCTGACCCTGACTTTACGGGAAAAGAAAGGGCCGGCACCAACTTGGTGATGACCTGTTGCATGCCAGTCATTATCTGGGAGCTTACAGCAACCTGAGCCTTCAATTTGGCTACTGTCATATTAGTAGAGGCAGTCTGCTCCTTGAAGGCCTTGACCTCAGTATAAGACTGAGTCAACTTAGCCTCAATTTTCTCCTTCTGCCTCTGCAGCTCTATAACTGTGACTCTAACATAGCCACCTGCGCATCTCGGTCAACAGTAGACTGCACATTCTCCGCCAGCTGTGTCCGTAATGCCGAAACCTGGTCCGAATTACTGGCACAGCACTGGCAGTGAACGGCCGGAGGAATTGTCTCCGTTGACTGAGACACCAGCGCCGCTTCCTTTGGATTACAGATGCTAGCCTCAAACGTATAAACCAGTTTTGTTAACACAAAGCTTGTCATAACTACAAGCCTGTGCTAACAAATCGGACCACAGCATTTCTGCTGACTTGTATGTGGTGGGGAGGATGGGGTTAAATGTGCTGTGTCTGCTCAAGTGTTGCAGTGTGGGGAAGTCCATACTCACTGTTTGATGAGCATCCATCTTCTCATTGGGGTCGAACCTCTTCGTCCTACGTAGCTGCTTGGAAGAAGTCCTTTTTCTCCCGGATCGCTTCTTCCCGACCAGCCGGACTTGTTCGCCGCTCCAACGAAGATGGATCTCCTTCAGTGACGTGTCCTTTTCTCCCTCGCAATCACTTGAGCGATGCAGTGACCGTGTAAAGCAAATAGCAAAATATGACTCACAGATAGTTTATAGATTCTCTTATAAAGATTTTGATCTGGGTTTGGAGCTGTAAGGAAGAGTCGCGCTACCTGTCCGAATTATCAGGTCCTAGACGCTCAGACCACTGACCGCGTCTCTCTTGCCTGACAATTCACAGAATAACTGACCTCTAGCCTCAAACACCATAAGGAAGAGTCGCGTTACCTGTCCGAATTATCAGGTCCTAGACACTCAGACCACTGACCGCATCTCTCTTGCCTGATAATTCACAGTATAACCGACCACTAACCTCAAAACCAAACACAGATTTCAAAATCTAAGCAGTGGGCCCGGCTCGCCAATGTAAAAGGGGGATATTGATCACCAATATTTATGCAAATATCGATAATTAATATTCATAAATAGGAGGAGCAGTCTATTGATGACTCCGCCTATTTATACCTTTATATAACAATAACACAATATTTTCACTATACTTTGCCTTACACTAATCACTAAGCTAACTGCATGCGCCTTACTAAACTAACTATCGCTAATAACCACACATTACACAGATAGTTATATATAAAACATAGTATTTATTAATACCAACAATACACTATGCACGCAATACACTAACAATACGACAAAGGGTTATTGGTGGCACTGCAGGGGTGAATGCAGGCCACAGACTTTGGGTAGGGGTCCAGCAATGCAATAGTTAATACCTTGCAAGTATAGTAGGATTAGGGTAAGGGGAACTAAAGGGTAGGGATCCAGCAATGCAAGGGTTGGATACAGCAATGCAAGGGTTAATACCTTGCAAGTGATAACAGTGATGCTCCTGTTAGGATACAGCAATGCAAGGGTTAATACCTTGCAAGTGATAGTATAGGGATGCTCCTGTATAGAGATGCTCCTGTTAGGTGGTTAGGGATTCAGCAATGCCAGGGTTGATACCTTGCAAGTGATTGCTGAGGTACAGGGCAATGGTAGGAGTGGATGACAGGGAGAGGGATCATAGGGTGGTGAGTTATGGGCAAGGGGTTGTAGGGGGTATGGGTATAGTTAGTGGGACAGGGTCTGCCGGGATAGGGATTGCAATGGGATGTGTTGGTGGCAGGGAAGGGGTTACTATTGTTGGGGATATAGGGGTATGTGAGGGGTAGGTAGGGGCTATACAGGTAGATACTTAATCCTTCCAGAGTTAGTAGGCCTTTTCCAGGTGGTCATCATGGAGCTGCTCTCTCCCATGTGTCTCTGATTCTAGCCTGGTTGCAAGAGACCTTGTTCCTCGTTTGGGGCTCCTATATCAGCCCCAGAAACAGCCCACCTCCCCCCATATCAGGCATGTGACATCATAGTGTGCCTTCCTCAAATCCCCAGAGTCTTCCCCCCCTATTCCCAAAATGCTGGGAGTAGGGGCATGGAGTTTAGCCATGGGGCAGAGGTGTGGAAAACAGGTATATGATGTCTTTGGTTAGAAAGCCCCCTGACCAAAGGTGTCAGAGAGTCTGATTGTTTGGGGCCTGAACAAAAGAGGACTAGATACTAATCAGCTGTTATCCTACAGGCTATCAGCACAAGTTTTTCTCTAAACATGGGGGATGAACTGTTGATAAGAGTTGGGAATTGAATCCCCACTAGGGGCAGATGTGCGCAGATGCTGGGCACATCTGCGCACATCATATTTGCATGCATGTATGGATATATATATGCATACGTCTCAACCCTTCCTCAACACCCATAATTCTAAATCTTGCGCTTGAATTGATTCAGGGAGCTCCCTTATATGGAGATTATTCCTCCTGTTACGGTTTTCTAGATCGTCCAAGTGGGCGAATATATCTTGTAATTGGTCCGTATGTTCAGCGAGGACCTGTTGATGAGATTCCAGAGCAGCATAGATATGCTTCTGAGAGGACTCAATGTCATCCACCCTCTGACCCACACGTTTGAGGTCTTGATGAAGGACCACTATATCTTGCTTATGAGACGCTTCTAATTTATGGAACAAAGAGTCCATTTCACTTCTTGTGGGTAGAGCCCGAAGCTGGGCTTTCCAAACCCACTCAGCACAGTCTCCTGATATGTCCCCAGGGCTCACTGACCTACTCTGCTGGCCAGCTGAGCAATGATGCAGAGGTGAGGCAGGTGACGCAGCCGAGGCCATAGACATGACAGGGTATGAGGGAGCATACGATCTCTGACTATTCCCTACAGCACGGGAGTCAGGGTTGCCAGCACATGTCGGGGACCCAGGTACCTGAGAGGTCCGCAGCTCATTCACTGCTGGCCCAGAGCTTGAAGATGTGTCCGGGGGTGAGCGCGCCGGAGCTCCGCTTCCCGCCGCCGCCATCTTGGCTGGTTCGTCCCCCACTCCTAGTTCTGCCGGCTGGCTGAGGTGGCCGAAAAACCGGGAAATGGCTCCTGTCGATCTCTGTGAGGATGCAGGGGTGGATGAGGTTCTCCTCCTGCGTACCTTCATGGAGGAGAGAGGTTTCGGGTTGTCCTGTATAGAGGTAAAATGCCGGGGCTGTTCGGGAGCACAGAGAGAACACTCCTCACAGCGCCATTGGCAAGCTCCGCCCCCGGGTGATTTTTTTTAAACCCAGAATATAATTGCAGTATTTCAAGCTTGTATTTGACTGTCACAAAAGCACATATGCTGTGCTAGTGCACTAACCTTGCATAAAATGGCCACCGACGCCCACCTAACTAACAGACAGATACAAGTTTTTTTTCTGTGTCACTGTGCTCATGGCAGGTAAAAAAAATGTGCACTGAGTTAATCAAGCACTTCTGATAAAAGATTCTTTCCTATTCTATCCCTCACAGCAGCAGCATCCTATCCCTACACTAATAATAGCAGAATGACGTCTAGCGCTATGCGACTCCGGCTTATATAGAGGCTGGGTCACAAGCTGCACTGGCCAATCACAGTCATGCCATTAGTAGGCATGCCTGTGATCGCTTCTAAGAGCACACAAGTTAAACTCTTGTTGATTGGCTGCTCTGCAGCCTTTCAAAAAGCACCATTAAATCGCCGAACACCGAACACCGAATCCGAACCCAAACTTTTACAGAAAAGTTCAGGTTCGGGTCCAGGGCCCAAAAATTCAAAAGTTCAGTACGAACCCGAACTTTACAGTTCGGGTTCACGCAACCCTACTATCCAGTAGTCATGACTTTGATTAATTCTAATAATATGAATGTTAGAATGTAAGTAACCAAGCTTCTTTCGGGGTCCACACCTCACTGTGATATTTGGTCATAGAATGTGTCATTGTTTTCTCATCCTCCTGCACCAACTACTCCTTCTCTTCCTCCAGTGGTAACTACTCATCTTCCTCCACTATCTTCTCCCTGAGACTTTGACCATGTGGGTCTTCAACAACTACAGGACAGTTAGAAAGGTATGGAAGCTGTTTTTCTTCCACCATTCCTTTTCTCTAATAAACATACCAGTGGGATGACATTGTTAATTCAAGTCACAACCAGCTAGAGTCCTAAAAGCAGACTATTTTAAATAAAGAGACAAAACACAGGCAAGGAAAAATGTCACACTCCCCAAACAATAATAGGTACTGTATTTACGGATATGTATTGCCACATATCATGTTAAATGCAGACCTTCCGGACCTATGGGGAGTTTTAGTTTTGCTTTTGCTGCATTTAGGCAGCCTACAAACAGAAAATCTGCACAGATTTCCATGCAGTTTCTCTGTGCATTTCTGCATCAAATCCGCACCAAAAATCATGTGTTACTTGCAGGTTGTGGTGTAGATTTCATGTAGTTGTTCCGCAGATTTCACTCTTGCTTTGAAAAGAGTGAAACCCGCACAAAAAATTGACATGCTGTGGATTTAAAAATGAGCACGGCAGAATTATTTCCACATGGAATGAAAAAGCAAAGTGTATATGAGACTTCTGAAATGTCATAGAATTATCTGGTACTGTATTACAGTGCCATTTTTCCGAACAAGAAGCTGCAAGGGAAAAAAACATGTGTACTCCTCAAATTGTGCAGGTGGCCTTACTTTGCAATGCAATAATGATGGTTACAGGTAGTGTTGAGCGAAGCCTACTTGGTATCAAAGATCCAAAGTCGCTTAATTCAAAACTTAATTTGAATTCTGTACGGAGACTCATCATTGTACAGCATTCATATGTATGGGCTTTGAGGAGGGGAAATTCGTTATAGAAGAACTTCGGCATTCGATTTTTCAACTTGAAAACCACTTTAACCTCTTACCGACACAGGGCATACATGTACGCCCTGTGTGTTTCCGATCACCGCCGTGCGGTGGTCGGTGATCGGAACGGGGTGCTTGCTGAAATCAAGCGCCACTCTCCCCGCCCACAGACTTCCCTGTGTCGGTCCCTCTGCCTCCCAAGCGATCTTCCGCCATCTTGGCCTCTGAGCCACCATAAAGTGCAATCTGGCACATAAATATTTAGGGAGAGCTATAGGTTAGGCAGGGAGAGTGAAAAAGAATAAAGATTTTTTTGTGTGCAGCACCCGGATTTGAGGGTGTCTGGGATCCACAGCACCCCAGGGGTGAAGACGGAGCCAGGAGGCCCCCATGCCAGGGACCCTGTGGCCCACACTAGTATGAGCAGCCCTGGGGCTCGTACTAGTTTTCCTGCCCACCAGGCAAGTCCACCTGAGCCCCCTATCGATAAACTTGCCTGGAGTACCCCAGAGGATTTTGAGCCCATGATTCCTGACTTTGTTGGCCAATCAGGAATCCAGATTTGCACAGTGGGCTTCACTGAATATGATTTTTTTTTTTTTTTTCAATGACCACTTTGTGATTCTGATGGTGGAGCAAATGAAATTGTTTGCCCAACAGTTTATTGCTCAACACCCAGGCTCCTTTTTGGCTAGGTCTGGTGGCTGGACTCCGGTCAGTGCAGCCGAGATTAGGACATTTTGGGGCCTTGTGCTGCACATGGGCCTAGTCAAAAAACCCAGTGGTACTGGAGTGGGGACGTCCTCTACCAGACCCCACTTTACTGTATGGCCATGACACGTTGCCGTTTTGAGACCATTCAGAAATGCCTGCATTATGCATTATGTCCCCCCCCCAAGGTGATCCTGCCTATGACCGCTTGTACAAAATCAGGCTGTTCATCGATCACTTTGGGGGCCAAATTTCTGCAGGCCTATGTACCTGGAAGGGAGGTCGCTGTTGACGAGTCTCTCTTGGCTTTCAAGGGGAGACTCAGTTTCCGCCAGTTTATTTCCACTAAGCGGGCAAGGTATGGCGTGAAGCAGTACAAACTTTGTGAGAGTACCTCAGGGTACACTTACAAGTTTTGTGTGCACGAGGGGTGAGATTCCCGTACTAAACCCCCAGAATCTCCCCCCTCTCTGGGTGTTAGCGGGAAACTTGTGTGGGACCTTATGTACCCACTGCAAGATAAGGGTTACCACCTGTACGTGGATAACTTTTATACTTGTGGGACCGTGCGGAAAAAGCTATGAGGCCTCCCTACCCACCCCCTCCAGGTACCTATCTCCAGGAGTTAGACCTGTGGCCTTACCAGTGGAAACCTGTTGCTGGTCAGAAATAAGGACAAGAGTGATGTCTTTGTACTGTCCACAATTCACGGTAACAGCATCACCCCTGTCCCTGTGCGAGGTACCGCGGCACCGGTCCTCAAGCCCGATTGTATCATGGACTACAATGGGTATATGGGAGGAGTTGATCTCTCTGATCAAGTCCCCAAGCCAATGAAAGCCATGCGCCAAACCTGGGCATGGTACAAAAAAGTTGTGGTCTACTTGGCGCAGGTTGCCTTCTACAACTCTTTTGTGCTGTCCCGGAGCACTGGCAACACAGGGAAATTCCTCCAGTTCTATGAGGCAGTCCTCAAGGACCTGGTCTTTTCTGACCGGGAACGAGCAGGTCGGAGTACCTCGGGAACTGGAGGCGCCCGGATCGATGTGATCCCCCATACTGGAAATAAGGGACGGTCCCCAAAAAGTGCAGAGTGTGTAACAGGAGGGGGAAGGACACTACCACTCAGTGTGACACGTGCCCTGATCATCCAGGCCTCTGCATTAACGGTTGCTTCAGGGAGTCCCACACGTTCATGGAATACTAAATTTATAATCCCCTTCCCTCATTTTAATTTATTTGCCCACAGTCTTCCAAATTTCTTGGGGGGCATGTCACATTTAGGAAGCCCCCAGGGTGCCAGAACAGCAAGAAACAGTGTGCCATGTGGGGGTTTCTTGCTGTTCTAGCACCATGGGGGCTTCCTAAACTAGACCCCTTGTTATGTACCTTGAGGGGTCTAATTTCCTAAATGGTGTGCCATGTGGGGGTTTCTTGCTGTTATGGCACCATGGGGGCTTCCAAAATATGACATGCCCACCCAAAAACATTTCAGCAAAACTCTGTCCAAATTCCCAATGGAGCTCCTTCTCTTCTGACTCGTGTACTTCACCCACAGATCACTCTACATCCCATTCACATATGAGGTATTTTCTGACTTGGGACAAATTGGGCTATGAATTTTGTGGCGCTTTTTCTCCTTTTAACACATGTAAAAATGAAATAAAAGGGGCTACAAGAACAGATTAGTGTAAAAAAATGAGATTTTGAGAATTTTCTCCTCCACTTTGCAGCTCTTCCTGTGAAACACTTAAAGGGTTAACAAACTTTCTGAATGTCATTTTGAATACTTTGAGGGGTGCAGTTTTTATAATGGTGTCATTTATGGGGATTTCTAACATAAAGACCCTCAAATTCACTTCAAAACTGAACTGGTCCCTGAAAAAAATCTGATTTTGAAATTTCCATGAAAAATTGAAAAAAATTGCTGCTAAATTTTGAAGCCCTCTAACTTTTTCAAAAAGTAAAAACATGTCATTTTTATGATGCCAATATAAAGTAGACATATTGAATATGTGAATCAATATGTAATTTATTTGGCATATCCACTTTTCTTGCAAGCTGTGAGTTTCAAAGTTAGAAAAATTCAATTTTTCATGAAATTTTTGAATTTTTCACAAAGAAATGAGGTATCGGCAAAAAGTTACCACTAACATAAAGTAGAATATGTTACGAAAAAACTATCTCGAAATCAGTATGATAGGTAAAAGCATCCCAGAGTTATTAATGCATAAAGTGACACTGGTCAGATTTGCAAAAAATGGCCTGGTCCTTAAGGTGAAAATGAGCCCGGTCCTTAAGGGGTTAAAACTGCAATCCGAAGTTGGCTTTGGCATCAAGGTACCAAGGGCGACTTCAGATCCCAGTTTTAAAATGTTTTTTTAATCGAATGCCAGTAAGGCCTCCTGCACACGACAGTATTTTTTAACGTCCCGCAAAACGAGGTTCCGTTGTACCATGATCCGTGCCCGTTTTTTCTTCCATGGGTCTTCTGTGATTTTTGGGGGATCCACGGACATGAAAAATGAAAAAAAAAATCTAAGTCAAGTTTGCCATTGAAATTATGGGAAAAAACGGACACGGATCACGGACGCGGATGACAATCTTGTGTGCATCCATGATTTTTCACGGACCCATTGACTTGAATGGGTCCGTGAACTGTTGGCCATATTTTTTTCACTGCCAGGAAACACGGATCATGGATGCGGCTGCCAAACGGTGCATTTTCCGATTTTTCCACGGACCCATTGAAAGTCAATGGGACCACAGAAAAACACGTTAAACGGGACAACGGCCACGGGTGCACACAACGGTCTTGTGCAGGAGGCCTTATTCCTGATTGTTTTCCATCTTTGTTTAGTCATGTGTTTTTGACAGCCATAGCATCTTTTTTTTCCATTTGGTTATGTAAATAATTGTTTGCCTTTTTTTGGTTAGATTTTTATACCGAGGAATTGTATATTTATTTATTTTTTAAAGGCATGGTTGGTGGAGGGGTGGGGATTTGGAATTGCCTGTTTTTAACATTTTGATTTTTTTTTTATAGCACAGTGTGCAACTAAAATACTCTTTAAATCAAGTTCCCTTTCTATAGCTGTCATTTAGATTTAAGAGATATATGGGTTGTATTCATATGAGGCTAAAAGCTGCTGCTGCAGTGTGGAGTTTGGTGACTAACAAAGTTAAATTCAAGGTGACTTTCAGGAAAAATCAGATTCGCCACGAATCAGAATTTTCTTGTGCTTCGTGGTAACTAATCAGATTTTAGCCAGCCCCTGTGTAGGGCACAGAGCTATCTAATTAAACTGAGCCCACCTTTTTTTAAAAAAGATAAGCAATTCTATAATGCCTTTATTCTCAAATTAGGGTGATTAAGCTGTGTAATCTAGCTGTTATTGAGGTGCCTACGGTGTTTAATAGATAAGAAATTCCATTACGCCTTTATTCTCAAATTGGGTTAATAAGCTGTGTAATCTAGCTGTTATTTGGGTGTCCAACCTTTAAATAGATAAGCAATTCTATTATGCCTTGATTCTCAAATTGGGTTGTATAACCTGTGTAATTTAACCGTTTGTGTGTGTGTCCATCTGATTTCATAGATAAGCAATTCCCTTAGGCCTTGATTATTATATTGGGGTCAATAAACAGTGTCAGGGTCCATTCACACGTCCGCAGAATTGCGGAACAAGTGTGGACCCATTCATTCTCTATGGGGCAGGAATGAATGCGGACAGTACACAGTGTATTGTTCGCATCCACATTTCTGGAGCGCGCCCCTGATCTTCTGGTCCGCGGCTCCGGAAAAAAATAGAACATGTCCTATTCTTGTCCGCTGACAAGAATAGGCAGTTATATGCGGAACCGCAATACACTGAGGACGTGTGAATGGACCCCAAGGCTACTTTCACACTTGCGGATCCGTTCACATAACACAGCCGTCTGCCTCCAATCAGAGCAGATCCATTTGTATTATCTTTAACATAGCCAAGACGGATCCGTCTTGAAAACCACTGAAAGTCAATGGAGGACGGATCTGTCTTCTATTGTGCCAAACTGATCTGTCCCCATTGACTTACATTGTGTGTCGGAACGGATCTGTTTGGCTCAGTTTTGTCAGACGGACACCAGCGTTTTGGTGTCCACCTCCAAAGTGGAATGGAGACGGAACGGAGGCAATCTGAAGCATTCTGAGCGAATCCTTTTCCATTCAGAATGCATTAGGGCAAAACTGATCCGTTTTGGACCACTTTTGAGAGCCCTGAACGGATCTCACAAACGGAAAGCCAAAATGCCAGTGTGAAAGCAGCCTTACATTGTGTGCCAGGACGGATCCATTTAGCTCAGTTTCATCAGATGGACAACAAAATGCTCCGTCTCCAAAGCGGAATGGAGACTGAACTGATGCAAACTGATGCATTCTGAGCGGATCCTTTTCCATTCAGAATGCATTAGAATGCAAACTGATCTGTTTTGGATCGCTTGTGAGAGCCCTTAAAGGATCTCACAAACGGAAAGCCAAAGCGCGAGTATGAAAGTAGATTAATATAACCGTGAGAATGGTGTCCACCAAATTTCATAGATAAGCAATTCCATTAAGCCTTAATTATTATGATGGGATGAATAAACAGTGTAATATAACCGTTAGTGTTGTGTCCAACTGATTTCATAGATCAGCAATTCCATAAGACCTTGATTATCATTTGGGGTTAAATAACCTGTGTAATATTACTGTTAGGGGGGGTGTCCACATTGACATTAAATAACTTATTTTACATATACAGTTAATGTTACCATACAGTATGTCCAACAAGGAGATGCCGGGGCCCTCCAAAGGAATGGGCAGTGGCAAAAATGGGTGGTAGCAGAAGAGGGGGTGGTAGTAGTAGCAGCAGCCGCAGCAACAGGTCAGAGCTGCCAGAATAGTCATACAGTGGTCGCGTTTTGACGACCAATCCCTTTGTCCTGGAATGGAATGGTTGACTTGGTCTTCAACATCAACTCAACTGATATTAGACACCCACAGACCACAGGAGTTGGTGGGTTCCTTCCAGGGGCGTAGCTATAGGCTCATGGGCCCTGGTGCAAGAGTTTAGTTTGGGCCCCCCCTACCCTCAATACCGTTTCATAACACCACCAGACCCATGTACGCCTAATGGCAGAACTAAAATCTCACAGAGAAAATACATTTTGATCCAATAAATGCATAATAATAAGGATGCCATTTAAAAGTAGTAAAATTTCTTATTTTTTATTGAAAATATAAAATCTGAGTGAGATAAAGTGTAGTGGCACGATTACGCACAGTGGCAGATCTAGGAGCAGAAAAAAATGTTTGTAGTTAGTATTGTTAGTATTTGAAAGTGCTCACTTTAATGTATGATATAAAAAACCTCTCCCTAAGGCCACCCCTTGTGCTGACCAGATTTCCTCAAATAAATGTTCAGTGCAGTCATATAAAGTACTAATGTAAACAGCAAAACAAAAACGTACCGTCAAGAAATCTGTAAATTCAATAGACAGCAGTCTGTGATCTTCTACATGCTTAATCTTCTCAAAGCAGCCATTAACTGGAAACTAAATTAACCTGCAAATTGAAGGAGAATAATTAGCATGTGGAATGGATCAATATTCATAAAGTAATTTGGTCAGTCAAAGAAAGTGATACTTACTGGTAACTTGAACGAGGTGAACAGTGTTGTTGCCATGATCTATCAAACTTTGATAAACTCCAAAACAGTCAACCAAAACAGGCAAAATGAACAAGTAAAGTTGAACAGTCGTCCTATGGAAAGAAGAATTACAATTAATACTAGATAATTATATATAGTAGACAATTAAAAATTTGTAAGCATCTGCCATGGCTTTCACTACACACAGAACCAATCAACCATGTATGTGTATCTATGCGAGTGTTTTATAAATGCTATATTGCTTTAAAATTTATTTTTACTCTTGTCATCTCTGTGAAATACACATCTATGTTTAGGGTTTTATCCTGTGGATTCGAGCTAAGCAGATGCTGTACAAATATATCAACCTGAACCATGCAACAGATTAATGAACCAAAACCTTGCAACGTAATTCAACATGAACCAAAAACGAGTTAGTATGAACCATTTAACTAGTTGAAACTGAAAACTTCAAAACAAAAACTGGTAACTCTGAACTGGCAAACTTTATACTCACAATCCTACTAAAATGTTTGTCTCCGTGCTTTTGCCTCAAAAAACTTGTCAATCATGCTCTGAATATCAAGTTTCTTGGGCTTCTCGTTTTCGACACTTAGTAGGGCTAGATGACTTAATCTCTGTTGAGACATTGTGCTGCTGAGATAATTTTTGATCAATTTCAACTTTGAAAATGATCTCTCTGCTGATGCGACTGTAACGGGTAGGGTAAGGAAGAGAAGAAGAGCTATGCAGACGTCCGGTAGAGTGGAAGACAATCCAGTGTTATCAACCATCAGAAGTATGGCTAGATCTCGAACAGATGAAGATTTTTTGATATCTTGTAGAAGTGCTGACCGGAAACTTAGCAGCTGGCCAGGAAAATCATTAGATAAATCATCCTGGTACAAGTTTTGCAATGTTGTTTCTTCTTTAAAGATGGCATCATCTGATTCGTTAGAAAGTGTTGTAGGCTAAAGAATTCTGAATCTTTGTAGAACATTATTCATGCCAATAAACCTATTTTGTAGCTGACTTATGGCAATATCCAAACACCGGTAAAAGACTGTAGTTTTGAACCTTTCTTTGGGGTCTTGTAGCCTTTTCATCCAAACACAACTCATCAAAGTGTCGCTTCACTTTCCTGACTCGTTTATTTTCAAATTTCGCTTGAATGCCCCATTTGTCCGCTAAAGAAACTGCTGTCCTTTTAGCTTCTTCATAATTATTTCGGAAGCTGCTGAGAACTTGAGTAGCATTGTGTAATAGTTTGGTTGCATTAGACAGATCCATGTCTTTTGACTGCAGCATTTTAGAAACTGAATTAATATTTTCTAAAATTTTGGCTTGCAGGACTAGTATTAAAATAAACTGGAAGGCCTCCAGTTTTGCCTTCAATGCATTAGCCTCATCTCTCTCTTTTGGCTTGGTTGAAATTATAACGATTTTTGACAAAGCTTGTAAAATATCAGAAAACCTAAACCGTAGTGCTAGCACGGAGTCATAGCGAGAGGCCCATCTTGTTGGGCAAAGCTACTTTAATGTTAGGGAGGATTCAGAGGTAAAGGATGCTAAAAATGCCCATCTCTTCACACTTTCACCAAAGAAAGTATACAACGACTGAACGGTGTCAAAAAAAAATTGAAATTTCGGTAATATTTGAAACTGCATCCTGCAAAACTAAATTGAGGTTATGGGCAGCACAATGTATGTAAAGAGCATTCTTTTCTTTCTTCAGAATGCGCGTCTGTACACCTGTGTAAATTCCACTCATGGTGGCAGCTCCATCATAGCCCTGGCCTCGGCATTTTGATAAATCCAGACCTCTCTTTTCTATGGATTCTATAATCGTTTTTTCAAGGCCAGCTGCTGTTTGATCGTCAACACATTGGAAACCTAGAAATGCCTCTTCTATTCTAATACCAATTGGCCTAAGGTTTTCATCTCTCTCAATAATTACATATCTAATCACTTGGCTTAATTGATCAATTTTTCCAATGTCTTGGGTTGTATCCATGATTATTGAATAAAACTGTGCTTTCTGGATTTCTCCTCCACTTTATTTGCAAGAAGACTTATTAGTTAATTTTGTATTTGTGGACTGAGATATTTAACAGTTCCTTGGGGCCCCTGCAAAAGGTCCTTTAGTACAGTATCATACTCCTCTCAATTATGGTGAGGAAATTGCCATTGTTTACCTCCCCTAACTTTTCCCTGTGACCATGAAAAGCAAAGTTGGCCATAGCCATTGTTAATGTAACATTAACAATTCTATGTAAAGCTTGTCTCCAAAATGTAGTCTCTCTTCTTATTTGTTTTTCATTTTCCTCATCTATAGTTTTGTGACGTCTCCATTGGTCATAAATTATACAGGCGTCTATGTGGGATTGACTGGTTTCATGTATCTGTATTTTTGCTGACAATCTGCCACTTTTGTATTCCTTTTGCCCATGCTGGTTCAAATCCCTGTTTCTTACGATCTCCAAACAACCAGCAAGGCTCACAATAGGCTGCATTAAGTTTGGGAGAATAACAAAGCCAAGTAACAGGTATTTTAAGGCCTGTTTTAGTCACTCTCTCATAGAAACTTGCCGAGAAACACCTTTGGTCTTTTTCATCTCGAGGGAATGGGCCTTTAGGTCTACATGGAGCATTACTTATAATAAACCTTTTCAGATTTCCATCTTGAATGGTAATCGGGTAATGGCCTCTGTCTGTTACATGCTCCTCTGCTAGACAACGTTCTATAAGGCTGGACTGTGTCATTGACTCTGACACAGGATGACTTTCTATCTGTTCCTCTGTACTTGTGCTACAACCTTGATCTAGACTTGATACACTCTGCAATGGTGTCTGCACACTACTGCCTGGACTTACATTTACATTCTCTGTTGATAAAGTTCATTCGTTTGTACTGTGAGAAGCAGAGGATGTACTTGCTTCTCCAGGTATTTTAAAGAAACTACTTATTTTTGTAAGTTTGGCAGCTTT
Source organism: Bufo gargarizans (assembly GCF_014858855.1). NCBI lineage: Eukaryota > Metazoa > Chordata > Amphibia > Anura > Bufonidae > Bufo > Bufo gargarizans. The sequence goes on along the minus strand of NC_058080.1, from coordinate 215,227,605 downwards.
CTCCTTTTCCTCCCTTTGCTTTTTGCGTTTTTGAGCGCCACTCATATGGTGAGACATGATGCAGATGTCGATAAATAGTTCTGTCAAAAAATACACACAATTTTATACTGTGTGACAACCACATCTCTGGTGCAATAATACCTATACAATCTACCAATAAAGTGTCATATGTACAATTGAGCAAACCTTATTGCAGATGCAAGAAGGGGGACATGGTGTCACGAACCCTAAGTTTGCATGTGCAATTTACTGGTGTGGTGTGTTGGCTTACCTAAATTACAGATGCAGTTGGAGCAGTCTGAAATCCTTGAGGTGCTGAAGAGGATTTTGATTGGAGACATAGGCGTGCGCACGGGGTGTGCCGGGGGTGCCTGGGCACACCCTAATCATCACCTCCGTGCTGCACTGCCATCTGCCAACTCCTGATGCGATCCTTCACTAGTGGTCTGAAGCCTATGAGACAGTAGAGCGCTAGAATGGATTTGCTCTAGGGAGGTATGATGTCGGGAAAGAGGCGGAGTCTCGTCATGCAGGGGGCGGGGACTCGTCATACAGGGGGCGGGGCCTCAAGATATGCCGGAAATTCAACATAGGTAAGTCTGTGGAGGAGAAGAGTGACTGTTATATGGACTTGGGGGGCTTTTTGCAGGGGCTGAAGGGAGGAGGAATAATCATTGTACACTGGAGACTGTTAGAGGGGTCTGAAGAGAGGGGGGTGAAGTGATATTATTTACAAGGGGACTGTATGCTGGAGAGGCTAAAGGCAGAGAGAGTGATGTATTTTACATGGGACTGTATGCTGGAGGGGCTGAAGGCAGGAGGGGTGATATTATTTTACATGGGGACTGTATGCTGGAAGGGCTGAAGGCCGGGGGAGGTTTGTATTTTACATGGGACTGTATTTTGGAGGGGCTGAAGGCAGGGCGTGATGTATTTTACATGGGACTGTATGCTGAAGGAGCTCAAGGCAGGCAGCGAAGAGAGGAAGGGTGATATTATTTACATGGGACTGTATGTTGGAGGGGCTGAAGGCAAGGAGTGATGTATTTTACATGGGACTGTATGCTGGAGGGGCTGAAGAGCGCCATAATTATTACTATTCTGGTCCATTCACACGTCCGTAGTGTTTTGCGGATCCGCAATACACCCGGCAGGCACCCCCATAGAACAGCCTATTTTTGTCCACAGCTGCGGACAAGAATAGCACATGTTCTATTTTTTCCAGAGCCACGGACCGGAAGTTCGGCAGGCCGCTCCGGAAATGCGGATGCGAAGAGCACACTGTGTGCTTTCCGCATCCATTCCGTCCCCATAGAGAATGCATGGGCCCGCACCCATTCCACACAATTGCGGAATGGATGCAGACACATTTTGCGGACGTGTGAATGGAGCCTAATACAGAGGGGGCCATTATAATATTAAAGGGAACCTGTCACCAGGATTTTGTGCATAGAGCTGGGGACATGGGCTGCTAGATGGCCACTAGCACATCCGCAATACCCAGTCCCCAGAGCTCTCTGCGCTTTTATTGTGTTAAAAAACTGTTTTGATCCATATGCAAATGACCTGATATGAGTCCTGTATCCGGAGATGAGTCAAGCGGAAAGGAGCCCAGCACCGCCCCGCGTCCTCCGAATCTCCTCCTTGCTGGCTGACGTCACAGAGCTGGAGCGCCGAAATCTCGCCATGCACGAGCTAGCGCATGCGTAGTTCGTTCCCTGTGCTGATGCCAGTACAGGAAATGAACATGATGCCGACACTGCGCATGCGCTAGCTCACGCATCACGCGATTTCGGCGCTCCAGCTCTGTGACGTCAGCCAGCAAGGAGGAGATTCGGAGGACGCGGGGCGGTGCTGGGCTCCTTTCCGCTTGACTCATCTCCGGATACAGGACTCATATCAGGTCATTTGCATATGGATCAAAACTGTTCTTTAACACAATAAAAGCGCAGAGAGCTCTGGGGACTGGGTATTGCGGATGTGCTAGTGGCCATCTAGCAGCCCATGTCCCCAGCTCTATGCACAAAATCCTGGTGACAGGTTCCCTTTAAGAATAATAATATCACAGAGGGGCCAGTATATATTATAATTACACAGAGGGCATTATACTTCTGGGCACTACGGGTGGAGGGGAGGTCTGTTATCTGAGGATGATAGTAAAGTGAGAAATCTAACCATTTTTCTGTGAAACTCTGCAGAGTCGCGGCTGAAAGAAGGTATCATGGCGGTCTTATGTCCGAATGAAGACGTTGAGGAAGGTCTACATCACAGGAGATGTCACTGGAGGTAACAGGTATGTGCTGCTGTACTCTACTGTATAGTGTGTACCATTATATGTAATGCCCATCCACATATCTGTTTAGGAGGGGGGGTTGGCTATAGGATTTGGCCCACACTGCCGAAGCCTGCCCCCAGACTTCAGGTCACACTGTAAGTGTTCTGAATTCTGGGGCCTCACACCCATCTACTACATTATCTGTACTCACAGAGTTACCACTGTGTTATCTGTGGTATTACATAGGACTGCAGGTGACATCTGCTACATTATCTGTACTCAGTTATCACTTTGTTATCTGTGGTGTTTCATAGGACTGTAGGTGACAGGTACTGCATTATTTGTAAAAAGGGGCGTGTTCACAGGTTGGCGGGGGGGCAATACTTGGCTTGCCCCGGGCGCTGGCAACCCACGCTACGCCACTGGAACTCTGCCCTGTATGTTCCCTGCTGCTTGCTACCCCTCCTCAATTACACCTCTGTATAATGTACCCTGATACCCCTCAGTTATATGATACCGTATAACTGAGGGGTATCAGGGTAAATTACAGGGGGTAATATAACTGAAGGATCAGGGTAAATTATACAGGGGGTAAAACTAAGGGGTATTAGGGGTACATTATTATACAGGGGTAATATAACTGAGGAGGGCTATCTCAGGCGACATGATTAAGGGGTAATATAACTTATATAATATAAGTTATATTACCCCTGTATAATGTCCCTGATAGCCCTCCTCAGTTATATTACTCCTGTATAATTTACTCTGATAGCCCTTAGTTATATTACCCCTGTATAATAATCTACCCTGATACCCCTTAGTGTATTTGTGTGTGTGTGTGTGTATATATATATATATACATACACACGCGCGCGCGGCGTGTGTTTGTGCTTTAGGGTGCACACCCTAATGCAATAGGCTGCGCACACCTATGATTGGAGAATTGATCGCCTGACAGCACAAGATGGCTGTTAAAAGAAAAACAGTGGTTACTTGCTGTGTATTCATGTAAGGCCCGGCGAAGAAACCCCCTCCCACCCTTTTATATATCACTGTGTTTGTATAGGGTAACACCGTGGCCACATATTACAAATAAGAGGGTGGCTTCGCTGGTACTTACCTGCAGAGAGAGTAAGGGAGCAGCTGGGTACCTTGAACACTTTAGAGAGAGTAGCTATCAGCAGGTCTATATATTGGAACAAGCTTTCTTCTCCTGTAGAAAGAATGACATTAGGTTATGCAATGCTAGTTAGAGATGATTCTGCATAAATTGCCATTTGGAAATATGAAATGATATAAGGTTTGTAATCTGCACTGCGAGGAAGGTAACGATCTGTGTTGCAGAATACACTCACCTAAAGAATTATTAGGAACACCTGTTCTATTTCTCATTAATGCGATTATCTAGTCAACCAATCACATGGCAGTTGCTTCAATGCATGTAGGGTTGTGGTCCTGGTCAAGACAATCTCCTGAACTCCAAACTGAATGTCAGAATGGGAAAGAAAGGTGGGCTGCAACAGCAGAAGACCCCACCGGGTACCACTCATCTCCACTACAAATAGGAAAAAGAGGCTACAATTTGCACGAGCTCACCATAATTGGACTGTTGAAGACTGGAAAAATGTTGCCTGGTCTGATGAGTCTCGATTTCTGTTGAGACATTCAAATGGCAGAGTCTGAATTTGGCGTAAACAGAATGAGAACATGTATCCATCATGCCTTGTTACCACTGTGCAGGCTGGTGGTGGTGGTGTAATGGTGTGGGGGATGTTTTCTGGGCACACTTTAGGCCCCTTAGTGCCAATTGGCCATCGTTTAAATGCCACGGGCTACCTGAGCATTGTTTCTGACCATGTCCATCCCTTCATGACCACCATGTACCCATCCTCTGATGGCTACTGCCAGCAGGATAATGCCTGCAGCCTGCCCCTGGCAGTCAGTTCACAAGTAGGGTCAATATAAGCAGGAACAGCAGACTCAGCATTAATCAAGTAGACAGTTCACCATGAGGGTCAAAATACAGGTTTCGGTTTATCTCACAGTATAGAGCCAGCTTACAAAATCACTGGCAAGTCAATCAGCAGTTCTGCAGTCTTAATTTTGCTGCCCAGCTCTGGGATTGGACACAGAGTCAAAAACCTGATTGGCTCAACTTCCAGTCACACTGACAGGTCAACCAACATAGACTTGGTTGCTTGGCATGGAAGCTCTCCCAGCACATCCATGAACAGTGATTTGGCTGCTGTGAAGTCCTGACAGAAAGAAGAATCAGGCTGCCGAATTTTAAAATGTGCACTCCATTTGTTCTCCCCTCTCCATTAAGAACACATGCACACTCGCCTATATTGTATTCGGATAGGGGTGGAGAGAGATCGCTGTTAGCTGAAAGAGATTTTGGCCAACACGGTCAGACTCCCACCACTCACTCCATGATCCCAAGAAAGACCCAATCCCATTCCCAATCAATCCCATCATCAAGCGCCGCCTGCCACTCAGTCAGAGTCAGAGTAGAGACACTGTCACCACTAGACAGTCTCAAAACTCACCTCGCCGCCGCCAGCCACCGCACGTCCGCACTGCCGCCTGCTTCCGAGTGTCTGACTGGGAGCCGGAGATGCGCGGAAACCACGCCTCCGGCTCCTCCTCACTCAGTCAGACCCGGCTCACTCAATGTTGCGGCCGCCCCCTCTGACATGACAGACACGTGAGCCGCCAACAGCCTGCGCTGCGCCGTGCGCACTGCCCCGGGGGCGGGCCCTGGCCTGGATTTCGGGGCCCGGTCGCAATTGCGACCGCTGCGACCCCTGTAGCTACACCACTGGTTCCTTCTGACACCACACTTAGTTGGTATGGCCCAGGAATAAGCTCTGTGCCTGCACCTGTCCTAAACCTGCCATTTTGCTTTGCTATTCCTTCTGCCAGGCAAGTGATGTACGTCACTGGCTCTGCTTTTCAGAGAGGAAGATAATTCTCAGGACAGTCAGCAGCCACTGTCCAGGGCAGATTTGCAGGAGAAGTCCGCTGCTTCATCCTATAGGCGTGCAAGTTGTAAGGCCTCATGCACACGACAGTATTTTTTCACGGTCCGCAAAACGGAGTTCCGTTGGTCCGTGATCCGTGACCGTTTTTTCGTCCGTGGGTCTTCCTTGATTTTTGGAGGATCCACGGACATGAAAAAAATGTCATTTTGTTGTCCGCCTGGCCATGCGGAGCCAAACGGATCCATCCTGAATTACAATGCAAGTCAATGGGGACGGATCCGTTTGACGTTGACACAATATGGTGCAATTGCAAACAGATCCATCCCTATTGACTTTCAATGTAAAGTCAGGAGTCCCTTTTATACCATCGGATCAGAGTTTTCTCCAATCCGATGGTATATTTTAACTTGAAGCGTCCCCATCACCATGGGAACGCTTCTATGTTAGAATATACCATCGGATTTGAGTTACATCGTAGAAACTCATATCCGACAGTATATCCTAACACAGAGGCGTTCCCATGGTGATGGTGACGCTTCTAGTTAGAATATACTACAAACTGTGTACATGACTGCCCCCTGCTGCCTGGCAACCACGCCTCCGGCTCCTCCTCACTCAGTCAGACCCGGCTCACTCAATGTTGCGGCCGCCCCCTCTGACATGACAGACACGTGAGCCGCCAACAGCCTGCACTGCGCCGTGCGCACTGCCCCGGGGCAGGCCCTGGCCTGGATTTTGAATAGGAGGCGACCCCTGTAGCTACGCCACTGCCAGGGTCTGTTTACCTCCTGATGACATCTCAGGAGGCTTCCTATTAACTGGTCCATTGCCAGAGGTCAATCACATAACAAAAGGAGACAAAGGCCTCATGCACACGACAGTTTTTTGCAGTTTGCAAACCACAAATCTTAAAAACACGGATGGCGTCCGTGTACTTTCCGCAATTTGCGGAACGTAACAGACAGCCTTTAATATAACTGCCTATTCTTGTCCGCAAAATGCGGACAAGAATAGGACATGTTATATTCTGTCCGCATCTTTTGCGGCCCCATTGAAGTGAATGGGTCCGCATCCAAGCCGCCAAAACTGCTAGGACTAGGACTCTTTTGCATAAATCGAGACAATTACCGAGAACAAATGTTCATACCAACACCCTTTCCTGATGATTGGCCCATGTCGCTAATTACAAAACAAGCGAGCAAACATTCTGCACCTCGTTGTTTGTTGGCAGCACTTACACAGGAAGGTGTGCTGCCGACAAACAATGGAACTGTGTGGGGATGAATGATCGTAGTAACGATCGTTCATCCCCATAGCATAGGTATGATTGTTGCATTTCAGTGTAGCAAACAAGTAGGCGATGATCAGAAATAATCATCCCCATTGCCAATCACTACCTGCTTTATCGGCCCATGTAAAAGGCACTTACTCATCTGCAGATGTTGTGAACTCCCAAGTTACCCAATACCAGTTTCTAATGCATAGGATTCAATAGTAACATGATTACCAGTATGGATCTTCAGCCTATTAATACATACTGTATAGAGCTAAAGTTGATCGCCGGTATCTACCAACTGTGTGCCCCAGTTGCAGGAGATCCCATTTATCCGACTGAAGAACACGGAGGGTTAGCTTGCCCGTAGATACAATACAGCATGGAAATATCAGTCATAAAAAAGCCAAAATTAAAAAGGGATTTCTTGGTTTAGAAGATCTATTTTAGAATGGTATTTAAGGGACATAAACTTAAAGGGGTTGTCCGGGTTCAGAGCTGAACCCGGACATCCCTCCATTTTCACCCCGGCAGCCCCCCTGACAGGAGCATCGGAGCAGTTCATGCTCCGATGCTCTCCTTTGCCCTGCGCTAAATTGCACAGGGCAAAGGCAGTTTTAGGAGTTCCGGTGACGTACCGGGGCTCTCCATGGGGCTGACAGGAACCCCGGTGACGTCACCGGCACTGATGGGCGGGATTTAGCTCTGCCCTAGCCAGTAAAACGGCTAGGGCAGAGCTAAAGCCCACCCCTCAGAGCCGGTGACGTCACCGAACACACTGCCGGGCGGAAGTTACCGCCCGGCAGTGTGTTATTGAAAACAAAAGAGCCAGTGCCCTGAGCGGTTTAGCGCAGGGCACGGGAGCGCATCGGAGCATGAGATGCTCCGATGCTAGGCTCAGGGGGGCTGCTGGGGTGAAAATAAGGGTATGTCTGGGTTCAGCTCTGAACCCGGACAACCCCTTTAATTAGGAAGGATCGCCATTCAGGAACCTCATTCTCAGGTGGGTCCAGCATATCTAAACATTACACAAATGGTCCATGGTTTCAGTGAGGCTTGCGAAATGTTTCATTTCTCCTGAGGTGGCGCTACAGGGTAACACATACTCCCTCTTAGGTTTCCCATACAGATGATCATTTGGGGTCTCAAAAGAAGGACACTCTGATCATCTTCTCATCATTTGAGCCTTCTAACAAGAAGGGTGTGTTCAAAGTGGGCAACCAATAGATCTACCTTCAGAGCTCCTACAGGGTTTGTCACACTTCTGGAAAACATGATATACAGGGAGTGCAGAATTATTAGGCAAGTTGTATTTTTGAGGATTAATTTTATTATTGAACAACAACCATGTTCTCAATGAACCCAAAAAACTCATTAATATCAAAGCTGAATATTTTTGGAAGTAGTTTTTAGTTTGTTTTTAGTTTTAGCTATTTTAGGGGGATATCTGTGTGTGCAGGTGACTATTACTGTACATAATTATTAGGCAACTTAACAAAAAACAAATATATACCCATTTCAATTATTTATTTTTACCAGTGAAACCAATATAACATCTCAACATTCACAAATATACATTTCTGACATTCAAAAACAAATCAGTGACCAATATAGCCACCTTTCTTTGCAAGGACACTCAAAAGCCTGCCATCCATGGATTCTGTCAGTGTTTTGATCTGTTCACCATCAACATTGCGTGCAGCAGCAACCACAGCCTCCCAGATACTGTTCAGAGAGGTGTACTGTTTTCCCTCCTTGTAAATCTCACATTTGATGATGGACCACAGGTTCTCAATGGGGTTCAGATCAGGTGAACAAGGAGGCCATATCATTAGATTTTCTTCTTTTATACCCTTTCTTGCCAGCCACGCTGTGGAGTACTTGGATGCGTGTGATGGAGCATTGTCCTGCATGAAAATCATGTTTTTCTTGAAGGATGCAGACTTCTTCCTGTACCACTGCTTGAAGAAGGTGTCTTCCAGAAACTGGCAGTAGGACTGGGAGTTGAGCTTGACTCCATCCTCAACCCGAAAAGGCCCCTCAAGCTCATCTTTGATGATACCAGCCCAAACCAGTACTCCACCTCCACCTTGCTGGCGTCTGAGTTGGACTGGAGCTCTTTGCGCCTTTGTTTTTCCACACGCTTCTTGCGACCCTGTTGACTATTTTGAATGAAACGCTTGATTGTTCGATGATCACGCTTCAGAAGCTTTGCAATTTTAAGAGTGCTGCATCCCTCTGCAAGATATCTCACTATTTTTGACTTTTCTGAGCCTGTCAAGTCCTTCTTTTGACCCATTTTGCCAAAGAAAAGGAATTTGCCTAATAATTATGCACACCTGATATAGGGTGTTGATGTCATTAGACCACACCCCTTCTCATTACAGAGATGCACATCACCTAATATGCTTAATTGGTAGTAGGCTTTCGAGCCTATACAGCTTGGAGTAAGACAACATGCATAAAGAGGATGATGTGGTCAAAATACTCATTTGCCTAATAATTCTGCACTCCCTGTAATATGAGGAACATCTGCCTGTAATAGGTCCTAAGTCTTGCTGGAGACATGTACCGGACTGCAGACTTGGTTTTCTCTGGAAAATCCACTTAATCCCGAATAAGCACCATTAAAACCATTCCACACAGCGATGATACATTCCAGGAGGGGGCTACGTTTCCACTTCCTACACAGCTGTGCCATGTGTCTTGTATTCTGCTACACACGACATGCACAGTAGTAATGACACCGCTGCCCTGCAAAGCACAGACCACAGAGTTTACTAAGGTACCAGAGGATGAGAAGGAAGAGCCTAAGCTTATGGACAATGAATGGCTTGTGTAATAAGTCCACCCTGATGTAGACACAAAAGTGGGACATTGGCATCAGAAAGAGACACTGTCACCACTAGACAGTCTCAAAACTCACCTCGCCGCCGCCAGCCACCGCACGTCCGCACTGCCGCCTGCTTCCGAGTGTCTGACTGGCAGCCGGAGATGCGCGGAAACCACGCCTCCGGCTCCTCCTCACTCAGTCAGACCCGGCTCACTCAATGTTGCGGCCGCCCCCTCTGACACGACAGACACGTGAGCCGCCAACAGCCTGCGATGCGCCGTGCGCACTGCCCCCGGGGCGGGCCCTGGCCTGGATTTTGAATAGGAGGCGTGGGGGGGCCGTGGGCCCCCCTGGCTCAGGGGCCCGGTCGCAATTACGACCACTGCGACCACTGTAGCTACTCCACTGGTTCCTTCTGACACCACACTTAGTTGGCATGGCCCAGGAATAAGCTCTGTGCCTGCACCTGTCCTAAACCTGCCATTTTGCTTTGCTATTCCTTCTGCCAGGCAAGTGATGTACGTCACTGGCTCTGCTCTGCTTTTCAGAGAGGAAGTTAATTCTCAGGACAGTCAGCAGCCACTGTCCAGGGCAGATTTGCAGGAGAAGTCTGCTGCTTCATCCTATAGGCGTGCAAGTAGTAAGGCCTCATGCACACGACAGTATTTTTTCACGGTCCACAAAACGGGGTTCCGTTGGTCCGTGATCAGTGACCGTTTTTTCGTCCGTGGGTCTTCCTTGATTTTTGGAGGATCCACAGACATGAAAAAAAAGTCGTTTTGGTGTCCGCCTGGCCATGCGGAGCCAAACGGATCCATCCTGAATTACAAAGCAAGTCAATTAGAAGCATCATACTTACCTGCTGGCTGCTGCGCTGTCTGTGACCGGCCAGGAGCTCCTCTGGTAAGTCACAGATCATTAAGCAATGCGCGGCACAGACCTGTCACTTACCAGTAGGATGAGCTCCCGGCCAGTCACAGACAGCGCAGCAGCCAGCAGGTAAGTATGATGCTTCTAATACTGCTAAGTAACCATGGCAACCACCCCAACGATTAGGTGCACCCACCCCGACCCTTAGGTGCAACCACCCCGATCAGGAAGTATGCATTGGAGAAAGGCCAGATTCGAGGTTGGACTGAACCTTCTTGTTCAGGTGGTACGTCTCTATTTGCTGATTTGTGGCAGCTTGGTGTGGCACATGAAATAATTGCTCCATCATGTTGATAATACCGAACTGGCTGCTTGTGGTAGTGGAGATGGCAGAAGGTAGGTGCCTCTGCAGGGGAGGAGAGTGGCTTCTTGATCAGGCAGGAGGATGACAGGTGCCTGCTGTGGCAAGCTGCACACAGAGTCTTTCCTGGTAATAAAGCAATTTGGCCTCCCTTTCAGCAACAGTAAAAAAAAAAAAATTGATAGTGAGGGTCTATACGCATGGCTATTAATCAGTAATCATCAGATTGTCGTCATTATGTAATCAAGTAAGCATACAGCTTGTGCCCAAAGGCACAGTTCTTTCAAACCTCTACCATCTCCCACCCCCCACTGAGATGATTGGTCATCAATAGTCTGGAGCAAAGCAATGCTTAATCCGAAGTTGCTTCGTTCAAAACGGAATAATACTTTGGAATAATACTGTACAGAATTAGTTATTAGTTAGTTATTCACAAAGTCGCGTTTCACTTTGTTGAATAACTTTGGTAGTTGATTTTTAAAGTGGAAAACCACTTTAAAACTTGAAACTGAACTCGGCTTCAGTTCCGAGGTACTAGTCACTTCGCTCAACACTAGTCCTCATGGTCAGTGTCATCATCATCATCATTAGCCTCCTGGTCTTCCCCATCACCGCCTCCTCCTTCTCCAATGGTAGCTCCTTATCTTTATCTGCCTCATCCATGGGACTTTCTCAGTGGGAGTCTTGTGAGTAATGGAGGTGTCGGAGATGCCATCCGACACCTCCATTACTCACAAGGCTCAGGCCGTGAACAAGGTCTTGGATAAGACCGAAACGTTAGCCAGTATACAATTATGAATTTACTTCGGATGGATATACGATACAAAAAAATAAGAAAATAAAGAAGATATTTATGAAACATTCTTCTTCGAGTGCCATGGTCTTCCTATCAATATTGTTACCATATTTACCACTGAGCACCGTCCAACCCACGAGGAGTACAGTTCGACTTCTGTCTCCAAACAGCTACAGGGCAGCCAGCAAGATGAGCTACCACTGCCTGACCTCGAAACAACACATGGTTCCTGTTGAGGTGGTTTTTACTGCATAAAAAAAATCATTTACCACTTTATGCTGCTCATACATACAGGTCCTTCTAAAAAAATTAGCATATTGTGATAAAGTTCATTATTTTCTGTAATGTACTGATAAACATTAGACTTTCATATATTTTAGATTCATTACACACCAACTGAAGTAGTTCAAGCCTTTTATTGTTTTAATATTGATGATTTTGGCATACAGCTCATGAAAACCCAAATTTCCTATCTAAAAAAATTAGCATATTTCGTCCGACCAATAAAAAAAAAGTGTTTTTAATACAAAAAAAGTCAACCTTCAAATAATTATGTTCAGTTATGCACTCAATACTTGGTCGGGAATCCTTTTGCAGAAATGACTGCTTCAATGCGGCGTGGCATGGAGGCAATCAGCCTGTGGCACTGCTGAGGTGTTATGGAGGCCCAGGATGCTTCGATAGCGGCCTTAAGCTCATCCAGAGTGTTGGGTCTTGCGTCTCTCAACTTTCTCTTCCCAATATCCCACAGATTCTCTATGGGGTTCAGGTCAGGAGAGTTGGCAGGCCAATTGAGCACAGTAATACCATGGTCAGTAAACCATTTACCAGTGGTTTTGGCACTGTGAGCAGGTGCCAGGTCGTGCTGAAAAATGAAATCTTCATCTCCATAAAGCTTTTCAGCAGATGGAAGCATGAAGTGCTCCAAAATCTCCTGATAGCTAGCTGCATTGACCCTGCCCTTGATAAAACACACTGGACCAACACCAGCAGCTGACGTGGCACCCCAGACCATCACTGACTGTGGGTACTTGACACTGGACTTCAGGCATTTTGGCATTTCCCTCTCCCCAGTCTTCCTCCAGACTCTGGTACCTTGATTTCCGAATGACATGCAAAATTTGCTTTCATCCGAAAAAAGTACTTTGGACCACTGAGCAACAGTCCAGTGCTGCTTCTCTGTAGCCCAGGTCAGGCGCTTCTGCCACTGTTTCTGGTTCAAAAGTGGCTTGACCTGCGGAATGCGGCACCTGTAGCCCATTTCCTGCACACGCCTGTACACGGTGGCTCTGGATGTTTCTTTTCTTTTCAATATCTTTTTATTATTTTCAAAGATAAACATATAGGGGATTACAAACAGACTGTAAATCGAGCTATCAATAGTCACCCTCCTTAGTACATTTGAATAATAACAAAGGCATTGTGAATAGTAACAGAGGTACTGTACATACAAAGAATCATATCAATGAACCCTAGTCATCTAGAATAGATACATGGGACTTTTACGCCCATAATGAGCAGTTAAAACAAGGGTAATTAGTCTGTTGACTTATATTAAGAGACAATACAATTAATAGCCGATAGGAGGCAATGACATCAACAGCAAGTTTACATTGATAAGAACTAAAAAAAAAAACTTGACAGGTAGAAGGTAGGGGAAAGGAGGGGGAGGGGGGGGTACCCTTAAAAGAGCAAGAGCAAGATACGTATGGAAGAGAGGTAGTAAACTATGTCTTATAGTCCAAAGGGGGGGTGTCCTTTTAACTAGAATCAGAGTTTGTGGTTTGTCGAGTCTGGGGCCGTAAATAGGGATTAAGGTAATGAGGATCTCCAGTTGTGCCACGGAGACCAGATTTTTTTGTATTTGTTATGTGATCTCAATTCCCAGTGTGACAATTCTTCAAGTCTGGAAATTGAGGCAACTTTGAGAAACCAGAGTGTCTCGGGTATAGGGCCATGTGATTTCCAATTAGTAGCTATGATAATTCTGGCTGCTGCAATAAGTGGTCTTAAAAGACTTTTCTCTAAAAGGGATAATGAACTTGGCATAATGTTCAATAGGGCGTTCCTAGGGCAACTGACGATCCTCTTTGAGTCTTTTTTGTCTAAAATGCAGTTAATGTGACTAAACACCCCATTCCAGAAAGTTTGTATGTGTGGACAGGACCACCATATGTGCAAAAAGGTGCCCCTCTCTGTTCGACATCTCCAGCACAGGTCCGAGGTAGTGCTATACATCTGGCTCAGTCTGACGGGTGTGAGATACCATCTGGATATCACCTTATACGTGTTTTCCTGTATATTAGCACATCTTGAGGAAAGTTTGGGTGAGAGTAATATTTCTTTAATCTCCTCCTTTGTGAATGAGGTATTTAGGTCTCTTTCCCATTCCCTTAAAAAGTAGAGAGATTTTGGAGTAATGCATAGGAGTACGTTTTTGCTTATCGTGTGTGTGAGTTTCTTTGGAGTCTGGGTCTGAGAAATTAATTTTTCAAACCAGGAGGGTTCTCTGGTCGGGTGTTCTTGAGATAAAGCTATTTTCAGGGAGTTTAGAATGATATTATGTTGGAGGTAGCTCAATTTAGGAGTATCGAAATGCTCTCTCATAGCTTGTAGGTTCAATATCGCTCCATCCGAGTCTAGGAGATCAGCTGGAGCCATATTACTATTATGTATTTGAGCTGGTAGAGTTGTATAACCTTCACCAGTTGAGATGAGGAGGTCACTAAGATTACTTAAGTGAGAGGGGAATTTGGAGCAGATGTCCCTTATATATTTTGCTTTCCAGATTGAAAGTGTGGCTTGAACTAGTATATTGTCTTTACACACAGCGGGGGTTTTCTGTGGGTCCGAGAGCACTAAACCTCTTAAGGGGAATTTGGTTAGTTCGTTCTCTAGTGGGATCCAAGTTTTATGTTCGGGGTGTCTCATCCAGTCTATGATTCTGCCCAAATGAACAGCGTTGATGTATTTATCCAAAGAAGGGGCGCCAATCCCTCCTTTCGTTATGGGTAGTTTTAAAATATCATGTGAGATCCTTGGTCTTATATTACCTCAAATGTAGTTAGAGCAAATTTTCTTGAAGGAAGTCAAGAAGTGCTTTGGGATTTTAATTGGGAGTACCTGTATAAGATATGTGAGTTTAGGTAGAATTAGGGTATTAAACATATTTTTCCGTCCTAGCCAAGATATAAAGGTAGGTTTCCAAGAGTTCAATATGTGTGGGATGGATTTTATAAGTGGGGTGTAGTTTAAGGTAAATCATTTATTAAGGTCAGGAGGAATATTAACCCCTAAGAATTTCAAGGAATTTCGGGTCCATTGGAAAGGTGAGTCTTTTTCTAGACGTTTAAGGGTGTTGTGGGAGTGTAGAATGCCCATTGCTTGCGACTTGGCGATATTGATTTTGAAATTGGATATTTCCCCAAATCTATCTAGCGTCTCAATTATAAGAGGGAAAGCTTGTTTCGGGTTTGAAATAACCAGCAGTAAATCATCAGCATATGCCGCTTGTTTTATTTCCAGGGCACCACATCTTAAGCCCTTTATGTCAGGATTCTGTCTTATGGCTTGTAACAGGGGTTCCATTGACAAAATAAATAATAAGGGAGATAGAGGGCATCCCTGTCTGGTTCCGTTATTAATAGGTACTGCCCGGGACAGAGTATCGTTTACTTTTATGTACGCACGAGGGGATGCATACATAGAGAAAATGGCTTTGATAAATGTAATAGGGAATCCAGATTTCTCCAAAGTGCTGTTGATAAAGGGCCAGGCCGGCTCTGGATGTTTCTACTCCAGACTCAGTCCACTGCTTCCGCAGGTCCCCCAAGGTCTGGAATCGGTCCTTCTCCACAATCTTCCTCAGGGTCCGAAATTTCTTTCTGTGTCTTACCCTCTTGCTTGAGGGTGTCAATGATGGCCTTCTGGACAGCAGTCAGGTCGGCAGTCTTACCCATGATTGCGGTTTTGAGTAATGAACCAGGCTGGGAGTTTTTAAAAGCCTCAGGAATCTTTTGCAGGTGTTTAGAGTTAATTAGTTGATTCAGATGATTAGGTTAATAGCTCGTTTAGAGAACCTTTTCATGATATGCTAATTTTTTTAGATAGGAATTTTGGGTTTTCATGAGTAGTATGCCAAAATCATCAATATTAAAACAATAAAAGGTTTGAATTACTTCAGTTGGTGTGTAATGAATGTAAAATATATGAAAGTCTAATGTTTATCAGTACATTACAGAAAATAATGAACTTTATCACAATATGCAAATTTTTTTTGAAGGACCTGTATACTCTGGAATATTCAAGGTGGAATTCCAGCAAGTTGAAGATAGAAGATCAAGTCGAAGATCAAACGGTGCAATTGCAGACTGTTCTATCTTTTTTAATCCAGGAGGGCATCCCTTGCACATAAGAATGGCTGAAATGTGAGGACAATCTCCTGGATGTGGCCAGCACCCTTTGCAAGCCACTGTATTTTTTCAAAAAGTGTTGCACGATTAGATTTATCATGTGCACTGTCCAAGGAGAATGTGTTAGTTCCACTAACTGCAGTGTGACCATGATGTTTCAGCCATTGTCGCTGATCAACTTGCCTAGTTGGTGTTGGCAGTAAGACATCCAACAGGATGTTTGCTGCATCATACACTTTAGTATTTAACCAGCTGTGTGGCTAGACTTGCCATGGCTGATCAGCTCTAACACCTCATGACAATGCTTCACTTTACACATGTAATAGAAGAGAGGGGAAGGGGGAGAAACTCTTTGCTGCTGTTGGGATGGGAGGATGCTCATTGAGGAGGAAAACTGCTAACCAGGTTAAGATTTTGTCCTATGGACATTGCATGGTGTGTACAAACACTAAGACAGCGAACAGTCATTTTTGTTTTTCCTGAATAAACACCAAACTGTTTAAGTTAAAGACGTTGTGATTGCCACTATACTGCATCCGCTAGCCTGTCTACCAGAGCAAAACACCACAAGTTTGTGAACCTCAAGTTTGCGGCGGGTCCCTCTAACTTTCATAGAAGGCAAACCTAAAAAACCTTCAGCTCATATTTGAAGTCACCAAATACTTAGTAGAAGTGCACAAATAGTCCCACAACATGGACAGTGACATATTAGAGGTGGATCAATGACAAAAATTACAACTAAAAATATGTGTCTTAATCATGGGACATTTTTATGCATCTTAAAGGGAAATTCTCTGAAATGTGCCCTGTCGGAGCGTAGAATTTTTTTTATTTTAGGTCACGGGAGTACGGGCCTTAAAAATTAGGCATTCACCTGACGTAAAAGAAATTCTTATGTGGCTCGAGGTACATTATGCGGTCCATGGATAAACATTTTACTGTAGGCCACTGGACTACAGGCCACAAACATTAGACATTTACCAGACAGAAAAGATCAAGTGATTATGTGCCCGGAAGTATATTACACGGTCAATAGATTTCAATTTTACTGCAGGCAAGTACAAATACAGGTCAAATACATATGTTTTAAATAACTAAAAATACATGGCTAACAAAATCCCCCCTCTTGAAAAAAAAAAATATGATAATAGTTGAAATTCGATAACATGTGGTCGTCGCTGGTGTTGAATTCCTCAGAGGACCCAAGAATTATTTATTCACCAGACAGAAAAGAACAAGTTAGTATGTGGCTGGAGGTAGATTACACCGTCATTGGATATCAATTTTACAGCAGGCCAGAGGACTACAGGCCCCAAAAATTATGCATTCATCATACAGAAAAGAACAAGTTAGTATATGGCTGGAGGCAGATTACACAGTCATTGGATATCAATTTTACAGCAGGCCAGAGGACTACAGGCCCCAAAAATTATGCATTCAGCATACAGAAAAGAACAGGTTAGTATATGGCTGGAGGTAGATTACACGGTCATTGGATATCAATTTTACAGCAGGCCAGAGGGCTACAGGCCCCAAAAATTATGCATTTAGCAGACAGAAAAGAACAAGTAAGTATGTGGCTGGAGGTAGATTACACGGTCATTGGATATCAATTTTACAGCAGGGCAGTGTACTACAGGCACCAAAAATTATGCATTCAGCGTACAGAAAAGAACAAGTATGTGGCTGGAGGTAGATTACATGGTCATTGGATATCAATTTTACATCAGGCCAGAGTACAGGCCCCAAAAATTATGCATTCAGTGTACAGAAAAGATCAAGTGATTATGTGGTTTGAGGTCTATTAGATAGTCAATAGATATCAATTTTACTGAAGGCCAGTACAAATACAGGTCAAATACATATGTTTAAAAGAACTAAAAATATAAAATTTGATTCAAAATGAAATCCCCCTTTTGAAAACAACCCTAATGATAATAGTTGAAACACGTTGTCGTCACAGGTGTTGAATTCTTCCGAGGCCCAAAACATTAGGCATTCAACAGACAGAAAATACTTATTATGCCGCTGTATTTACATAAGACAGGGACCATTATTTGTTATGTGGTGGCGGATATTTGTGGTCTGTCATGAGGAAATTCAATTAAACGTGGTCGACTCATCACATGTGTTAAATTCCTTCGAGATCCATGCCTCATTTATTTTTAGAAATGAGGTGTCCACACTGTCGTGAGCTAGGCGAGTGCGCTTATCAGGTCACGATCCCCCCTGCTGTGCTGAACGTTGTTTCGGATAGGACAATGGACAAGGGGCAAGCCAAGAGTTCCATGACATATTGTGCCAGCTCTGGCCACAGGTCAAGCCTGCACACCCAGTATTCACAGGGTTCCTTTACTTCTCAGAGAGTCCACATCAGTCGTTAACCCGATGTAGTCGGTCACCTGTCCGTCTAGGTGTTCCCTGAGGCTGGATCCGGAGGGTGGCTGTCAATGGATTGGTTGCAAGAATGATCTCATACCCAAAGTGACCAACACATCTTCAAACCTCCCTCTTCTTGCATGCGTGTTGGATTGGTACCTGCAACTGTTTCTCTGTAAGTGAAAATTCCTCTGCCAGCGCCCGCAAAAGCAGAATGCAGCATTTATCGAATGCAAGGCCTGGAAGTGCTGCATTCTAACAGCCCTCTGTGATGCTGATAACATGTCTGCCATTTTGTGTTTGTACCGGGGGTCTAAGTACGTTGCCACCCAGTACTGTTCCTTGCCCTTTATGCTTTTTATACGGGGGTCCCTCTTCAAACACTGGAGCATGAAGGCCGCCATTTGCACTAAACTGGAAGCGCTGGAGTGGCCTGGCTCCTGATCATCATTCAGGATAATGTCGTCCTCGGTCTCCTCCCCCAGTCACAGACAATATCAGGGTTCACAAAAAAGTTTAAAGCGTGCTCTTCTTGCTCCTCCTCTGCCCCGGCACCACCCTCCTCTGACTTCTCTTCAGACTCCTGTTGTTGACTTGTCTGAAATGGAGTAGCCCCCCCGTGAATTCATCCAGCATTGCGACTTCCTCATCCTACTGCTCCTGATTTTCGACGGCTTGATCAATGACACTACGCAATGCAAGCTCCAGAAAGAAAGCGTAAGGTATGATGTCCTGGCTGCGATTGACCAGTTTGGTGATCTCATTAAATGGCCACAAAAGTCTGCATGTGTCACGCATGAGCAGCCACTGGATAGGTGAAAAAAAAAAAAACAGTGTGGCTCTTGGCTTTCAGGCACAACAGCCGCAGCACAGCATGGCAACATCTCAACTGGCATGTCAAATAGGTTCTGGGGAGCTTGGGGGTGCAGAGGAAGAGGCGGTAAAAGTGTAAAAGGAGGAGTCAGCTAAGGAGGAGACAGAGGGTGGAGTAGGAGGAGAAGAAGAGGCAGGCCTACATGGTGGTAACACCAAATCCCTACGGGTGCCACGGGTTTTATGCTTGATGGCCGTCAGAAGTTTTACCCAGTGGGCAGTAAAAGTTATGTACCTTCCCTGCCCGTGTTTGCTAGACCACCTGTCTGTGGTCAGATGTATCTTGGCACCAAAACTGTGTCCCAGTGATATATATTTACTTGCCGCTGAATGTGTCCATATAGCTCTGTGATGCCCTTCTGGGAGAAATATTTCCTTCTGGGGACCTTCCATTGCAATATGCCAATGGCCACAAAGTTTCTAAATGCCTCCGACTGCCTGGTTCCCACCGTGAAGCATGAGGAGGAGGTGTGATGGTGTGGGGGTGCTTTGCTGGTGATACTGATGGGGATTTATTCAAAATTGAAGGCATACTGAACCAGCATGGCTACCACAGCACCTTGCAGCGGCATGCTATTCCATCCGGTTTGCGTTGGACCATCATTTATTTTTAAACAGGACAATGACCCCAAATACACCTCCAGGCTGTGTAAGGGCTATTTGACCATGAAGGAGAGTGATGGGGTGCTGCGCCAGATGACCTGGCCTCCACAGTCACCGGACCTGAACCCAATCGAGATGGTTTGGGGTGAGCTGGACCGCAGAGTGAAGGCAAAAGGGCCGACAAGTGCTAAGTATCTCTGGGAACTCCTTCAAAACTGTTGGAAGACCATTTCAGGTGACTACCTCTTGAAGCTCATCAAGAAAATGCCAAGAGTGTGCAAAGCAGCAATCAAAGCAAAAGGTGGCTACCTTGAAGAACCTAGAATATTACATATTTTCAGTTGTTTCACACTTTTTTGTTATGTATATAATTCCACATGTGTTAATTCATAGTTTTGATGCCTTCAGTGTGAATCTACAATTTTCATAGTCATGAAAATAAAGAAAACTCTTTGAATGAGAAGGTGTGTCCAAACTTTTGGTCTGTACTGTATATATATATATATATATATATATATATACACCCACACCAGCACAACTACTAACTCTTTGTCTCCCTTCTAGATCTATCGGCCGTCCAGCACACTAGTGTGTCCCCCTCTAACTTTGCAGCTCACAGTGTCAGCGACTAAATAACTGACGGTCATATATAATGTGATGTTTGTTTCACTGTGGGATGTGGAAGCTAACATACTACCTTGCAGGCCAGGGCTCTCCAGGTCAGTGGTCAGGAGGTTAGAGCAGTGAAGCATGCTAACCTTGCCGGGCCGCTCTCTCACACACTGCTCAGCTGCTGTAATGATAATAGGCAGGTGAAGCAGCAGAGCACAGCAGATAACAGGATTTGGCAGATGGCTGTGCAGGAGCAAGGCAGACGTTCGATTGGAATCAGCCTGCCCGGGCCCCTCAAACTCCTGGCCCCATAGCAACTGCGTGGTTCTGCCGTTATGTGCAGTACACCAGTGATTGTGCCTGTGAATAAACCAGTAATATGTATTAGCTTCCTAAGCCTAGAAAACCTTTATTCTCAACACGGTAATAATTTGTAAGTAGTGCATATGATATGTAAATTCTACGACACAGTTTTAAGACACAGCCCTGCCCTCAGCATGTGTTAGGCCTGGTCCTTATGTCATACCTCCCGCTGTCTCACCTGTAATAGCCCCAGCATCTCCTGCCTTAGTCGGCCACTGCTGTCTCTGCCAAATGTGGCATCCTCCGGGCACACCGCTTTCATCATCCATTGCATGCTGGAGTGCCATAGGGGCACACACCCGCTGCTTCCTGTGATTTATGCTTCCAGGGGTGCAAATTTTCTGCCTCCCGATATGACCCCTGGGCTGGGTTACAAGGTTAAATAGCAACTCACTTTTCCAGGAAGTTGCCTGAGCGTTTAGTTACTATCAGTAATAGCAAAGGTGTTCTGTTCTGATCTTCTGTGTTTGACCTGTTAGACCATTCTGTTTGCCTGCTGCTTGCATCGACTACTGAGCCTTTCTAATCCTCTGTACTACATTACTATCTAACCCTGTTTTCTGACCTCTGGCTTGTCTCTTACCATGGTTCAGCTTCTGCCTCTGACAATCATCAACTGCTGCCTTCATTCTAGTCTTCTCTGCAATACCACTTCTCACCACCACGTCTGCTATTGGACACAGTTCACACTAACTGCAGTTCTTACTGCACCTTGAGATATTGGAGTGTTTCCTGTTGTCTGACTCTGTGAGTCGTCTGTCAACCATATTAGCTAATCCTGTAGGTAATGGTTCAGTTTTGCTCTGACTGAGTTCTGTCCTGTCTCGTGTGAGTGCTGACTAACACCCTAGGGGTTAGTGGCTGCCATCCCTTGGTTGACACAGAAAATCTACACTCTCTGGTTTTACTAGTGGGTCCCAACCACTGGTTGTAATGGCATGCTAATGTCTAACCCTGTCAATGAAGGGGAGGGGGAGTGTGCAGAGCACAGGGGTGTAACAAATGCAGTGCTCTAAGGATTCAGCCCCTGCTCCGGGTGCTCCTATGTTACCATTTGCATATGAAAAATATGCAGTTAAACAGAGGCTTTTGAATGTATAAATAATATTGTAAATTACTAGGTCTGTATATAATAGAGAGGTTGTGTCATTCCATTGGCCACAGAATTCTGGTTGAAAAAAGTTGAAAACTTTGGTACATGCCATTTTTGCTGATATAATTATTTATTTTTTTTGTAATTTAAACTGCTCTTTTTACTTTTGAAATGTGGGTAGAAAAGTGGGAGTAGTTAGCTTGAGTGGTATCTCTAGACAAACGTGTTATGTTTAAAGGTACACCAAATTTATCAATGTCCATATTTAAAAAAAAAAAAAGGGTTCAAATGATTTCAATGCAAACTCAAGATAAACTACGTTAATAAATTCCCCATATGATAGATTCACCCAATATGAATTTCTGTGTCTGCATTACAATATACACCAGTACCATTCATGCTCACAACAGCTGTTCATTGTAATGCTATATTTAAAATCAATTTAAACGATCATGTTAATAACATAAACATAATAAAATGAAGTGTAATCAAAATATACATGAGTAATCTTTCCAATATCCCAAATAGTAATCTCCAGTAAGCTAAAAATTTTAGTTTGATAAATTCAAAGAATATCACTAAACAATAAAAAAATAATTTAATGGACAGAAATGCAATTCACTGTTATCCCTAATTAGCCTTAATTAACATAATGCCTTTAAAATGTTCTCTTACATTTAAGAACATTACACATCCTATGTGTGATTAGCATAATCTGAAGAGTGATAAATAAGAAAATGTATCATTTCAATTAAGTATAACAACACTTTTCTGTCAGATGCCGAAATGTTCATGCTGGGATCTAGTTGCTATATTGGCTTAAATTACAATTTTCAAATTCTTTGTTTCTATGTAAAAAAATTATGAAACATCAAATATAGATTTGCACCATTTCATATGCAAATGTACAATTTTCAAAGAAGATTACTATTGTTCCACATAAAAAGGTCACCTAAATAGGTCATTATTATATATTACCTTCTGTACTGTAAATAGAGAAGAGCAAAGATTTGGAAAAGTTAGATTTGGCATCTTCGCCAAAGTTAGCCAAGACATTTGATTTGTTCTGAATTAATTTGTCACGAATCACTATAACTCAGATATACCTAGACAACTCTGCCTTAGGGTACGGCCAGACAGAGCGGCCATGCTGCAGAGAAGAACTGCACGGCCAATTAGCCCGCAAATGCCTTTCATGTAATAATGAAGACCATACTCTATAGTCGGTCTTCATTGTTAATGGCTGTGTGGCACTTTTAATGCATCTTTAAACAGGGGCTGTTGCTGGTATGGGGTTTGGCTGGTTAGGTTGGGGAGACAATATGTAAATTATTGCTGTTTGACAGTAAACACAGTATATTAATCAGCTCTGGCATATTCTAGATCACTCTAGGTGAAACAACTACTGTTGCATGGTGCTGAGGTACCAGCAGTGGTTGCCAAAACCACATCAGTTTCAGTATACAGACATAATTTCTGAATCTTGTATATGCTCTTTTACTAGCCTGTTCCTGATTATAGGTGCTGGGTGCTTGCACCCAAATGCAAAGTAAACTAGTGGATACAAAGAGCCCCTTAAAATGATGCAGAATTGGAATATGAAGTAACAGTACTCTTTACAGAAAATAAGGGCCTAGGCTCAGTGCATTTATAGGTAGTGCTTTCTGGGCGTCAATCCAAGATAGACTCGTCCATCAGCCTACCAGATAGTGAGATTCTGATGGTGACATGCTTTCCACCACTCCAGCTAGTGGCATAGATATAGGGGAAGCAGGAGGAGTGGCTGCTTGTGGGCCCAAACTCAGAAGGGGCCCATCCAGGAGACAAACTAAATTTTTTGATTGTCAGGGCCCCCTCGTTGACAATTACAATATACACACTTACACTGTAGAAAACAGATGGAGCAGCTGCTGTGCCTTGTCTGACTAACCACAGGAGTGGGGGTTGTGAAGAAGTTGCTGCAGGGGCATTCAAAAATTTGCTGTGGGAACCAGTAATTTATACTTACACCACAGACTCCAGTCGATGCCTAGCATTACTCAGTAGTAGTATTATTAGTAGTGGTAATTAGAGACAAGCAAATTGATTTTGAACATATCCCATTTTTGACAAAATTCCCCAATATGGTATTTTCAATCAAAACCAAAGTTTTGGCAAGTATATTCAGACGAATGGCACAAACTAGCGCCTGCTATTTTGCATAAGATATTCAGTACAATGGTGAGGAAAACAATGGCAGAGATGGAGGATCATATAAACTTGGGTAGGGCCCTGACCAGTGGACTTACCTATAAGTGTAGATATATTTTCCAGCATCAGCATATATTTTGGCTGCAAACTGTGCCCAATTGTGCAATAATGATATATTGTTCTGTGTCACAGTTGCCATGGACAAGATCAGATGATGGGAGGGGTCACGTGGTACCATATGGTAATTTTTTTCCACATTGCTGGCCGTTATTGTATTGGACTATATCCAAGTCACAATTTTTTTCCAAAAAAGTAAATTAAAATTGTCTTCCGGAAATCCATGTATCAGAGTTGTGTGCCTGACTTAAAGGGGTTTTCCAACCCCAGCACCACATACAGGTTATACTTACCTTGCTCCCCGACACCTACATCGCTCCTAATGCCCGCTCGGCTGCCACTGCATCTCCCCATTGCGCAGATCAAAACATTTGGAATGCTAGGGGGATGTAGTGGCGAAAGTGCGGGCATCAGGTGGGACGTGGGTGCCAGGGAGTAGGGTAATTATAACCTGTATGTGGTGCCTGGGCATTTTGGGGGGCATTATAGGGATTGGATAACCCCTTTAATGTACATTGTAATGAACTCTGTCAAGTGCCTTTAAAAAAAAAATAAGATGAATGAAAATTATCTTCCAAAAATCCATTTATCAGAGTTGTGGACCTGGTCTGTTATAAATTTTGTCCTGGACTGGTACTTGAAAGTTGTTTGTGGTTTGTAGAAAGTGTTGGCCACTAGTGATAGACAAACATCAGCCAGGACAATTTGCGAACGCGCATTCGAGATCAAATGTTCGTAAAACGCATGTTTGCAGTGGGTCCCATTCACTGTAATGGCAGGCAAACCTGAAAAACCTTCAGGTCATATTTGCAGCCAGCAAACACTTACTAGAAGTATACAAATAGTCCCACAACATGGACAGTGATATACCAGAGGGGGAGCATTGGCAAAAATTCCCACAAAAAATATGTATTTTAATCAGGGTCCATTTTTATGCATCATAAAGGGAAATTTTCAAAAATGTGCCCTGGTGGAGCATAGAAATGTGCCCTGATGGAGTCCATTAAAAAAATGCATACATTAACGTAATTTTTTTTCCTACCATGGAACTGTATGGTGAACGGACGCCACTGTACGGCATCAGTCTGAGGCATCTGTTAACGCATACATTTTTGGTATGCATTAAATGGATGGCGAAAATAGGTTGTAAACCCAACCCTAGTGTCAGAATAAGCACCAGAACACAGCGGAGCAACGTGGCGGAAAGGGGAGGCCGCCATGTACTGACAGAGCGATACCTGGTCCTGGTGGTCATGGATGAGGACTGTGTTTCCCAAGGATCATTTTCTACTAGGAAATTCAGGGCACAGTATAATACACTATAATCTATATAATATAAAGATATTAGCCCTACCACAGAATAATTATACAATTAGGTGGTCATTTATTATATAGAAATACGTCTATGTTAGGCGTATTTCTGACACAGATTGTGGCGCAAAGGTCCTTAGCACCGCAATATGCATATTTTTCCCGCTCATGAAAGGTATAAAAAAGAATGGCGTGGGCAGGGAAAGGGATACAGTTATGTCCATACAGTTATTGGATACCACCGCCATACCGTGACCGGATAAAAGGGTATAAGAGGGCACAGTACAGGCAATGACTAGGGGCACTGCATAGGGTGTGGTAAGAGGGCACAATGCAGGGTATAAGGGGCACAGTATGGGTTGAATGGCACAGTATGGGGTGGGGGGCACAGTCACAGGACCATGAGACATTAGAAGACCCTTATGGTGAATGCGGTTCATACGCCACCATAATGAGACTGAGGAGTGAGACAAGGATGTAATTATGTGGCTAGAGATAAAAAAAAATTGAACCGTCGGCTAGTCCAGGCCCCAAAAATTAGGCAACAGGCATTCACCTGACAGCAAAGAACTTTGGACTCTGTGGCTGGAGGTACATTAGGCGGTCACAGGATAAATATGCAACTGTCGACCAGTACAGGCCCCAAAAACTAGGCAATAGGCATTTTCCTGACAGCAAAGAACTTTGGATTCTGTGGCTGGAGGTACATTATGCGGTCACAGGATAAATTTGCAACTAGGCAATAGGCCCCAAAAATTAGGCAATAGGCATTCACCTGACAGCAAAGAACTTTGGATTCTGTGGCTGGAGGTACATTAGGTGGTCACAGGATAAATATGTAAATGTCAGCCAGTATAGGCCCCAAAAATTAGGCATTTATCTGACTTAAAAGGCATTTTATGCCACTGTGTATAAATAAGGCAAGGACCATTCTTTGTTCTGTGTAGTGGCGGATATGTGTGGGCTGGCATGAGGAAATTCAATTACACGTGGTCATCACAGGTGTTGAATTCCTCTGAGATCCATGTCTCATTTATTTTTTTAAGATGTGAGGTAGTTCAGACTGTTGTGAGCAAGATGAGTGTGCTTATCGGTCATGATCCCCCCCTGCTGCTCTTAACGTCCTTTCTGAAAGCACACTCAAAGATGGGCAAACCAAGCATTCCATGGCAAATTGTGCCAGCTCTCGCCACAGGTCAAGCCTGCACACTCAGTAGTCCACGGGTTCCTCGCTTCTCAGAGCGTCCACATCGGCCGTTAACCCCATGTAGTCGGACACCTATCGGTCTAGGCGTTCCCTGAGGCTGGATCCTGAGGGCGGCTGTCGATGGGTTGGCTGCAAGAATGATCTCATATCCAAAGTGACCAAAGCATCTTCAAACTGTCCTCGCTGTCGTTGAAAATTCCTCTGCCAGTGCCCGCAACAGCAGAATGCAGCATCTCTCGCAGCAAGGCCTGGAAATGCTGCATTCTAACAGCCCTCTATGATGCTGGGTCTAAGTACATTGCCACCCAGTACAGTTCCTTGACCTTTAAGCGTTTTATACTGGGGTCCCTCTTCAAACACTGGAGCATGAAGGCCCCCATTTGCAATTAATTGGAAGTGGTCGAGAGCACTCGATCCTGCTCATCGCCCAGGAGAATGTCGTCCTCGTCTCCTCCCTCCAGCCACAGACACCATGGATCCCCGAAAAGTTTAAAGCCTGCTCTTCTTGATCCTCTTCCTCCCCCCAGCCACCATCATCCTCTGATTCCTCTTCAGACTCCTGCTGACTTGTCTCAGATGAAGTAGCTCTCCTCCCTGGGAATTCATTCAGCATTGAGACTTCCTCATCTTCCTGCTCCTCGACGGCTTGATCATTGACACAATGCAATGCATGCTCCAGAAACAAGGCATAAGGTACAATGTCCATGATGGCGCCCTGGCTGCGACTGACCAGTTTGGTGATCTCATCAAATGGCCGCAGAAGTCTGCATGCATCACGCATGAGCAGCCACTGGCATGGTGAAAAAAAAACAAGCTCCCCAGAACCTGACCTACCGCAGAATTCGTACAGGTAGTCGTTAACTGCAAGTTTTTGCTGGAGCAGCCTATCAGGCATATACAAGGTGGAGTTCAAGCATGTCGAGCAGGCAAGTGGTGTCGCCACTGAACGTCAGCAAGGCGAGCCATGGCTGTGTAAGATCTTATAAAATAGCCAGAGATTTTCCTGGCCTGGCGCAAGACGTCCTGGCCCCTGGGGTATTTGGCAACAAATCGCTGCACTACTAAGTTCAGCACATGGGCCATGCACAGCACGTGTGTCATATTGCCCTGTTTCAGTGCGCTTAGCAGATTGGCACCGTTGTCGCACACTACTTTACCAACTGTTAAATTGCGCGGGGTTAGCCACTGATCGGCCTGTGACCGCAGAGCTGAAAGCAGTGCAGGACCAGTGTGGCTCTTGGCCTCCAGGCACAACATCCACAGCATAGCATGGCAATGTCTCACCTGGCACGTCGAATAGGTTCTGGGGAGCTTGGGGGTGCAGTGGAAGAGGTGGTAGCAGTGGAAAAGGAGTCAGCCGAGGAGGAGACAGAGGATGGAGTAGGAGGAGGAGAAGAAGAGGCTGGCCTACTACATGCAATCCGTTGTGGTAACACCAAATCCACATAGGTGCCACGGGTTACATGCTTGATGGCCGTCAGAAAGTTCACCCAGTGGGCAGCGGGCAGTTCACACTGTGTGCCAGAGATATATTAACTTGCAGCTGAACATGGCCATATAGTTCAGGGATGCCCTTCTGGGACCTTCCATTGCTGTGTGCCAATGTCCACAAATTTTTTAAAGGCCTCCAAGTCCACCAATTTATATGACAGTAGTTGGCGGCCTAGCACTTCCGAGAAGCCAGCGGTCAGCCAGTGGGCAAGAGGATTATCCGGCGTTATCTTTTTTTACACTTGAACATTTGGGCCACAAAAGCCGGCCTTGTGCTAGATGAACACGACGACGGCACGGTGGAAGGTGGAGGACAAATGGGAGGAGAGAGGAGAAGGAGAAGAGGCAGGACGTAGAGCGCCGTAGTGTGGCTTTGTGGGTTCTGACGGTGATGCTACCGCTGGGCTCGGTGATGGGAGGCCAGGTGCCTTCTTAAGACGGTCGTCCCATAAGTGAGTGTTGGGCTTACCGCGACTTACAGTCATGTGAAAAAATTAGGACACCCTTTGAAAGCATGTGGTTTTTAGTAACATTTTTAATAAAAGGTTATTTCATCTCCGTTTCAACAATACAGAGAGATTAAAGTAATCCGACTAAACAAAGAAAACTGAAGAAAAGTCTTTTCAAGATCTTCTGTAAATGTCATTCTACAAAAATGCCTATTCTAACTGAGGAAAAAGATAGGACACCCTTGCCCCTAATAGCGAGTGTTACCTCCTTTGGCTGAAATAACTGCAGTGAGACGGTTCTTGTAGCCATCTACCAGTCTTCGACATCGGTCTGAGGAAATTTTACCCCACTCCTCAATGCAGAACTTTTTCAGCTGTGAGATGTTTGAGGGGTTTCTTGCACGTACAGCCCTTTTCAAGTCACCCCACAGCATCTCAATGGGATTCAAATCTGGACTTTGACTTGGCCATTCCAGGACTCTCCATTTCTTCTTTTTCAGCCAATCTTTGGTTGATTTACTAGTATGTTTTGGGTCATTGTCATGTTGCATGGTCCAGTTCCGCTTCAGCTTTAATTTTCTAACTGATGGTCTCACATGTTCTTCAAGCACCTTCTGATACACAGTAGAATTCATCGTGGATTCTATGATGGTGAGCTGACCAGGTCCTGCTGCAGCAAAGCAGCCCCAAACCATGACACTTCCACCTCCATGCTTCACAGTTGGTATGAGGTTCTTTTCTTGGAATGCTGTGTTTGGTTTACGCCAAACATGTCCTCTGCTGTTGTGTCCAAATAATTCAATTTTGGACTCATCTGTCCAAAGTACATTATTCCAGAAGTCCTGGTCTTTGTCAACTTTATCTCTGGCAAATGTCAGTCTGGCCTCGATGTTTCTCTTGGAAAGCAAAGGTTTCCTCCTTGCACACCTCCCATGCAAGTTAAACTTGTACAGTCTCTTTCTGATTGTAGAGGCATGTACTTCTACATCAACAGTAGCCAGAGCCTGCTGTAGTTCTTGAGATGACACTTTAGGGTTTTTGGAGACCTCTTTTAGCATCTTGCGGTCTGCTCTTGGGGTGAACTTGCTGGGGCGACCAGTCCTGGGCATGTTGGCAGTTGTTTTGAAAGCCCTCCACTTGTAGACTATCTTCCGGACAGTGGAATGGCTGATTTCAAAATCTTTTGAGATCTTTTTAAATCCCTTCCCAGACTCATAGGCTGCTACAATCTTTTTTCTGAAGTCCTCTGACAGCTCTTTTGCTCTCACCATGGTGCTCACTCTCACTTCAACAGTCAGGAGCACACCAAACTAAATGTCTGAGGTTTAAATAGTGCAAGCCTCATTCAACATGCAGAGTAACGATCTACTAATTATGTGCACCTGGTGTGATATACCTGTGTGAGATCTGAGCCAATTTAAGAGGGAATACATGTGAGGGTGTCCTATCTTTTTCCTCAGTTAGAATAGGCATTTTTGTAGAATGACATTTACAGAAGATCTTGAAAAGACTTTTCTTCAGTTTTCTTTGTTTAGTTGGATTACTTTAATCTCTCTGTATTGTTGAAACAGAGATGAAATAACCTTTTATTAAAAATGTTACAAAAAACCACATGCTTTCAAAGGGTGTCCTAATTTTTTCACATGACTGTATGTGTTGACAGCATAGGCTGCAGATGGCAGCACTATTGTCAGCAGATGATACGTTAAAAAAGCCCACACTAAGGAGCCATGTGCCGGCATCCTTGGAGAGCAAGATGTGACCGTGCATGATGGATGGCTCGCTCCAGATACATTTGCAGTCTGCTTTTTGCCTTTGTACACTGCAAGTTCAGCCTGCTTCTCCTCCTTCTCCTTCCTATCTGCTGCTACAGCTCTCCCTCTGAACTCCCCTCCTCTTCCTCTCTTGTGGGCATAGGGCACAACCTAATCACATCTCCGTGCTTCTGCTCCTGCCGCAGCTACCTCTTGAGCCCCGGCTGCCCCGCACAGCCACAATGACATCTGCTCCTGGGCTCCACGTCCCGGCGGCCAGCCACGTAACGTCACTCACTCCGACGTTACGCGGATGCTCCACCTGCTTTATTAATAAAGTGGGAGGAGCAGGCGCGTGCGGCGTGACGGAGTCAGTGACGTCACATTATGCTGCTGGCTGGCCTAGTTTGAATGTTTGATAGTGCCCAGTGAATACTAGCTGGAGTCCCAGCAGCCATGTAAGTTAGCAGTAGTAGTAACATTTTACATAAAGACCCTGCCACGTTCCAACAATAGTTGCCGGCCTCCACCCCCTGTTGGGGGTCACTGTCAGCCAGGGACACTGTTATTGGGGGGGATCTGTGGATGTCCTGCAGGCTGGGCTGGCGCTGTGGAAGCATACGGTTGGTCAGGCAGCAGAAAGGCTCTGGGGCTGTCATTGTGTGCTCTGGAACTTTCCCCTTCACAGCCACTGCTATCTTTCTCTCGTACAGTGCAGACTGGAGGATCTGTGGATATTATATATATATATATATATATATATATATATATATATACATATACACAAGCGTGCGCGGCTGGGTATTTGCGCTTGCCTTCAAATGCCTGGGGTAATGACATTTGGACGGTGCTCTAGAACAGGGAAGTGGATGTGGTCGCTGATGGTGCTTGCGAAGGTCCAGGTGAAGGGCAGGAGGCATCCTCGCCTGCGTCTTCAACAGGCGATTGGCCAGCACATACCATAGGGTAAGAGGAAGCAGTGGTGTGACCCACAGACACAGATTGTGGACCCAGGCGTTCGTCCCACTTATTACGGTGCTTGGATGCCATGTGGCGGATCATGCTGGTGGTGGTGAGGTTGCTAGTGTTCACGCCCAACTCATTTTAGTGTGGCACAGGTTGCAAACTCCTATTCTTTTTTCGTCCGCACTTTCTTCAAAAAAGTGCCATACTGCTGAACACCTACCCCTTGGCAATAGCACTAAATGCACACCTTTCAAAATTACTGGCCCTGGAATTCTTGCCATTAGGCTTGTGGACAATGAGGCCTTCCACAGCCTGATGTCGGCTGCTGTCCCACAGTACTCGGTCCCCAGCCACCACTATTTTTCAAGGTGTGCTGTGCCCGCCTTACACCAACATGTGTCCCAAAAAGTCACACGTGCACTGA
The DNA here is from genome assembly GCF_014858855.1 of Bufo gargarizans. Classification (NCBI taxonomy): domain Eukaryota; kingdom Metazoa; phylum Chordata; class Amphibia; order Anura; family Bufonidae; genus Bufo; species Bufo gargarizans. The sequence goes on along the minus strand of NC_058080.1, from coordinate 215,195,969 downwards.
CCAACAAAATTACTGGGAAGGTCCACTTAACCACGGACACATGGACAAGTGCATTTGGCCAGGTAGTCTACATTTCCCTGGCGGCACACTGGGTGAACAGGCCGGGAGCGAGTCGTACCCTGGGATGGAACAGGTGCTACCGACACCAAGGATTGCTGGCCCTAATTCTATCAGGGTTTCTGCCAGCACCTACGTTAGTGGCTCCAACCCGCACTTCTCCTCCTCCGCCTCCTCCTCCACTTCCACCTCCGAATTATCTATGTGAAGCACCAGCCATCAACTGGTAGCTGGAAGCAGTGTAGCACTGCAGTGGGGAAGTGTCAACAGGCCGTGCTGAAGCTGATATGCTTAGGGGACAAACAGCACACCGCCGCAGAGCTGTTGCAGGGGATAGGAAACCAGACTGAGCTCTCGCCACTCAACCTACAACCAGGCATGGTTGTGTGTGATAATGGTCGTAACTTGGTGGAGGATTTCGAGCTCGGCAAGCTCACATACAACCCATGCCTAGCCTACATTTTAAACTTAGTGTTTCAGCATTTTCTCAAAACCTACCCCAATTTACCTGAGGGTGTGCCTCATGTGCACATTTCCGCAACATCAACAGCTTCAGCCGGTCTGTCAATGCTGCAGCAGCACTTGAAATTGCCAGCTCATCGGCTGTTGTGCAATGTGACCACGCGCTGGAACTCAACGTTGCACATGTTGGCCAGGCTTTGTGAGCAGCAGAGGGCAGTAGTGGAATACCAGCTGCAATATGGTCGTCGCCTTTCCAGTCAGCTTCTGCTATTTACAAGCGAGGAGTGGGCATGGATGTCTGACCTCTGTGAAGTTTTAAGAAACTTTGAGGAATCAACACAGATGGTGAGAGGTGATAACGCTATTATCAGCCTAACCATCCCACTTCTGTATTTACTCAAAAGCTGACTGATCACAATTAAGGACAATGATTTGCATGTGGAAGAGGTGGAAATGGGGGAAGAAGACATTACACATGGTGATAGTCAGACCACCCTCCGTTCCTCTTCTCAGCGCGAATTGGATGATAAAGAGGAGGAGTAGCAGGAGACGGTTGCCTTTGCTACAGAGGGTAGTACCCATGGAAGTTTAATTCCATCTGTTCAGCCTGGGTGGGTAGAAGAGGAGGAAGAAGATGAGGAGATGGACAGTCATCCTCCTGATGACGACAGCGAAGTCTTGCCTGTTGGTACTCTGGCACACATGGCTGACTTCATGTTCAGCTGCCTTTCCTGCAAACCGTGCGTTATACGCATTTTAGACAACACGGATTACTGGGTGTTCACCCTTCTCAACCCCCCGCTACAAACAGAACTTGTCATCTCTCATTCCTCAGGTGGAGAGGATGAGCAAAACTGGTGCAGTACCAGAAGGTCCTTGTTGAAAAATGACTCCAAATGGATTATCGCAGTCACGGGGACGTGCAATCACCTAGAAGTTATCTAGAATCAACAAATTGGTAGCAGGCCCTCACCTACAAGTCCAGTCTCAGTAGCCAAGAGTCTTATCAACACAATCCTCACTATTATGGAACCTGGGTGAACATTGTGGAGGCCGGGAGCAAGTTGGCAGCTGGCACCAGACTTGACCTCCAATAGATCCTCAGTTAACGGAAAGTGTTGGGAGTGGGTAATTGCTGCACACCTGCTGCCTTCCTTGGACGCTTGTGCTTTAATAACTTGTCCCAATTAGGGAAAAAAATGGGAAAAGCAACAACAGCCAATCAGATTTCTTTTTTTTTTAAACACTTTATTAGTCATCCAACAATACACGTTATATAAAAATAACATTATTAACATTTATCATCGTATTTTTCTTTAACCCCCCGCCCCCCGCGATGCGTCTTCATTCACCACCACTCCTCGGTTCTAAGGCCGAGGAGTATGGTGACGAGTGAGGATCGGAAGTTCTATGAATTACAGTCACCCCAATTTACAGTCCATTTTTTCTCCGTATTTCTCTGCTTATACAAAATATTTTCATATCTCTTAGTAGTGTTCACCAGATTTAAACATGTATTCATAGTGGGACTCTATTGCAAAAACCAGGAGCGTGCTATCAAAAGACGTGCCAAAAACATTATCTTGAATAAAAGATTTTTTTTTATGTTTCTGACAGCTCACCTTGGCCAGCTCACCCAGTACCCAACATTCCACGGAGAAAGGGATCCGCACCTTCTGTTTTCCCTCAATGTATTTATGAATAGCTCCCCAATAATGTTTCAGCTCTGCACAAGATCAAAACATATGCAGATAGTCCGCTTCGGGGACATCACACCTGGGACAGCCAGTCTTTCCTAATCCCACATCTATTAAGCCAGAGAGGTGTAACATAAAATCTATGTAGAATATTAAACTGAACCACCACGTGATTAAAATTATGTGAGACTACTTTTAAATTCAGAGTTACCTTCTCCTGGCCATCCAAATAAATCATTGGACACTCATTTTTCCAAGTCCTCTGACCAGGAGAGGAAACACCTCCAAATCGAGTTATTAATACATTTTTATAAAGGTGGGAAATCTTCATCTTCTGGTACAAATTCCCTATCCACACATTAAATTGTGTTGAAGTTTATATTTGAAGCCTATTTTTTCTGTATACTCAAAAGTGCCAATCTTAACTGTAAATACTGAAATTATAATAATTGATGTGCTTTTTCTCTCTGTGATAATTCTACAAAAGAAATAATATCTCCATTAATTACTTTTTTGCTAGTATTGTTCCTTAGCTAGTGCATCAAAACCTTTAAAATGCTGATTATACCATAAGGGAGTGCATCCTAGTGAGTCTTTCACTCCACACCATAGTCTAATAGCCTGCCATGACTTCACAAAAAGATTCCTGGCTAATCTAAATTCCCTATCGGAGTTGGTCAATTGATCAGACTCCAGAAGGGTAAAAAAAAAATATATGGAGATCTGTTAACTAAATCCCTACAAAGTGGGCTATCTTTCCATTCATGGAGAAAACAAAACTGTGCAGCTAATAAATATCCCCTGAAGCAGGGCAGGCTAACTCTCCAGGGGCTTATAACAATGTTCTAACTTAAGTCTAACCCGTTTCCTCCCCCAGAGTAGATCATTAATAATTCTTTCAATCACCTTAAAATACCTATCCGGGATCCAAACTGGAGAATTCCTAAAGAGATAACTGAGGGAGAATCACTATCTTAACTAAAGATATTCTATCAGCCTTTGATAAAGGTGATCGAAGCCACGTTGTCATTTTTAACCCTAACTTATTTATCAATGGAATCAAGTTAAGCGGAATAAAATCTTCCACCCTAGGGGAGACTGTAATGCCGAGATACTCAAACGAGTCGGCAATTTTCAGAGTATTAAGAGGACTATCCTTGGGGAATGATAATTTATTTAAGGGATTTGCTGTAGTATCATAATCATAGTTTTATCCCAATTCACATCCAGACCTGAGGCTTCTCCAAAAGAGTTTATCGATTGAATAATAGTTAAGAGAGTAGGATTTGTCTATTTCACATAAAATAGAATATCATCAGCATATAGAGAAATGCGATCTTCCGTTCCCAATACCCCAAACCCTAGTATCCTAGGATCTTGTCTAACCCTGGCAGCCAAAGGTTTGATATAGATATCAAATAGAAGAGGAGAGAGTGGACATCCCTGGCGAGTGCCCCTGGTCATAGGAAAACTTCTTGTAAGATGTACATTTATATTTAGTCTTGCAGTAGGAGATCTATAAAGAAGTTTAACCATATTAATAAACCTAGGGCCAAAGCCCATCCTCTGAAGCACTCTCCATAGAAACCCCCACTCAATTCTATCAAAAGCCTTAGACGCATCTATAGATAAGATAGATTGTGAAGGCCCCCCAGAAGTCTGTATATTAGCAAAAAGACGATGAAGATTATAATGAGTCCCCTTACTGGGAATAAAGCCATTTTGATCTGGATGTGCAATTGATGTCATAACGCTAGATAGCCTCATAGCTAAGATTTTAGAATAAAGCTTAACATCTGTGTTAAGGAGGGAAATCGGTCTATAAGATCCCAGCTCACTAGGGTCCTTACCCTTCTTTAATATTACTATTATCGCCGCCTCTGTCATTGTTTCTATTATTATTGAATCAGAGAGTGTTCTTCCCAATTGGGGAAAAACAATCTCCCCGTATTTACGATAGAACTCGTACGGGAGTCAGAGTTACCTGAACAGGCCTTCATTGCATCTTCTATCTCCTGAGGAGACAAATCCATCTCCAAACGTTCCTTTAGCCCATCTATAAGAACCGGAAGGGAAATAGAATCCAAGTATGAGTCAATCGCAGCCTCTGAGAGAGCACTCTCTGATTCGTACAATTCACTAAAATAGTTTATAAATACTTCAAATATTCTCTCCTGGTCTTCCACAGTAGTGCCATCAGGCATACATATACCACGGATCTCTTTCTTTGGATCTTCTCTGGATCCTGGCTTGCTGTTACTCTAGCCAGCATCTTCCCAGGACGACCTGCCTCTGAAAAATATTTTTGTCCTCTAAAGAACAGCTTCTGTTGTGCTTTATCCAGAAGGAAGTCAGAAAAAGCCTAGCTTGTCCTCTGCATAATCTCTCTACCTTTGTCTGTTTTCCCCTTGGCATACCTAGGTATTCCTTCAGTGGCTGCTTCCTATAGTTCTTTCTCCTTCATCACATACTGCTTGCTGAAATTTGCAATTGTACTAATAAAGATCAAACTCATAAATGCTTTAAATGCATCCCAAATATATTGAGATTTAGCAAAAGCATAGTTCCTATCCCAAAAATAAATAATTTCCGTTTTCTATCTGATTATGGTTATCAATTATTAATAGCCAGTGGGGATTCAGTCTAAATGAGGGTTTCGCTCTAAAATCATTCCCTGCCATACCTAGCTCTATTAAAAAGGGGACATGGTCGGAGATGGATCTGGCCTCGTACTTCATAAGTTTAAAACAATTTTGATAGCCTTTATTTATCAAGGTCAGGTCAATTCTAGACATAGAGCTTCCAGATTTACTAACACAGGAAAAAGCTCTCTTTTCTCTAAATATAACAGTATAGTGGGGCGCCAGTTACATGTGACAGGTATTACAAGAATGGCAGTAGAGAGATATATGTGTATAGTATAATATACGGATTATCTGCAACCGCTCAATTGATATTATCTCAAGGTGGTATAGAAAGATTCGCTACAATAAAGGTGGTATAATAATAAAAAATAAGTTAAGTCAAGGGACTTACTTCACCAGGGAGGAGGATGGACAGGATAAACTTAAGACACCTGTCCTCCTTACCTCCCTCGCCGAGGTCGCCTGTAAGATGGATATACACCCCGTCCTCGTGATGGAAGAAAATTCGAGGGCTTCAACCAAGGATGCTTATTTTATTTCAAGAAAGCTCAACGCGTTTCGGGGATTACAACTAAGTCCCCTTTATCAAGAGCACAAATGAATAAAAGCATAACATAACACTGAAAGGACTCACGGTTAAATAGGGAGGATGCATATCATTCGTTTGGTTGGTTCCATGTGGCGTCTCATTGTGGGCAGTAACTTCCTGGTCACATGACCTCCAGGGCCGGAACAGGAAGTGAGTTGGTGGGGCAATCTAACTGGAATTTATTGTATTGCAGGGATTTAGTGGCTATGTTTTTAATATTTAATAGTGGCATAATGTTTTGCCATAAAAACTGTATTGCAGCCAGAGGTCTGCACCCTCTGATTGCATTGCTCTAGCCCCAGTATCGCTGTGCGTTCCACTGTGGAACGCAACAACAGCTTGCCTGCTGGGAGCGTCCCACAGCGAGTCCACTTCCTTTCCGGCTGCCACCTGATGCGCTCCAAGCTGGAACGCACCGCTCAGGCTCACTGTCGGGGGGAGTGGCCACGATCCTTTGAACGTAGGATGCGTTCCAACCTGGAGCGCACAACATCGGCCTCCTGCAAAGGGGCGTGGTTATACTTTAATTTAATGATGCGCTCCAAGCGCATCACTTAAATCTTACACCTGAATCTTGCATATTAAGACATAAAGGGACAGGTGATTGAAATTATACAGGATGTTTTTTTTCAGTCAAGAGACTTTGAATGATATGCCTGGTCCCTTAACAATCACAACAAGAAATGTATATACTATCAGTTGATAAGTTGCCTTGAGGCATATTTGAGTAGCATACCCCAAGCTTCTATAGAAAATAAATATAGAATACAATAAAATGATAATAAATATAATAATAAATATAAATATAAATATTGATAGAAAAAAAAAAATATATATATATATATATATATATTTGGGATATATGCAAAGACATTGGTATACATTTAAAATACATTTAAAACTCAAAAATGCATTAATACGTTAAGATATTATATTAAGATGTTGAAAAAAAAGGGTTGATAAGTTAATATAAAAGGTAAAAATATCTCATGTTTTTTGATCAAATGAATATACAAAGTCATGATTATTTGATTATATTACTCATTTTCAGTGTAGAATTGATTCATTGATCTATTGATTTCATATATATTTTCCTGTTCCTAGGTACTGAAAATGGTGTAGGGTTAGATAATTGAGATCCCAATTTTAATATATATGTACAGACTTACCTCTGCGGGTTCCTAATTAATGTCTCTTAATATGATTTGAAGCCCTCATCTATCATTTACCTCACTGGAATGGAAAATGGTGGGGATATGAGAAATTCAGTAGTTACAATACTCAAGGGACTCGTTAAGTCCGAAGGGAGCTAGAGTATTAAAAAGAAAGATCCAGAACATTTCTTTCTTACATAATTGGGCGTATGAATAAGGGATCCAGTCTATTGGTGTCAGTAGCAACTTACTGGGATCATTGTTGTGTTTAATAGAAAAATGTTTGGAAACGCTATGTTTTAAATAACCTCGATTAATATTTGAGCGGTGCTGATTAAGTCTCTCCCTAAGGGTTTGTGTCGTGCGGCCAATATATTGGAGGCCACAAGGGCACTCCAACATATAGATCACATTTCTTGTGCCACAATTCATTGAAAACTTGAGTTTGATTACTTCTCCACTGTTTTTAATCTTTGTTTCATCTATACCATCTTGAATTGTATCACAACATTTACATCGCTTGGAGCCGCATTTATATGATCCAATTTTATCTTTGCTTTGCGGTATGTCAATGTTGCTTGTGTGGACTTCATGGTTGGATTCAGAATTTTTTGGGCAAGATGGTGCCAAAAGGCTCTTCAAGGTGCGTGCTCGGCGATATGTGATGGTTGGGTGACTCGGCAGATCTTTGCCTACAATGGGATCTTTACGTATAATCGACCAGTGCTTCTTCATAATCATTCTAATATTATTAAAACTTGGGTGATATCTTGTAATGAAGTTAGATCCTGGGGGTCTCGAGCTCTCTTTCCTCTTTTTCGGTTGTAGACAATCCTTCTGGTTTTCCTTCAGAACTCTATTTAAGGAGTCCTGAATAAGGCCCGATGGGTAACCTTTCTGTTGGAATCTATTTTGTAGGACCAGAAGCTGCTCTTTAAGGGCCGATTCGTCTGAGCAGTTTCTTCTGACCCTTTTCATCTGGCCGTAAGGGATATTTCTTTTCCATTGCTTATAATGACTACTCTTAAAGTCTAAAAAACTATTAGAGTCAACACTTTTAAAGTGTGTTTTCGTCATTATCTGATTGCCTCTACTGTAAATTTCTAAGTCTAGAAAGATGGCCGATTCCTTGTCTATATGGGTTGTAAATGTAGGTTCCACCTGTTAGAGTTTAGACCTGAAATATAATTATCTAAAGACTTGCGGTCCCCTGCCATATAAAAATAATATTGTCTATAAAACGTCTGTAAAATATAATATTCTTAGTATCCTGTAGGCCTATACTTTTCTCAAATGCCCCCATGAATAAATTTGCATATGCGGGGGCGAATTTCGTCCCCATTGCTGTACCGCATTTTTGCAGGAAAAATTGGTCTCTATATTTAAAATAATTATGGTTTAATATAAACTCAATTGAGTCAAGGATAAAAGTCCTTTGAGCGGATGGAAGGAAGAAATCTTCCAAAAGGAAAGTTTCTACTGCTTGAATGCCTAGTGTGTGAATAATATTACTATAAAGGGCTGTAACGTCCATGGTTATCCTATTTTCTCTAAATAGATATTCTGTGACGGTCACGTACACTACACACAGGGGGGAGGATAGTGACCACTGCATTCCACCCTCACCCCTGGCCCTGCCTACTTGCCTCGCAAGTCATAATGACAGGGGACAACTAGACGGCAGTCCCTAACTTAGGATACGTGCTGGGAAGACAGACAAGACAAATAACGGAATGTGAACGGACCGGGTCAATACCTAGAGAGCTACGCAGTACTAAGGAATGAGCAGAGAATAGTCAGGAAAAGCCGAGGTCAAATACCAGGAGAGAAACGAAGTACCAGAGGAGTTCGCAAAGAATCGTCAGGTGGAAGCCGGGGTCAGGATACCAGAAGAGATTTGCAGTACAGGAGGAGCAGGCAAAGGATCGTCAGGGAACAGGATCAGGTAGTATTCAGTAGTCCAACAAAATGCCAGGAACCTAGAATTAACAGGCAACCTGTGGCCAGCAGGCTGCCTGTATTTATAGTGGGGTCTGAGGGTCATGTGACGTGGCCAGCGTCACATAACCGACAGACAGACAAGTCGAGCACAGAGTGATCAGCTCGGCGCTCAAGGCAGACCTAAGAGCAGGGAGCCTCCCAGCTAGCAAAGCCGCCCAGGGAACGAGGCCAAACACAGATCCTCGCTCCTGAAGCTAAGCAGCAGGTCTGCAGCTGATGAGAGACCGAGTGCGCCCTTGGCGCCCCTTGACATATCCTCAGACATCCACGAGGCCCACCTCTTGGCAAAAACGAACCAAGGGGGACCCCTGGAGCAGGGAGGACCCAATCCCTCCAGCGGAGATCCTATCTACCCCTGGATTCATCACACAATTGAAATCCCTATTGACTATCACCAAACAATCAGGCCACTGGTCCACAGAGGGCAACAAACAATTCAATACCTGCCTGGAAAATGGAGGTGGGATATAGATAAACACCAAGATACAAAGCTTTCCATCAAGCCTACCATAGAGAAAAAATATCTCTCCTATTTATCCATAGAGGATGCTAGGCTTAGAAAGTTAATCTGTTTGTGAATCAATATTGTGACTCCTCTGGAGTAAGTAGTAGATGTGGAGTTATATACCTGTGTAGCCCACCTCCCCCGAAGTCGGGGTATCTTCTCCTGTGAAAAATGAGTTTTAACCAAACGGTCAATAGCTGGCAGATGTCTCCTTATCAGATCTAATACCGCCAGCCTTTTACCTTCTCCCCTAAACCCCAAACATTCCATGTAAGTTTTCTTGTAATCATTAATTAATCCTAAAATCTCCAAGTACCATCCTCCTGTCATGGTCTTACCTCCTTGCTGTTCCCTTCGTTTGACATGTGCTGGCGGCCATCTTGGTTTCTGGGTTTTCTTGTAGCCTCCCACCCTGCGGCTCCTCCTTCCCACTGGGAGGAGCTGGATGCCCAGCTCATATATATAGGAGGTCTGTGGCTTCAGTTCCTTGCTTGGTCCTCCTGTGTTCACATGCTTCCAAGACTGCTGCTGCTTCTGGTTCCTGATCCTGGCCTCGTCTGACTACCCCGTTGGTTCCTGATTCCGGCTTCGTCTGACTACCCCGTTGGTTCCTGATTCCGGCTTCGTCTGACTACCCCGTTGGTTCCTGTTCCTGGCTTCGTCTGACTACCCTTCTGGTTCCTGACCTCTGTCTCCGCAAGACCCTGCTTCGGTTTAGCCATCCGTTCGGACTTTGCTTACGGCTTGCTCTTCAATAAAACCTTCTTATTTTCCACTTATCTCTTGTTGTACGTCTGGTTCATGGTTCCATGACATTAGGACCAAGCCATGAATTCTGACGGTACAGGGCCACCCTCGCTACCTACGCTGGTTGCCAGACTTGATCAGCAGGATCACCTGTTGGGTCGGTTCGCTGTGGCGTTGCAAACCCTGCTTGAACGCACGGCTCATTTAGCTTCCGTTGCCGATGGGTCGGTTGTCGCTCCTGGGCCCGCTCCTACTGCCGCTCCGGTTGTTGCGCCAGAGTCTACCCTGACACCTGTTGCTGCGCCTGTGGTGTTTCAGGGTATGACCGGTTCTGCCCCCCTTCCACAGCGCTTTGGGGGAGAGCCAACTCAGTGCCGAGGTTTCCTTAACCAGGTGGGCATTTACTTCGAGTTGCTGCCACATGCCTTTCCTACTGAGAGATCAAGGGTGGGCTTCTTGATCTCGCTGCTCTCGGACAAGGCCTTGGCCTGGGCCAGCCCTTTATGGGAGAACAACAATCCGGTGGTTGCCGAGTTTTCCGGTTTTGTTGCTTCTCTTCGGAAGGTATTCGATGTGCCGGCTCGTGCTGCCTCTGCTGCGAAGCTCCTTATGTCCATCAGACAGGGTTCACGATCCGTAGCTGAATACGCCATTGAGTTTCGTACCCTGGCAGCAGAGGTGGGCTGGAATAATGAGGCTCTGGTCGCTGCTTTCTCTCATGGTCTCTCGGATGCCTTGAAGGATGAGGTTGCAGCTAAGGACCTACCAGTGGAGCTCGAGTCTCTTATTTCTTTCCTGATTTTGATTGACACCAGACTCAGGGAGAGACCTTCCTTTAAGGAGAGCCTGCGGAGGTCTCCTAACAGATTGGCGCCTACGTTTGCTGTCCCACCCGTGCCTCCCTCTCCTCCCACGCCTCCTGGGGATGACTTGTCTGGGGGTGAGCCCATGCAGCGGGGGTTTGCTCGCCTGTCTGAGGGGGAGAGGGTGCTCCGGAGACGCGAGGGCCGATGCATGTACTGTGGTCTCGGTGGGCATTTTCGGTTGGCATGTCCGAACCGTCCGGGAGAACGCTCGCACCTGAGGTCCTGTCGGGGGCAGATCTTGGGTGGAGTCTCCTCGTCCCCGGTTTCCCGTGTTGACAAACCACTGATCACGGTTGTCCTCTCCTGGGTCGGGGGCTCGGTGACGACCCAGGCGTTGGTGGACTCTGGTGCTGGTGGTTTGTTCATTGATAGAGTGTTCGTTGCCGCCAATTCCATTCCTCTGCAGCCTCGAGGTTCCCCACTGGCTCTTGAGGCGATAGACGGCAGACCCCTTCTGCCGCCACACGTGACTCATGAGACCCTTCCAGTGGGGATAGCCATTGGTGCCGTTCACAGAGAGTCGGTCTGTCTCCAGGTTATTTCGTCTCCACACTACTCGGTGGTCTTGGGGTACCCCTGGCTCCAGAAGCATAATCCGACTTTCGATTGGAGATCGGTCGAGATCCTCTCGTGGTCACCGCAGTGTGGGGCTAGTTGCATCCATGGGCCTGTCAAGTTGCTGTGTACTTCCTCGGACTCTCTGTTGCCTCCTGAATACGAAGAGTACCGGGATGTATTCGATAAGGTGCGCGCGGTTGCCCTACCTCCGCACCGCCCATACGATTGTGCCATAGAGTTACAATCCGGTGCCGTTCCTCCTCGTGGCAAAGTCTATCCACTGTCGGTAGCGGAGAATGAGGCCATGGAGGAGTACGTGAGGGAGGCGCTTTCACGCGGACACATTCGCAAATCCTCGTCCCCGGCAGGGGCTGGATTTTTCTTTGTGAAAAAGAAGGGCGGCGAGTTGAGGCCTTGCATCGATTACAGGGGTCTCAATCGCATCACGATCAAGAACGCTTACCCGATACCCTTGATTTCCGAGCTGTTCGATCGCCTCAAAGGGGCCACGGTCTTTACCAAACTCGACCTGAGGGCGGCATATAACCTGGTAAGGATCAAGGCGGGCGATGAGTGGAAGACCGCGTTTAACACCAGGACCGGTCATTATGAATCCTTGGTTATGCCCTTTGGGTTGTGCAATGCGCCCGCAGTCTTCCAGGAATTCATCAACGATGTTTTCCGTGACCTGTTGCAGCAGTGTGTGGTGGTCTATTTGGATGACATCTTGGTATATTCTGCATCCATGGAGGCCCACATTCTGGATGTCAGACGAGTGTTGCAACGCTTACGAGAGAACAAGCTGTTCGGTAAGCTTGAGAAATGCGAATTTCACCGATCCCAGGTAACCTTCTTAGGTTACATCATTTCCGCTGAGGGGTTCTCCATGGATCCTGAGAAGGTTTCGGCTGTCTTACAGTGGCCCCAGCCCAGTGGGCTTCGTGCCCTGCAGCGCTTTTTGGGCTTCGCCAATTATTATCGGAAGTTCATCAGGGACTTTTCCATGCTAGCCAAGCCTCTCACGGATCTGACCAGGAAGGGCAGTAATCCTCAGGTCTGGCCGCTCGAGGCCATCCGAGCTTTTGAGGCTCTAAAGTCCGCCTTTGTGTCGGCTCCGATTCTGTCGCATCCCAACCCTGGGTTGCCTTTTGTCCTCGAGGTGGACGCGTCTGAGACGGGAGTAGGCGCCCTCCTGTCTCAGCGTAGAACACCAGAGGGTCCTCTGCTTCCTTGTGGGTTTTACTCCCGGAAACTGTCTTCCGCGGAGTGCAACTATCAGATTGGTGACAGGGAGTTATTGGCCATCGTGCAGGCCCTTAAAGAATGGAGGCACTTGCTCGAGGGCTCGGTGGTTCCGGTTCTCATCCTGACGGACCACAAGAATCTGACCTACCTCTCTGAGGCCAAGAGATTGACACCACGTCAGGCCAGATGGGCTCTGTTCTTGTCACGTTTTAATTACGTGGTCTCCTACCTACCCGGCTCCAAGAACATCAGAGCGGATGCCTTATCACGGCAGTACTCCGAGCTGTCCGGGGAGGAGTCGATTCCGACTACGGTCATACCCCCGAATCAGATCCTGGCCGCTATTCGCACCAGCCTGACTTCTCCTCTGGGTGAGCAGATTTTGGCGGCTCAATCTGGTGCTCCCTCTGGGAGACCCAACGGCAGATGTTTTGTGCCTGAGGAGTTGCGCACTCGGTTGTTGCGAACCTACCATAACTCCAAGGCCGCGGGGCACCCTGGAAAGAATCAGCTGTCCTGGGCGGTTTCACGTCTGTTCTGGTGGCCTTCTCTACGTTCCGACATCGCCGCATATGTAGCGGCATGCTCCGTTTGTGCCCAGAGTAAGTCCCCTCGGCACCTTCCGTTGGGCCTTTTGCAACCCATAGCCACCGGGGAGCGTCCATGGTCACACCTGGGGATGGATTTCATTGTGGACCTCCCTGCATCCCGAGGCCATACGGTCATTCTCATGATTGTGGATCGGTTTTCCAAAATGTGCCACTGTGTTCCTCTCAAGAAGTTACCCTCTGCACAAGAGTTGGCCTCGATTTTTGCCAGGGAGGTCTTCCGGTTGCACGGTTTGCCCAAGGAGATTGTGTCGGATCGGGGGAGTCAGTTTGTGTCCAGGTTCTGGCGCGCCTTTTGCTCCCAGTTGGGGATTCATCTCTCTTTCTCCTCGGCCTACCACCCTCAGTCCAATGGGGCCGCAGAACGATCCAATCAGGCCTTGGAGCAATTCCTTCGTTGCTATGTCTCCGATCACCAAGACAATTGGGTTGACCTCCTGCCTTGGGCTGAGTTTGCCAGGAACACGGCGGTGAACTCTTCCTCTGGGACGTCTCCCTTCATGGCCAATTATGGGTTCCAACCTGCCGTGTTACCGGAGGTATTCTCTCCCCAGGATATTCCGGCTGTGGAGGATCACCTTTCCGTCCTACGTGCTTCTTGGGTACAGATCCAGAGGTCCCTTGAGGTCTCTGCGCAGCGCCAGAAACTCCAGGCTGATCGCAGACGAGCGCCCGCTCCTTCCTACCAGGTCGGAGACCGCGTATGGTTGTCCACCCGCAACCTCAACCTTCGAGTGCCCACTCCCAAGCTGGCGCCTCGCTTTGTTGGTCCCTTCCGAGTGCTTCGCAGGGTAAACCCGGTAGCCTATGCCCTTGCGCTTCCTCCTGGCATGCGGATCTCCAACGTGTTTCATGTCTCCCTGTTGAAGCCACTGGTGTGTAATCGTTTCACTTCCTCGATTCCTCGGCCTCGTCCGGTCCAAGTGGGCAATCGTGAGGAGTATGAGGTGAGCAATATCCTGGACTCACGCCTGGTCCGCGGCCGGGTGCAGTTTTTGGTCCATTGGCGTGGTTATGGCCCAGAGGAGCGTTCCTGGGTTCCCTCCGCAGATGTCCATGCTCCTGCTTTGCTCCGAGCCTTCCACGCACGCTTCCCTCAGAAACCGTTCCTTACTCCGCGGAGGAGGGGCCCTTGAGGGGGAGGTACTGTCATGGTCTTACCTCCTTGCTGTTCCCTTCGTTTGACATGTGCTGGCGGCCATCTTGGTTTCTGGGTTTTCTTGTAGCCTCCCACCCTGCGGCTCCTCCTTCCCACTGGGAGGAGCTGGATGCCCAGCTCATATATATAGGAGGTCTGTGGCTTCAGTTCCTTGCTTGGTCCTCCTGTGTTCACATGCTTCCAAGACTGCTGCTGCTTCTGGTTCCTGATCCTGGCCTCGTCTGACTACCCCGTTGGTTCCTGATTCCGGCTTCATCTGACTACCCCGTTGGTTCCTGATTCCGGCTTCGTCTGACTACCCCGTTGGTTCCTGTTCCTGGCTTCGTCTGACTACCCTTCTGGTTCCTGACCTCTGTCTCCGCAAGACCCTGCTTCGGTTTAGCCATCCGTTCGGACTTTGCTTACGGCTTGCTCTTCAATAAAACCTTCTTATTTTCCACTTATCTCTTGTTGTACGTCTGGTTCATGGTTCCATGACACCTCCTCAAGCTTCACTCCGTTCCCTACTTTAATGCTAGACGCATCACAGGACGCCCTCCTTCCCCCCATCCAATCCCTCCCACCACCCACTCAAAAACCACATGTCCCCTTTGATCTCTAATTGAAAAAAAAAAAAATCTTAACTAGGACCTTCCCTCCCTCACTCTCCCGACCGAACCTCCATCCAAAATATCCCAAGAAATGAAAATCTCAAGGAAGAAAACATATTTCAGTCAACATTCCTATCTAACCAGTCAGTGGCCATATCTGGAGTGTCAAAAAAAAGTAGTCTCCTTATATACGATCCTTAATTTGGCTGGGTACAAAAAAAAAGTACTTAATGTCCTTGCTCTGAAGGCATTTTTTTACATCTAGGAAGGTACGTCTCTTATCTTGAACTTCTTTTGAAAAATCTGGAAAAAAATAAAGTTTACACCCATTGTAGGAAATACATCTCGTGCACGCCTCAGGATCATGTCTCTATCACAAGCTGCAAGCAACTTAATTATTACAGTTCTTGGGGGGCTTACCCGGGATCAATTTACCACCGGGAATTCGGTGGGCAGTTTCGATTACAAACAAAGCTGAAAAATATTCCTTCCCGAAATTATCAAAAATTATGGATTGTATCGTTCCTGACAATTTTTTTTTTTCATCAGGGATTTCTGTTAGGTCCATGATTCGTACATTACATCTGCTTGACCTATCCTCAAGGTCCAGCGTTTTTTTTTTCTCAGGTAGTTGTAGTCCTTTTTTACTGTTACTGTTCTCAACCTTTAGCATTTTCACCTCTTGTTCCAGTTTATTCACTGTGTTTTCCAGTTCCTTAGTTCTATCACAAATCATATCATTGTCAGATCATCAAGCAAAATTTTCTATCGCTTTTCCATTATTTTTAACAATCAGTAAAATCTCCTCTAATGGAGAGCAGTTTTTTACCTGCTTCTCCCCATCTCCGTTATCCGGATCCTCCTCGTGTGGATCCTCCGATCTAAACTCAGAGATATTTTTTTTAGCATTAATATCTTGCCTCCCCTTTTGGCCAGACCTGGTGCTTAAATTCAGTGACCTTAAAAGTTGATCAATTTTAGCAGACTCTATTTGTTTCTGCCCTGACTTGAACAGCGTTGAGTCAGTTGATCGTCTATACTTTTTAGGAGCTATTTCCCCCCTTTTTCTTTTTTTTTCTTCTTTTCTCCATGCTTTTTTTTTTTTTTGGATTAGCTTCTTCCTCCTTTTTTGGAGTTAGTGTCCAACTTCCCTTCTTTTTTTTTTTTTTCTTCTTTTCCCGCCCCTTTTCCCCATACCCCTTTTAATTTCTTCTCTTTTCCCTTATCTGTGTACTTTCTATGTTTTTATTTTTTCAGTACACTGTTGCAAAAAAAAAAAAAAAAAACAGTAGGTAGTTAACAGTTAGTTGGGGGGGTGGAGAAAATTAAAAACTGGTATTAAATAGAGGAGGAGAAAAAAGGAAAAACAAAAAAAAGGGGAGCACAAACTCCAGAGGGCAAAAGGAAAAAGGTATCAGTCCAGACAATGGAGGGGGACAAGGATAGATCTCACTAAGCCCAGATCTTCAAGTTCTGGCTCCAATCTTCATAGGACCTCAGACCAACAGAGACAAGAGTTCCAGACATAGTGTCCAAGCAGAGGGGTCCATCCAACCAGATGGGGACAGCCAGGCAGCACGTCAGCAGGAAGCAGGGGGACAGGAGGTAAGAAAGAGCTACAAAAATACGCAGCCACAGACACATAAAGCGGGTCGCCACAGCAGATATATCCGGGGGGGGGGGGGGCTGCCCAGAACACAGCACTCTCACCCCCTCCAAGACAAGCAAGCAAACCTCAGTCAGCATCCGCAATGCAGCTCAACGTCCGGGAGGCATGCACAGGTCAGTAGGGGGTCAATGGAAGTTTAAATCCAGGGGGAGCGCCCAGAATACAGTGCTCTCACCCCCTCGAAGATGAGGAAATAAACTTCGATTGGCGTCCGCAATGCAGCTCAGCGTCCGGGAGGCATACAGAGGTCAGTAGGGGTCAGTAAAAGTTTTCAGAACCGTGAACCGAAGAAACACTCAGGACATTTTCTAGCCGGCATTAGGGGGGAAGGAGAGCACAACGCTGCACCGTCACATCATCATGTCCTCTCAAGTTATCCCGCTAGCCAATCAGATTTCAGCCATTGACATCCCTTGGATGTGGTAGCCCTTTCTCAGGCTCCCTCTCCGGCATCGAACCCTGATGCCCCGTTACCCGTGATCACTATGGTAGGCGCAGAAAAGAACATCAAAAGTTGATAAGGCAGACATCCAAATGGATCGTCACTGTCACAGGGACGTGCAATCGCACAGAGGTTATCTAGAGTTACCAATGCGGCAGCAGGCCCTCGCCTATAGTGTTTTAGATGGTCAGATCAGAAGGACCTTGCTCCAAATGTTTTTGAGGGTCGCCATCAGGCCATCAATCATAATTTTTCAAGGGTGTGTAAGATGCCCTCCTTTATGTGTTACAAAGGGTATTTTGGAGTGCCGGTTCCTTGTAATTTTCGGCAGCCCTTTCACTTAGTGCATAGGCTTTATGAGTGTAGGAGTCCTACTACCTGAACTATTGTACCACAATGTGAATGGGGCCCTCCATTATGTGATATACAGGTTGTATCAGAGTACCTCTTCCTTATAATTTTTGGCAGCACTTGTACTTTATATAAAGTAAATATACATGAAAGAATGTTTCTTAACAATTTTTCCTCTAAAATAGTTTTTTTCTTTCTGGTTTTGTCGGTATTATGTAAAAGTTTTGTACTACTCGGACAACATGGTTCCCAGCAGCGACCTGGGAATCCAAGATGCATCCAGACATCCTCCCTATGCTGTTCCCAAACCATTTTGGTGGTGTTTCCTTCAATTTCTGACTGTCACGGGACACCGACGAGGCGCTCGCTCTCCTCAGCGCCGTCGGCATCCCGCCTCTGTGCAGGTGCAAGGATGCGTGCAGCGTCCTCGTCTCCTAGGTGATAGGGGGGCAGGATGGACCGTCTCCTCAGCGCGGCCGTCTCCAGGGGAGGTCTGAGCACCGAACTGGGCACTCGGTTCTCAGGTGTATTCAGCAGCGTGGGTCATGTGGCACTGGCCACGTCACATGACCCCAGCTAGTCAGTATTTAACAGGCAGCCTGCAGGCCACAGGTTGCCTGTTAATTAGGTTAATTTGTGATTCTGTTACCTGGCATACTTACCTGTTCCTGTATGCCCTCACGATCCTCTGCCTGCTCCTCCTGTACTGCGCTGCTTTCCTGGTACTCCGACCCCGGCTTCCACCTGACGATTCTCCGCGGACTCCTGTGGAACTTTTTTGCTCTCCTGGTTTTTGACCCCTGCTTCTCCTGACTATTCTCTGCTTACTCCATTTGTACTTCGTTGCTCTCTTGGTATTGATTCGGTCTGTTCACTATCCGTTGTTTGTCTTGTCAGTCCTCCCAGCAGGTATTCAAAGCTAGGGACTGCCATCCAGTTGTCCCCTGTCATCAGGACTTGCGAGGCAATATAGGCAGAGCCAGGGGTGAGGGTGGAGCACAGTGGTCACTATCATCCCCCCTGTGTGTGTGTGTACATGACCGTTACAGATTAACAGGCCCTACGTAACCACTGTATCATGAATCCTCTGGTGACCCTGACAGACCACGTTTCTAACCTGACGCAGATGGTGCAGGAACTTGGGGACAAACTCTGTTCTTTTGAGTTAGGACAAGGTTCTTCCATTCCTCAGGCCTCCAGTCCGCATTTAGAGCCCCAGATTTAGCTTCCTGAACCCTTTTCTGGAGACCAGAGTAAGTTTATTTTCTTTAAGAAAAATTGTAAACTTTATTTCCGTTTGCGCCCCTTGTCCTCCGGCCATGAGAGTCAACGCACGGGCATTGTCATTTTCCGATTACAGGGTGATCCCCAGGAGTGGGCGTTCTCTTTACCAGCTGACTCCAGTTGTTTATCATCAGTAGAGGGATTTTTTCAGGCCCTGGGTACCCTGTATGATGAACCAGACAGGGCACTGGTAGCCAAGACTGCTCTAAAAGCACTGGTTCAGGGCGATCAACCTGCAGAGGAGTATTGCACCCAATTTAGAAGGTGGTGTGTTCCCTCAGGGTGGAATGAACCAGCCCTTAAGAGTCAGTTCAGGTACAGGTCTGTCTGATAACCTAAAGGATCTTCTAGTGAGTTATCAGCTTCCTGAGTCTCTAGAGGAGATGATGACCCTAGTTATCCAACTTGACCAACAGGTTAGAGAGAGACGACAGGAACGACAGTTCTCTTCTCAGATAGTGGTCCAGTCTGAGGTCTGTCCCAAGAACAAGGCTGAGGTCTCTTCCGAAGAACCCATGCAGGTCGTCATGACCCGAGGGAATCTGTGCCGCAGACGTGGAGTGTGTTTTTACTGCAGAGATCCTGACCATTGGATCAACCAGTGTCCTAAGAAGGTCTTCTCCGTCAAAGCTCCCAAGGCAAGGCAACCTAAAGATCTGGTACACCCTGATATTACGAAATTTAAGCTTTTGGTACCCATAACGATATCCTTGGGTGTAAATAAATGGCCGGGTAAGGCCTTTATTGACTCTGGCTCAGCGGCCAGCTTTATTGATTGTGAGTACGCTATTACACTAGCTATTCCAATTTTTGTTCTACCTACGCCTATCCATATCATGGCTATCGATGCCACTGCCCTGGTAGGTGATTCTTTAACCGTGGGTGTGTGCCACTCTGAGAAATGTTGCCTGTTAGTCCTGGAGAACTTACCGGTCGAGGTGGTACTGGGGTTGGCTTGGCTCCAATTACATAACCCCACTATAGATTGGTCCAGGGGGGAATTGGTGAAATGGGGACCTAAGTGCGACTCTGTGGCAGAGGCTGAGGTCTCAGCAGAATATGATACATTACCCACAGTCATTAAGGAATATTCAGATTTGTTCTCATCATCAACCCCGGAGGCTCTACCACCCCATAGGCCTTATGATTGCGTCATAGAATTAGTAGAAGGTCCCAGGTTTCCTAAGGGGTGTATTTATAATCTTTCTAAGCCTGAACGCAAGGCCATGGAGGATTATATTAAGGAAAGCCTCAGTAAGGGGCACATTAGACCCTCTGTCTCTACAAAGGAGGCAGGGATTTTCTTTGTTAAGAAGAAGGATAGTGGTCTTAGACCTTGTATCGATTACCGGAAATGAAATAAGATCACTATCCAGAATAGATACTCCCTCCCATTGATTCCGGATTTATTTAACCAGGTACTTGGGCCACCTGGTTTTCCAAAACTGACCTGAAAGGGGCATATCACCTAATCCGAATCAAGGATGGAGACAAATGGAAGACGGCGTTCAATACTCCGGCTGGACAATTTGAATATCAGGTTATGCCTTTTGGACTCAGCAATGCCCCAACTGTGTTCCAAAACTTCATGAACAATATTCTCAGGGAGTTCTTGGGTAAATTTATCATTGTCTATCTTGACGACATTTTGATATTTTTCACTAATTTGAAATCTCATGTGTTTCATGTTAGACAAGTATTGGAGGTGTTGAGGGAGAATCAGATATCGGACACAGGAGATACTATTTCTAGTATCATTTCCTGACTCCTCACACCTTCAAAATGGATCCTAGTATGCTACTAGCAATTAAGGAATGGGTAAGGCCTTCATCCTTAAAGGCCTTACAACGTTTCTTAGGATTTGCCAATTACTACCGTAAATTCATAAAGGATTTTTCAGTAATTGCTAAACTGTTGACCAACCTCACTAAGAAAGGGGCGGATTTGGAGAATTGGTCTACTGAGGCCATTAATTCATTTGAGACCCTAAAGAAGGCATTCAGTAGCACTCCCATTCTGATCATGCCAGATCAGGAGAGAACGTTTATTGTGGAGGTGGATGCGTCCGAGGATGGGGCAGGAGTGGTCATTTCACAAGGTCCTGCTAGCCTTACTAACTAGAGACCTTGTGCCTTCTTTTCCAGAAAATTTTCCCCCACCGAGAGAAACTACGATATAGGGAATCGGGAGTTGCTGGCCATTAAATTGGCGTTTGAGGCGTGGAGGCATTTTCTGGAAGGGGCAAGACATTGTGTTACTGTTGTCACTGATCATAAGAACATAATGTTTCTCGAGTCTGCTAAGAGGTTGAATCCCCATCAGGCCAGATGGGAACTATTTTTTACTCGCTTTGATTTCTCCATTACTTTCAGGCCTGGAAGTAAAAACGTGAAGGCTGATGCATTATCTCGGAGCTTCCATGCGTTTCAGCCTACAGAGGCACCACCTGAATTCATTCTACCAGCAAATTTCTTCGTAGCAGCCTTAACCCAGGATATCTCAGCTCTTATTAAGGCTGAACAACATCTGGCACCGGCATCCACCCCAACAGATAAGTTGTTTGTTCCCATAAAGTTTAGTCTCCAGCTGTTGGGTGAGTGTCATGATTCTGCCTTTTGTGGACATCCTGGTATTGAGGGCACTAAGGAGCTGGTTTCCAGATCATATTGGTGGCCCACTCTAACTAGGGATGTCAAGTCCTATGTGTCGGCCTGCAAGGTTTGTGCTAGATCTAAGACACCTAGAACTCACCCTGCTGGTGACCTACGACCCCTACCCATTCCCAGTAGACCCTGGTCCCATATCTCGATGGACTTTATTATTGACCTGCCGCCTGCGGAGGGTAAGAC
The DNA here is from genome assembly GCF_014858855.1 of Bufo gargarizans. NCBI lineage: Eukaryota > Metazoa > Chordata > Amphibia > Anura > Bufonidae > Bufo > Bufo gargarizans. The sequence goes on along the minus strand of NC_058080.1, from coordinate 215,174,491 downwards.
TGTGATTTAGTTAGTGGTCGATAGGTTTAGCAAGATGGTTCATTTTATTCCCCTGTCTAAACTCCCGAATGCCAAAACCCTGGCATCTTTTTTGTGAAAGAGAGGAGATTGTATGATTACATGGTATTCCTGAGAATATTGTTTCTGACAGGGGTGTGCAGTTTGTGTCCAAGTTTTGGAGGGCTTTCTGTCAAAAATGCCATATTTCGTTGTCTTTTTCGTCCGCCTACAACCCTGAGAGTAATGGGCAGACTAAACGCCTCAATCAGTCTGTGGAACAATTCCTGAGGTCATATGTTGCTGATGATCAGCAATTATGGGTTAAATTTCTTCCGTTGGCCGAATTTGCTCTGAATAACCATGTTAATTCTTCTGCTGGGGTCTCCCCTTTCTTTGTTTAAGTAAGGAGAAAATAATAGCGTTGCGGCACTCACCAGGATAAAAAATCAGTAACCTTTATTGTGACTTCCTTGGAAGAGGATACATGTGGGTCCAGAGGCGGATACACTGTTGCGGGCGGCGACGGCCGTTTCGCGCGTGGGGTCGCGCTTCCTCAGGCCGCTGAATACGTCATGACGCTAGTGCGTTTTATATAGAGGCAGACAGGGCACGGCCGGCGCCGTCATCCACAGCTGTTCGCCCCTGGGAGTAATGACGTCTAAAAACAAGCGCACAGCAGTGACATGGTGAGTACAAACAAGGTAATAGCACAAATACATGATTGAATGTGTTAATCTGCATGCACCTCCGCATGGTAGGGGATGCACGCAGAGGTCCAGATGCTTAAAGAGGACATATATTAAGACAACATATATTGTAGATCCCTATGCTGGGGGAGTGGGGGTGCACAACATAAGTATGGGATTCCATACATTAAATGACCAGTTTTCATCCAACCTCGGTCAAGCGTGCTGTTCCTTACGGTCAATTCATTCGTCTCCGTAGGATTAACGATACAGATGAAAGTTTCTCTAGACAGGCATTGGAACTCCGTAAAAGACTCCTAGATAGGGGTTATCCGTCGAATGATGTTTCAACAGCCATGCGTAAGGCGGCTAAGTTGGATCGTGCCTCCCTACTTAGAGAGAGAACAGTTAATCCTGCACCTTCACGTTTTGCATTTTCTTTTCAATACAGTGCTGCGGCAGACATGGTTAAGCAAGTGATCAATCAGAATTGGGACCTTTTAAAGGGGGATTCCTCCCTGGATAGTGTAACTAGCGAGAAACCTCTGATTGCATTTAAGAGATGCCCTACTTTAAAAGATAAACTCGTCAGTAGTGTGTTTTCTACACCTAAGAACGAGACGTGGTTAGCTAAACCTAAGGGCAACTTTAAATGCGGTCACTGCTCGTTTTGTACACTTAATATATGCAGCAAGTATTTAATTTTTGGAGGTATCACGCACACAGTGCGAGAATTCATTAATTGCCGTACCCCTTATGTTGTTTACGTGATCTTCTGCCCGTGTGGACGTTTTTATGTGGGTAAAACCATACGTCCCCTTTTTGAACGGATACGCAAGCATGTTGGGTCTATCAGATCAGGAAGAGGCAGCCCCCGCCTTATTGATCATATTCGTGTCGCCCATGATGCTCAACCGCGTTGCCTCTCCTTTGCGGGGGTGGAACATGTCCGTCCTATCCCCCGTGGAGGGGACCGGCATCGTCTACTCCTGCAGAGGGAGGCAAGGTGGATTATTCAGACAGGCGCAATGGGCCCAGCAGGCATGAATGACAGAAATGACATGTCTGTCTTCCTGTAAGCAACAACTCGCATTATAAATTGATATATACGTTCTTATGTCCTTGTTCCTCTATGCT